>NC_091977.1:448994094-449309128 GCF_044704955.1 Pristiophorus japonicus | reverse complement strand
GGACGCAACTAGGGGGAGGGGTGGCGGCAGCGCCAGCCTTGGCCGCCTTCGGTGGTTTGGCGGCCTTGGAGGCGGGGCAGTTCTTGCGAACATGCCCCACCTCCCTGCAGGCATGGCACCGCACGCCTTCCGACGTCCAGAAGACGCGGTAGGCAGTCCCCTCGTGCACCACATTAAAATCTCCCTCCGTCGTGTCCTCCCGCGCCAGCCGGACAAAGAGCTGGCGGCGGAAGGAGAACACGTGACGCAGGCTGCTCTCCCTGAGGCCGAGCGGTATGGGGTTGATCCCTGACCTTACCTCCCCCAGTTGTTGTAGGTGAGGGAGGAGGAGCTCAGCGGAAACAAAGGGCGGGACGTTTGAAATGATGACCCTCTGCGCGGTGGCCTCGAGAGGGTCCACCGGCAGGAACGTCCCGCCCACCGTGAGCCCCTTTTCAAGGGCCAGGGACACCGCCCGCTCCGACCCCAGGAAGAACACGGCCTTCCCAGACATCTTGGAGGCTGCGACAATGGCCGAGGGGCCGACTACCCCAGCCATCGCCCGCACGCACTCCTCAATGCTCATTGTGGGGTGAGTGTAGCTCTTGACCCCGTGTTTCCTGGTTATAAGTCTGAACGGTGGCAGGGCAGCGGGTGGCGCAGGAGGTGCCGTGGATGTGGACACCGCCTGCGCATACGTCCTTGCTGGCCCTGCCACCGGCGTGGATGGGGTCGCCATCACGGGGTCCCTTTAAGGGCTACACCCACCCCAAAGTCACAGGCCTTAATGGTCTTTAATGGCCTCTTATGTTAACTGAGCAGAGGAGCCCTTAACGAGGCACCTCTCCCCTCGTTGACAATTGGGGAGAGGCCTTGCTCCCTCTGCTCAGTTGTCTTAATTGGTTTTTTTTTATTAATTTGGAAGGAAAGGGTTCTCAGAGAGAGAGGGGAGAAACAGAGGGTAACGGAGAAAGAGAGAGGGGGGTGGGAAGGGGGGGGGGGGGCTGCGAGGGCAGGTCTCCCCTCGCAGCTGTGGGTGGGTGCACTCCCCAGATGGCAAAACACAAAAGTCTTTGGGGTGGTCTTCAGGTGGGGGGAGAAGATGTCTTCACCTGGGGTAGCTGGAGCCACCAGGCACTCCCAACGATCTTTAATTGGGTGATTGAGAAAAACAACAATCTTCAGCCTGGTAGCTCCAGCTATCCCAGGCTAGGCAAATGTGGGGGGGGTGGGGGGGTTCCAATTGTGGGGGGGGCCTAGTTGTAAGCACAGCCCCCACGCACACTACCACACACACACACACCCCCCGCGATGTTCCGGCCCTCAGTGGTCTTCTTTCCTCCCCCCACCGATACAACAAAGTCTGTTTGGGGAAATGCACCCACACCCACCTGTAGAATTGTTGAGTCTCCCTCCTTCCACACTGGATGGTTGTTGTGGTTTTTCCCCCTCTCTCCAACTCCTTGCAGGATGGTGAAAAAGATGTTGCAAAGTTCTCTGCTTTCTCCTCCTCCTCTCCCTCTGGATAAAAGTTGGTGTTGAAGCCCCTTCCTTCCTTCTCCTCCTGGGCTGGTCTCAGGGCTCTCCAGGCAGGAGCTCAAGTTGCTAGCTGCTTCCCTCACTGCTCACAGCTCCAACTGAGCAGGACACGCCTCCACTGCTCTACCATTGGTTCCTTGTGCATGAAACTCTTTTAGAGTCTACCTGTGAAAACATAAAACAATAACGGTGCCACCCAACCTGGGTGACACTCCAGACATTTACAAGGCCCTTTTTTTCCCCCCCTTTTTTTGTTTTTTTTTGTGTTTTTCTTTTTTTGGTTTTTTTTTTTGGGCACTAAAATCACAATTTTTCCCCAGTGCCCCCTATAAAAGGGAAGGGGACACTAAAAGCACCGGCAATTAAAACAAATTAACTTTAAAACGTAAAATCAAATTAAAATTTGGTTGCCGGGCGTGATGATGCACTCCAGTCCCTCCGGTGCCCACCTCTCGCGGAAGGCCGCGAGCGTACCGGTGGACACCGCGTGCTCCATCTCCAAGGACACCCTGGACCGGATGTAAGAGCGGAAGAGAGGCAGGCAGTCAGGTTGAACGACCCCCTCGACCGCCCGCTGCCTGGACCGGCTGATGGCACCCTTGGCCGTGCCCAGGAGCAGTCCTACGAGGAGGCCTTCGGACCTACCCGCTCCCCTCCGCACAGGGTGCCCAAAGATCAGGAGGGTGGGACTGAAGTGCAGCCAGAATTTCAGGAGCAGCCCCTTCAAATAATGGAACAGGGGCTGCAACCTCGTGCACTCAATAAAAACATGGAACACGGACTCCTCCAGACCGCAGAAATTGCAGGCGGCCTGGGAGTCCGTGAACCGGCTTAAAAATTTGTTGCACGGCACTGCTCCGTGCACCACCCTCCAGGCCAAGTCCCCGATGAATAGTGGGAGGACCCCTGCGTAGAGTGCCCTCCATCGGGGACCCCCGCCTCCTCCGGACGGCAAGATGGTACGCCATGGCGTGTCCGGACGGCCGGCGAGGATGGCAAAGTTGAGGGTGTGCAGGAGCAGCCCGTACAGGAAACCCCTCCGCGCGGAACTGAAAGGCACGGAGGGGATTTCCCCGAGGCGGCTCAAGTTGTGAGGCGCCGGCCCCCGAGGGAGGTTCCGGGGTTTGGCGCCGATGAGGAATTCCGTCCGGACGGGGGTCAGTTCGGACGGGATCTCCCCACGTGCCTGAGCCTCCTCGATACACCTAACGGAGTCAGGGCCCAGAGCTGTTTTTAGCGACTCGATGGCATCGGCCGCGCGGCGGACGTTGGCAGAATTTAGGCGCCGCGCCAGCGTGACTGGCGCCATCCAGCCCGCTCCTCCGCCATCGAGCAGGTCCCTGACCCTGGTCACCTCACCAGCCACAGCCCTCTCTTCCGACCGCCACATGAAGCCTCGGCCGTGGAGGTACGGATTCCCGAGCAGCGGTTCCTGCAGGACGGCCGCCACTCCAGCCGGCGGAGAGCTGCGCTTGGTGGAGACTTTGTTCCAGACCCTGATGAGTTCCCTGTAAAAGACAGGCAGCTCCCGGAGGGCGGTCCTGGCACCCCCCAAGTTCACAAACAGGAGCTGCGTGTCATAATTGAGGTCGAGCTGCTGGCGGAAGAAATACCTCGCCAGAGCACACCACCTAGGAGGGGGCTCGACGTAAAGGTATCTCTGCAGGGTCTGAAGACGGAAAGTCGCGAGCTGGGCGCTGACGCACACCAACGACTGACCGCCCTCCTCAAGCGGGAGACTCAAGACCGCGACAGAGACCCAGTGCTTCCTGTTGTTCCAGAAGAAGTCCACCAGCTTCTTCTGTATCTTGGCGACAAACGCAGGGGGAGGGGTCAAAGTGACCAGCCGGTACCACAGCATTGCGGCCACCAGCTGGTTTATGACTAGCGCTCGACCCCTGTAGGACAGCACTCGGAGCAGTCCTGTCCAGCGCCCTAGGCGAGCGGCGACCTTGGCCTCCAGCTCCTGCCAGTTCGCCGGCCAGGCTTCCTCGTCGGGGCTAAGGTAGACTCCCAGATAGAGGAGATGGGTCGTGCTCCAGGCAAAAGGCCTGAGCTCCTCCGGCAGGGAGTCCACCCGCCACTGACCCACCAGGAGTCCGGAACATTTCTCCCAGTTGATCCTGGCGGAGGACGCGGCCGAGTAAATCTCCTGGCACTCACGCATCCTCCGCAGGTCAGCGGGATCCTCTACCGCGAGGAGCACGTCATCGGCGTAAGCCGAGAGGACGACCTCCACGCCCGGCCCTTGCAGAGCCAGTCCCGTCAACCTCGTCCGCAAGAGGCGCAGGAAAGGCTCCACGCAAACGGCGTATAACTGGCCGGACATGGGGCATCCCTGGCGCACCCCTCTCCTAAAGCGAAGGGGCGCCGTCAAGGACCCGTTAACCTTAATCAGACACTCCGCGGCGGCGTACAAAAGTCGGATCCGGGCGACGAAATGCGTCCCGAACCCGAAAGCGCGCAGAGTTCCGAGCAGATAGTCGTGATCCACCCTGTCGAACGCCTTCTCTTGGTCGAGGGATAGGAAGGCGACCGACAGACCAGCCTCCTGGGAGCAATGGATGAGGTCCCGGACCAGATGGATGTTGTCGTGGATCGTCCGGCCCGGGACCGTGTATGACTGGTCGGGGTGGATCATGTGGTCCAGCACGGCACCAAGGCGAGCAGACATCGCCCTGGCGAAGATTTTGTAGTCCGTGCTGAGGAGGGAGACCGGGCGCCAGTTCTTAAGGAGGCGGAGATCGCCCTTCTTAGGCAGCAGGACGATGACTGCCCTGCGCCAAGAGAGGGGCATCTCCCCGGTCGCCAGACTTTCCCCCAGGACCCGCGCGTAGTCGCCCCCCAGGACGTCCCAGAACGCCCTGTGGAACTCCACGGTCAGCCCGTCCAGCCCCGGGGATTTTCCCCTCGAGAGCCGGGCGAGGGCACCGGTCAGCTCCGCCAGGCTTAGCGGAGCTTCTAGATTTTCAGCGCCCTCCGGGCTGACCTTCGGCAGGTCCTCCCACAAAACTCTACGCGCTTCCTCGCTGGACGGATCCGGAGAGAACAGAGCCCCGTAATATTCACGGACCCTGTTGTTGACGCCCTCCGGATCCGAGACGAGAGAGCCGTCGTCGGCCAGCAGCGTCAAGAGCTGCTTACGGACACTCTGCCTTTTTTCCAGCGAGTAGAAGAAGGGGGAGCCGCGGTCCAGATCCCGCAGGAACCGGATCCGCGACCTCACGAACGCGCCTCGGGACCCGACGAGCTGCAGGTCCTTCAGCGCGGCCTTCTTCGCTTCGTACACCGTCCGCAGGGCCGGGTCCTGGACGACTTGACCGAGACGGGCTTCCAGGTCGAGCACCTCTTTTTCTAGGCGCCCGACTCTGGCCGCCCGCCTCTTGGTCGACCCCCTCGCGTACTCTTGACAGAAGACGCGGACGTGAGCCTTGCCCACGTCCCACCATAGCCTCAAGGAGGGGAAGCCCCCCTGCTTCCTTCTCCAGTCGGACCAGAATCGACGGAACGAGTCCTGGAACCGCACGTCCTCCAGCAGCCGGTTGTTAAAGTGCCAGTACGCGGACCCCGTCCTCGCGCGGAGCGAAGCGAGCTCCGCCCACACCAGGTGGTGGTCCGAACACGGCACCGGCCGCATGGAGGCCGCCGGGACGCAGGAAACGTACGCCCGAGACACGTAAAGGCGGTCGACTCTAGACCATCCAACTCCAGGCCTCACCCAAGTAAAGGCGCTGGAGTCGGGGTGGAGATTTCGCCAGACGTCCACCAAGTCGAAGGACCCGACCAGGTCCCTCAACTTCTCCATCGCCGTCATGCACTGCGGGGCACCGGAGCGGTCCCTCGCCTCGAGGGTGCAGTTAAAATCCCCCCCGAGGACAATGCAGTCGCCGACGTCGACGGAGCCAAGAAGAGCGGACACCTCTTCAAAGAAGCGCGTTTGCTGCGGGCCGGGATGAGGGGCGTACACGTTCACGAGATGGAGCGGCACGTCCCCCAGGCGAACCGTTACGTGCAGCAAGCGGCCTGGCACGGGCTCCTCGACCCCCAAGATCTCCGGCTGAAAATGCGGGCCCAGCAAGATGGCCACCCCACTAGAAATGGCGGTGAGGTGGCTCATGCGGACCTCTCCTTGCCATTCCAGGAGCCACGTGGCTTCGTCTCCCGGAACGGTGTGGGTTTCTTGCAGGAAGCACACCGCATATTTCCCCTCCCGCAGGAGCGAAAAATTGTCAAATCTACGGCGTGCCCCTCTGCCGCCGTTGATGTTGAGGCTGGCTATGGTTATCTTCATGACAAAAGCATAGTGCAACCTCTACCTTAACCTATTGTGGGGGAGGGAGCGGAGTCTTTTGTTGAACTCCGCTCCCTCCGCAGCCCAGCGAGGAGTCCCTCGAGCTCGCGCAGCTCAAGGTGCTGCTCCTTTGTCAAGGGCCCGCCCGCGGCCAAGGTTTTAACGGCGGCGCGGACGGACCCCTTGATCAGCTCCGGCTCGGACCATTTTTCCAGGGCCAGTCGGGCTTGGTCGCGGCGACCCCGGCTCTGGGCCAAAAAGTCCCGGAGTTCCTTTGCAGGAACGAGGAGGGCCTCAGCGGCGGCCGCGAGCAGATCCACCGCCTCCCTGGCGGTGGTCTCTAGGTCTTCACCCGCGTCCCCCACCGAGTCCCCGTCCTCCTCCGGGAGGTGGCCGCCAGCAGCCGGCCCATCGACCGCACAAGGTACGGCAAATGAACCGGCCGCTCCAACCGGCCCTGGCACTGCCCCGATCCCACCCCCAGGATCGTCGGCAGAGGAGTCCCCACTGGGCTCTTTTAAAAATGGTGCTGGGTCGGGAAATGACAGCGGAAGGGGTTCCCCCTCCGCCCCAGGAACCGGAGAACAAGGAGAGACCCGGCCATAGGAAATCCCCAGGCCCTCCAAGTGCTCCAGCTCCAAAGTAAGGGGCGAGGGTGGGTGTTCCTCCCCCTCCCCGCTGCCACCCCCCGGCCCAGCATCTACAGTGTCATAATTATTTAATTGTTTTTCTGCCGGGTCGAGCGACTCCCGGGGGAAGTTGGATAATAGCTGGGCGGGCTCAGGTTCGGCCTTTTCGGCCTCGCCCGCCTCAGTCCCCGGGACGCCCGGCCCGGCGGCTACGCATTCCTCCGCGGTCCCCACGCCCCCCACGACAGGCAGATCTTCCACTCCATCCCCGGGAGGCAGAGGCTGGGCAGCCTCAACTGTCTCACCCTCCCCGGGGAAAGACTCCTCGCGCCTGCAGCGCAATTTGGGGGCGCTGGTGGGGGACGCGGGACACGCGGCGGGCACCGACTCCTCCGCGGAGGGATGTTGTTCCCCCTCCGCCTCATTGGGGCGGTGCCTCTTTTTGTTCCTGGGGGCGCGCGGAGTCAGGGAGACCTCCATGTCTGCCGAGGCCTCCCGCTCCGCCCCCCCCTTTTCCTTTTCTTGCCCGCGCCTGGGCCCCTCTGTGGTGGTATTCAAGGGCCCGGGCACGGGCTCGGGGCACCCCGCGCTCGCCGGTGACTGGGTTGGGCTGAGCGCGGTGGTCAGACTTTCCGGCGCACCGAGGGGACCCGCCTCTAGATGTTTCTCCTTCTTCCGCGCCTTCTTTCCGCTCGGACGCTCTCCCTCCCCCCCGCCGGAGGCCCTGAAAACAAAGGCCTCCGACGATGCCCGCGCACCCATGGCTCCCGGCACGCGGACGCAACTAGGGGGAGGGGTGGCGGCAGCGCCAGCCTTGGCCGCCTTCGGTGGTTTGGCGGCCTTGGAGGCGGGGCAGTTCTTGCGAACATGCCCCACCTCCCTGCAGGCATGGCACCGCACGCCTTCCGACGTCCAGAAGACGCGGTAGGCAGTCCCCTCGTGCACCACATTAAAATCTCCCTCCGTCGTGTCCTCCCGCGCCAGCCGGACAAAGAGCTGGCGGCGGAAGGAGAACACGTGACGCAGGCTGCTCTCCCTGAGGCCGAGCGGTATGGGGTTGATCCCTGACCTTACCTCCCCCAGTTGTTGTAGGTGAGGGAGGAGGAGCTCAGCGGAAACAAAGGGCGGGACGTTTGAAATGATGACCCTCTGCGCGGTGGCCTCGAGAGGGTCCACCGGCAGGAACGTCCCGCCCACCGTGAGCCCCTTTTCAAGGGCCAGGGACACCGCCCGCTCCGACCCCAGGAAGAACACGGCCTTCCCAGACATCTTGGAGGCTGCGACAATGGCCGAGGGGCCGACTACCCCAGCCATCGCCCGCACGCACTCCTCAATGCTCATTGTGGGGTGAGTGTAGCTCTTGACCCCGTGTTTCCTGGTTATAAGTCTGAACGGTGGCAGGGCAGCGGGTGGCGCAGGAGGTGCCGTGGATGTGGACACCGCCTGCGCATACGTCCTTGCTGGCCCTGCCACCGGCGTGGATGGGGTCGCCATCACGGGGTCCCTTTAAGGGCTACACCCACCCCAAAGTCACAGGCCTTAATGGTCTTTAATGGCCTCTTATGTTAACTGAGCAGAGGAGCCCTTAACGAGGCACCTCTCCCCTCGTTGACAATTGGGGAGAGGCCTTGCTCCCTCTACTCAGTTGTCTTAATTGTTTTTTTTTTATTAATTTGGAAGGAAAGGGTTCTCAGAGAGAGAGGGGAGAAACAGAGGGTAACGGAGAAAGAGAGAGGGGGGTGGGAAGGGGGGGGGGGGGGCTGCGAGGGCAGGTCTCCCCTCGCAGCTGTGGGTGGGTGCACTCCCCAGATGGCAAAACACAAAAGTCTTTGGGGTGGTCTTCAGGTGGGGGGAGAAGATGTCTTCACCTGGGGTAGCTGGAGCCACCAGGCACTCCCAACGATCTTTAATTGGGTGATTGAGAAAAACAACAATCTTCAGCCTGGTAGCTCCAGCTATCCCAGGCTAGGCAAATGTGGGGGGGGTGGGGGGGTTCCAATTGTGGGGGGGGCCTAGTTGTAAGCACAGCCCCCACGCACACTACCACACACACACACACCCCCCGCGATGTTCCGGCCCTCAGTGGTCTTCTTTCCTCCCCCCACCGATACAACAAAGTCTGTTTGGGGAAATGCACCCACACCCACCTGTAGAATTGTTGAGTCTCCCTCCTTCCACACTGGATGGTTGTTGTGGTTTTTCCCCCTCTCTCCAACTCCTTGCAGGATGGTGAAAAAGATGTTGCAAAGTTCTCTGCTTTCTCCTCCTCTCCCTCTGGATAAAAGTTGGTGTTGAAGCCCCTTCCTTCCTTCTCCTCCTGGGCTGGTCTCAGGGCTCTCCAGGCAGGAGCTCAAGTTGCTAGCTGCTTCCCTCACTGCTCACAGCTCCAACTGAGCAGGACACGCCTCCACTGCTCTACCATTGGTTCCTTGTGCATGAAACTCTTTTAGAGTCTACCTGTGAAAACATAAAACAATAACGGTGCCACCCAACCTGGGTGACACTCCAGACATTTACAAGGCCCTTTTTTTCCCCCCCTTTTTTTGTTTTTTTTTGTGTTTTTCTTTTTTTGGTTTTTTTTTTTGGGCACTAAAATCACAATTTTTCCCCAGTGCCCCCTATAAAAGGGAAGGGGACACTAAAAGCACCGGCAATTAAAACAAATTAACTTTAAAACGTAAAATCAAATTAAAATTTGGTTGCCGGGCGTGATGATGCACTCCAGTCCCTCCGGTGCCCACCTCTCGCGGAAGGCCGCGAGCGTACCGGTGGACACCGCGTGCTCCATCTCCAAGGACACCCTGGACCGGATGTAAGAGCGGAAGAGAGGCAGGCAGTCAGGTTGAACGACCCCCTCGACCGCCCGCTGCCTGGACCGGCTGATGGCACCCTTGGCCGTGCCCAGGAGCAGTCCTACGAGGAGGCCTTCGGACCTACCCGCTCCCCTCCGCACAGGGTGCCCAAAGATCAGGAGGGTGGGACTGAAGTGCAGCCAGAATTTCAGGAGCAGCCCCTTCAAATAATGGAACAGGGGCTGCAACCTCGTGCACTCAATAAAAACATGGAACACGGACTCCTCCAGACCGCAGAAATTGCAGGCGGCCTGGGAGTCCGTGAACCGGCTTAAAAATTTGTTGCACGGCACTGCTCCGTGCACCACCCTCCAGGCCAAGTCCCCGATGAATAGTGGGAGGACCCCTGCGTAGAGTGCCCTCCATCGGGGACCCCCGCCTCCTCCGGACGGCAAGATGGTACGCCATGGCGTGTCCGGACGGCCGGCGAGGATGGCAAAGTTGAGGGTGTGCAGGAGCAGCCCGTACAGGAAACCCCTCCGCGCGGAACTGAAAGGCACGGAGGGGATTTCCCCGAGGCGGCTCAAGTTGTGAGGCGCCGGCCCCCGAGGGAGGTTCCGGGGTTTGGCGCCGATGAGGAATTCCGTCCGGACGGGGGTCAGTTCGGACGGGATCTCCCCACGTGCTTGAGCCTCCTCGATACACCTAACGGAGTCAGGGCCCAGAGCTGTTTTTAGCGACTCGATGGCATCGGCCGCGCGGCGGACGTTGGCAGAATTTAGGCGCCGCGCCAGCGTGACTGGCGCCATCCAGCCCGCTCCTCCGCCATCGAGCAGGTCCCTGACCCTGGTCACCTCACCAGCCACAGCCCTCTCTTCCGACCGCCACATGAAGCCTCGGCCGTGGAGGTACGGATTCCCGAGCAGCGGTTCCTGCAGGACGGCCGCCACTCCAGCCGGCGGAGAGCTGCGCTTGGTGGAGACTTTGTTCCAGACCCTGATGAGTTCCCTGTAAAAGACAGGCAGCTCCCGGAGGGCGGTCCTGGCACCCCCCAAGTTCACAAACAGGAGCTGCGTGTCATAATTGAGGTCGAGCTGCTGGCGGAAGAAATACCTCGCCAGAGCACACCACCTAGGAGGGGGCTCGACGTAAAGGTATCTCTGCAGGGTCTGAAGACGGAAAGTCGCGAGCTGGGCGCTGACGCACACCAACGACTGACCGCCCTCCTCAAGCGGGAGACTCAAGACCGCGACAGAGACCCAGTGCTTCCTGTTGTTCCAGAAGAAGTCCACCAGCTTCTTCTGTATCTTGGCGACAAACGCAGGGGGAGGGGTCAAAGTGACCAGCCGGTACCACAGCATTGCGGCCACCAGCTGGTTTATGACTAGCGCTCGACCCCTGTAGGACAGCACTCGGAGCAGTCCTGTCCAGCGCCCTAGGCGAGCGGCGACCTTGGCCTCCAGCTCCTGCCAGTTCGCCGGCCAGGCTTCCTCGTCGGGGCTAAGGTAGACTCCCAGATAGAGGAGATGGGTCGTGCTCCAGGCAAAAGGCCTGAGCTCCTCCGGCAGGGAGTCCACCCGCCACTGACCCACCAGGAGTCCGGAACATTTCTCCCAGTTGATCCTGGCGGAGGACGCGGCCGAGTAAATCTCCTGGCACTCACGCATCCTCCGCAGGTCAGCGGGATCCTCTACCGCGAGGAGCACGTCATCGGCGTAAGCCGAGAGGACGACCTCCACGCCCGGCCCTTGCAGAGCCAGTCCCGTCAACCTCGTCCGCAAGAGGCGCAGGAAAGGCTCCACGCAAACGGCGTATAACTGGCCGGACATGGGGCATCCCTGGCGCACCCCTCTCCTAAAGCGAAGGGGCGCCGTCAAGGACCCGTTAACCTTAATCAGACACTCCGCGGCGGCGTACAAAAGTCGGATCCGGGCGACGAAATGCGTCCCGAACCCGAAAGCGCGCAGAGTTCCGAGCAGATAGTCGTGATCCACCCTGTCGAACGCCTTCTCTTGGTCGAGGGATAGGAAGGCGACCGACAGACCAGCCTCCTGGGAGCAATGGATGAGGTCCCGGACCAGATGGATGTTGTCGTGGATCGTCCGGCCCGGGACCGTGTATGACTGGTCGGGGTGGATCATGTGGTCCAGCACGGCACCAAGGCGAGCAGACATCGCCCTGGCGAAGATTTTGTAGTCCGTGCTGAGGAGGGAGACCGGGCGCCAGTTCTTAAGGAGGCGGAGATCGCCCTTCTTAGGCAGCAGGACGATGACTGCCCTGCGCCAAGAGAGGGGCATCTCCCCGGTCGCCAGACTTTCCCCCAGGACCCGCGCGTAGTCGCCCCCCAGGACGTCCCAGAACGCCCTGTGGAACTCCACGGTCAGCCCGTCCAGCCCTGGGGATTTTCCCCTCGAGAGCCGGGCGAGGGCACCGGTCAGCTCCGCCAGGCTTAGCGGAGCTTCTAGATTTTCAGCGCCCTCCGGGCTGACCTTCGGCAGGTCCTCCCACAAAACTCTACGCGCTTCCTCGCTGGACGGATCCGGAGAGAACAGAGCCCCGTAATATTCACGGACCCTGTTGTTGACGCCCTCCGGATCCGAGACGAGAGAGCCGTCGTCGGCCAGCAGCGTCAAGAGCTGCTTACGGACACTCTGCCTTTTTTCCAGCGAGTAGAAGAAGGGGGAGCCGCGGTCCAGATCCCGCAGGAACCGGATCCGCGACCTCACGAACGCGCCTCGGGACCCGACGAGCTGCAGGTCCTTCAGCGCGGCCTTCTTCGCTTCGTACACCGTCCGCAGGGCCGGGTCCTGGACGACTTGACCGAGACGGGCTTCCAGGTCGAGCACCTCTTTTTCTAGGCGCCCGACTCTGGCCGCCCGCCTCTTGGTCGACCCCCTCGCGTACTCTTGACAGAAGACGCGGACGTGAGCCTTGCCCACGTCCCACCATAGCCTCAAGGAGGGGAAGCCCCCCTGCTTCCTTCTCCAGTCGGACCAGAATCGACGGAACGAGTCCTGGAACCGCACGTCCTCCAGCAGCCGGTTGTTAAAGTGCCAGTACGCGGACCCCGTCCTCGCGCGGAGCGAAGCGAGCTCCGCCCACACCAGGTGGTGGTCCGAACACGGCACCGGCCGCATGGAGGCCGCCGGGACGCAGGAAACGTACGCCCGAGACACGTAAAGGCGGTCGACTCTAGACCATCCAACTCCAGGCCTCACCCAAGTAAAGGCGCTGGAGTCGGGGTGGAGATTTCGCCAGACGTCCACCAAGTCGAAGGACCCGACCAGGTCCCTCAACTTCTCCATCGCCGTCATGCACTGCGGGGCACCGGAGCGGTCCCTCGCCTCGAGGGTGCAGTTAAAATCCCCCCCGAGGACAATGCAGTCGCCGACGTCGACGGAGCCAAGAAGAGCGGACACCTCTTCAAAGAAGCGCGTTTGCTGCGGGCCGGGATGAGGGGCGTACACGTTCACGAGATGGAGCGGCACGTCCCCCAGGCGAACCGTTACGTGCAGCAAGCGGCCTGGCACGGGCTCCTCGACCCCCAAGATCTCCGGCTGAAAATGCGGGCCCAGCAAGATGGCCACCCCACTAGAAATGGCGGTGAGGTGGCTCATGCGGACCTCTCCTTGCCATTCCAGGAGCCACGTGGCTTCGTCTCCCGGAACGGTGTGGGTTTCTTGCAGGAAGCACACCGCATATTTCCCCTCCCGCAGGAGCGAAAAATTGTCAAATCTACGGCGTGCCCCTCTGCCGCCGTTGATGTTGAGGCTGGCTATGGTTATCTTCATGACAAAAGCATAGTGCAACCTCTACCTTAACCTATTGTGGGGGAGGGAGCGGAGTCTTTTGTTGAACTCCGCTCCCTCCGCAGCCCAGCGAGGAGTCCCTCGAGCTCGCGCAGCTCAAGGTGCTGCTCCTTTGTCAAGGGCCCGCCCGCGGCCAAGGTTTTAACGGCGGCGCGGACGGACCCCTTGATCAGCTCCGGCTCGGACCATTTTTCCAGGGCCAGTCGGGCTTGGTCGCGGCGACCCCGGCTCTGGGCCAAAAAGTCCCGGAGTTCCTTTGCAGGAACGAGGAGGGCCTCAGCGGCGGCCGCGAGCAGATCCACCGCCTCCCTGGCGGTGGTCTCTAGGTCTTCACCCGCGTCCCCCACCGAGTCCCCGTCCTCCTCCGGGAGGTGGCCGCCAGCAGCCGGCCCATCGACCGCACAAGGTACGGCAAATGAACCGGCCGCTCCAACCGGCCCTGGCACTGCCCCGATCCCACCCCCAGGATCGTCGGCAGAGGAGTCCCCACTGGGCTCTTTTAAAAATGGTGCTGGGTCGGGAAATGACAGCGGAAGGGGTTCCCCCTCCGCCCCAGGAACCGGAGAACAAGGAGAGACCCGGCCATAGGAAATCCCCAGGCCCTCCAAGTGCTCCAGCTCCAAAGTAAGGGGCGAGGGTGGGTGTTCCTCCCCCTCCCCGCTGCCACCCCCCGGCCCAGCATCTACAGTGTCATAGTTATTTGTTTGTTTTTCTGCCGGGTCGAGCGACTCCCGGGGGAAGTTGGATAATAGCCGGGCGGGCTCAGGTTCGGCCTTTTCGGCCCCGCCCGCCTCGGTCCCCGGGACGCTCGACCCGGCGGCTACGCATTCTTCCACTGGCCCCACGCCCCCCACGACAGGCAGATCTTCCACGCCCTCCCCAGGAGGCAGCGGCTGGGCAGCCTCGACTGCCTCACCCTCCCCGGGGAAAGACTCCTCGCGCCTGCAGCGCAATTTGGGGGCGCTGGTGGGGGACGCGGGACACGCGGCGGGCACCGCCTCCTCCGCGGAGGGATGTTGTTCCCCCTCCGCCTCATTGGGGCGGTGCCTCTTTTTGTTCCTGGGGGCGCGCGGAGTCAGGGAGACCTCCATGTCTGCCGAGGCCTCCCGCTCCGCCCCCCCCTTTTCCTTTTCTTGCCCGCGCCTGGGCCCCTCTGTGGTATTATTCAAGGGCCCGGGCACGGGCTCGGGGCACCCCGCGCTCGCCGGTGACTGGGTTGGGCTGAGCGCGGTGGTCAAACTTTCCGGCGCACCGAGGGGACCCGCCTCTAGATGTTTCTCCTTCTTCCGCGCCTTCTTTCCGCTCGGACGCTCTCCCTCCCCCCCGCCGGAGGCCCTGAAAACAAAGGCCTCCGACGATGCCCGCGCACCCATGGCTCCCGGCACGCGGACGCAACTAGGGGGAGGGGTGGCGGCGGCGCCAGCCTTGGCCGCCTTCGGTGGTTTGGCGGCCTTGGAGGCGGGGCAGTTCTTGCGAACGTGCCCCACCTCCCTGCAGGCATGGCACCGCACGCCGTCCGACGTCCAGAAGACGCGGTAGGCAGTCCCCTCGTGCACCACATTAAAATGACCTTCCGTCGTCTCCTCCCGCGCCAGCCGGACAAAGAGCTGGCGGCGGAAGGAGAACACGTGGCGCAGGCTGCTCTCCCTGAGGCCGAGCGGTATGGGGTTGATCCCTGACCTTACCTCCCCCAGTTGTTGTAGGTGAGGGAGGAGGAGCTCAGCGGAAACAAAGGGCGGGACGTTTGAAACGATGACCCTCTGCGCGGTGGCCTCGAGAGGGTCCACCGGCAGGAACGTCCCGCCCACCGTGAGCCCCTTTTCAAGGGCCAGGGACACCGCCCGCTCCGACCCCAGGAAGAACACGGCCTTCCCAGACATCTTGGAGGCTGCGACAATGGCCGAGGGGCCGACTCCCCCAGCCATCGCCCGCACGCACTCCTCAATGCTCATTGTGGGGTGAGTGTAGCTCTTGACCCCGTGTTTCCTGGTTATAAGTCTGAATGGTGGCAGGGCAGCGGGTGGCGCAGGAGGTGCCGTGGATGTGGACACCGCCTGCGCATACGTCCTTGCTGGCCCTGCCACCGGCGTGGATGGGGTCGCCATCACGGGGTCCCTTTAAGGGCTACACCCACCCCAAAGTCACAGGCCTTAATGGTCTTTAATGGCCTCTTATGTTAACTGAGCAGAGGAGCCCTTAACGAGGCACCTCTCCCCTCGTTGACAATTGGGGAGAGGCCTTGCTCCCTCTGCTCAGTTGTCTTAATTGGGTTTTTTTTTTTTATTAATTTGGAAGGAAAGGGTTCTCAGAGAGAGAGGGGAGAAACAGAGGGTAACGGAGAAAGAGAGAGGGGGGTGGGAAGGGGGGGGGGTTGCGAGGGCAGGTCTCCCCTCGCAGCTGTGGGTGGGTGCACTCCCCAGATGGCAAAACACAAAAGTCTTTGGGGTGGTCTTCAGGTGGGGGGAGAAGATGTCTTCACCTGGGGTAGCTGGAGCCACCAGGCACTCCTAACGATCTTTAATTGGGTGATTGATGACAATCTTCAGCCTGGTAGCTCCAGCTATCCCAGGCTAGGCAAATGTGGGGGGGTGGGGGGGGTTCCAATTGTGGGGGGGGCCCAGTTGTAAGCACGGCCCCCACGCACACTACCACACACACACACACACACCCCCCGCGATGTTCCGGCCCTCAGTGGTCTTCTTTCCTCCCCCCACCGAAACAACAAAGTCTTTTTGGGGAAATGCACCCACACCCACCTGTAGAATGTTGAGTCTCCCTCCTTCCACACTGGATGGTTGTTGTGGTTTTTCCCCCTCTCTCCAACTCCTTGCAGAATGATGAAGTTGTTGCAAAGTTTTCTGTTCTCCTCCCCTCCCTCTGGGTAAAGTTGGTGGTGAAACCCCTTCCTTCCTTCTGTTCCTGGGCTGGTCTCAGGGCTCCCCAGGCAGGAGCTCAAGTTGATAGCAGCTCTCCTCACTGCTCACAGCTCCTACTGAGCAGGACACGCCTCCACAGCTCCCCAATTGGTCCTTGTGCATGAAACTCTTTTAGAGTCTACCTGCGAAAACATAAACATTAAACTGTGCCACCCGACCTGGGTGACACTCCAGACATTTACAAGGCCCATTTTTTTTTTTCCCCCCCTTTTTTGTGTTTTTTTTTTTTTTTTTTTTTTTTTTTTTTTTTTTTTTTTTTTTTTTTTTTTTTTTTTTTTTTGGGCACTAAATTCACAATTTTCCCCAGTGCCCCCTATAAAAGGGAAGGGGGACACTAAAAGCACCGGCAATTAAAACAAATTAAACTTAAAAAAAACGTAAAATCAAATTAAAATTTGGTTGCCGGGCGTGATGATGCACTCCAGTCCCTCCGGTGCCCACCTCTCGCGGAAGGCCGCGAGCGTACCGGTGGACACCGCGTGCTCCATCTCCAAGGACACCCTGGACCGGATGTAAGAGCGGAAGAGAGGCAGGCAGTCAGGTTGAACGACCCCCTCGACCGCCCGCTGCCTGGACCGGCTGATGGCACCCTTGGCCGTGCCCAGGAGCAGTCCTACGAGGAGGCCTTCGGACCTACCCGCTCCCCTCCGCACAGGGTGCCCAAAGATCAGGAGAGTGGGACTGAAGTGCAGCCAGAATTTCAGGAGCAGCCCCTTCAAATAATGGAACAGGGGCTGCAACCTTGTGCACTCAATAAAAACATGGAACACGGACTCCTCCAGACCGCAGAAATTGCAGGCGGCCTGGGAGTCCGTGAACCGGCTTAAAAATTTGTTGCACGGCACTGCTCCGTGCACCACCCTCCAGGCCAAGTCCCCGATGAATAGTGGGAGGACCCCTGCGTAGAGTGCCCTCCATCGGGGACCCCCGCCTCCTCCGGACGGCAAGATGGTGCGCCATGGCGTGTCCGGACGGCCGGCGAGGATGGCAAAGTTGAGGGTGTGCAGGAGCAGCCCGTACAGGAAACCCCTCCGCGCGGAACTGAAAGGCACGGAGGGGATTTCCCCGAGGCGGCTCAAGTTGTGAGGCGCCGGCCCCCGAGGGAGGTTCCGGGGTTTGGCGCCGATGAGGAATTCCGTCCGGACGGGGGTCAGTTCGGACGGGATCTCCCCACGTGCTTGAGCCTCCTCGATACACCTAACGGAGTCAGGGCCCAGAGCTGTTTTTAGCGACTCGATGGCATCGGCCGCGCGGCGGACGTTGGCAGAATTTAGGCGCCGCGCCAGCGTGACTGGCGCCATCCAGCCCGCTCCTCCGCCATCGAGCAGGTCCCTGACCCTGGTCACCTCACCAGCCACAGCCCTCTCTTCCGACCGCCACATGAAGCCTCGGCCGTGGAGGTACGGATTCCCGAGCAGCGGCTCCTGCAGGACGGCCGCCACTCCAGCCGGCGGAGAGCTGCGCTTGGTGGAGACTTTGTTCCAGACCCTGATGAGTTCCCTGTAAAAGACAGGCAGCTCCCGGAGGGCGGTCCTGGCACCCCCCAAGTTCACAAACAGGAGCTGCGTGTCATAATTGAGGTCGAGCTGCTGGCGGAAGAAATACCTCGCCAGAGCACACCACCTAGGAGGGGGCTCGACGTAAAGGTATCTCTGCAGGGTCTGAAGACGGAAAGTCGCGAGCTGGGCGCTGACGCACACCAACGACTGACCGCCCTCCTCAAGCGGGAGACTCAAGACCGCGACAGAGACCCAGTGCTTCCTGTTGTTCCAGAAGAAGTCCACCAGCTTCTTCTGTATCTTGGCGACAAACGCAGGGGGAGGGGTCAAAGTGACCAGCCGGTACCACAGCATTGCGGCCACCAGCTGGTTTATGACTAGCGCTCGACCCCTGTAGGACAGCACTCGGAGCAGTCCTGTCCAGCGCCCTAGGCGAGCGGCGACCTTGGCCTCCAGCTCCTGCCAGTTCGCCGGCCAGGCTTCCTCGTCGGGGCTAAGGTAGACTCCCAGATAGAGGAGATGGGTCGTGCTCCAGGCAAAAGGCCTGAGCTCCTCCGGCAGGGAGTCCACCCGCCACTGACCCACCAGGAGTCCGGAACATTTCTCCCAGTTGATCCTGGCGGAGGACGCGGCCGAGTAAATCTCCTGGCACTCACGCATCCTCCGCAGGTCAGCGGGATCCTCTACCGCGAGGAGCACGTCATCGGCGTAAGCCGAGAGGACGACCTCCACGCCCGGCCCTTGCAGAGCCAGTCCCGTCAACCTCGTCCGCAAGAGGCGCAGGAAAGGCTCCACGCAAACGGCGTATAACTGGCCGGACATGGGGTATCCCTGGCGCACCCCTCTCCTAAAGCGAAGGGGCGCCGTCAAGGACCCGTTAACCTTAATCAGACACTCCGCGGCGGCGTACAAAAGTCGGATCCGGGCGACGAAATGCGTCCCGAACCCGAAAGCGCGCAGAGTTCCGAGCAGATAGTCGTGATCCACCCTGTCGAACGCCTTCTCTTGGTCGAGGGATAGGAAGGCGACCGACAGACCAGCCTCCTGGGAACAATGGATGAGGTCCCGGACCAGATGGATGTTGTCGTGGATTGTCCGGCCCGGGACCGTGTATGACTGGTCGGGGTGGATCATGTGGTCCAGCACGGCACCAAGGCGAGCAGACATCGCCCTGGCGAAGATTTTGTAGTCCGTGCTGAGGAGGGAGACCGGGCGCCAGTTCTTAAGGAGGCGGAGATCGCCCTTCTTAGGCAGCAGGACGATGACTGCCCTGCGCCAAGAGAGGGGCATCTCCCCGGTCGCTAGACTTTCCCCCAGGACCCGCGCGTAGTCGCTCCCCAGGACGTCCCAGAACGCCCTGTGGAACTCCACGGTCAGCCCGTCCAGCCCCGGGGATTTTCCCCTCGAGAGCCGGGCGAGGGCACCGGTCAGCTCCGCCAGGCTTAGCGGAGCTTCCAGATTTTCGGCGCCCTCCGGGCTGACCTTCGGCAGGTCCTCCCACAAAACTCTACGCGCTTCCTCGCTGGACGGATCCGGAGAGAACAGAGCCCCGTAATATTCACGGACCCTGTTGTTGACGCCCTCCGGATCCGAGACGAGAGAGCCGTCGTCGGCCAGCAGCGTCAAGAGCTGCTTACGGACACTCTGCCTTTTTTCCAGCGAGTAGAAGAAGGGGGAGCCGCGGTCCAGATCCCGCAGGAACCGGATCCGCGACCTCACGAACGCGCCTCGGGACCCGACGAGCTGCAGGTCCTTCAGCGCGGCCTTCTTCGCTTCGTACACCGTCCGCAGGGCCGGGTCCTGGACGACTTGACCGAGACGGGCTTCCAGGTCGAGCACCTCTTTTTCTAGGCGCCCGACTCTGGCCGCCCGCCTCTTGGTCGACCCCCTCGCGTACTCTTGACAGAAGACGCGGACGTGAGCCTTGCCCACGTCCCACCATAGCCTCAAGGAGGGGAAGCCCCCCTGCTTCCTTCTCCAGTCGGACCAGAATCGACGGAACGAGTCCTGGAACCGCACGTCCTCCAGCAGCCGGTTGTTAAAGTGCCAGTACGCGGACCCCGTCCTCGCGCGGAGCGAAGCGAGCTCCGCCCACACCAGGTAGTGGTCCGAACACGGCACCGGCCGCATGGAGGCCGCCGGGACGCAGGAAACGTACGCCCGAGACACGTAAAGGCGGTCGACTCTAGACCATCCAACTCCAGGCCTCACCCAAGTAAAGGCGCTGGAGTCGGGATGGAGATTTCGCCAGACGTCCACCAAGTCGAAGGACCCGACCAGGTCCCTCAACTTCTCCATCGCCGTCATGCACTGCGGGGCACCGGAGCGGTCCCTCGCCTCGAGGGTGCAGTTAAAATCCCCCCCGAGGACAATGCAGTCGCCGACGTCGACGGAGCCAAGAAGAGCGGACACCTCTTCAAAGAAGCGCGTTTGCTGCGGGCCGGGATGAGGGGCGTACACGTTCACGAGATGGAGCGGCACGTCCCCCAGGCGAACCGTTACGTGCAGCAAGCGGCCTGGCACGGGCTCCTCGACCCCCAAGATCTCCGGCTGAAAATGCGGGCCCAGCAAGATGGCCACCCCACTAGAAATGGCGGTGAGGTGGCTCATGCGGACCTCTCCTTGCCATTCCAGGAGCCACGTGGCTTCGTCTCCCGGAACGGTGTGGGTTTCTTGCAGGAAGCACACCGCATATTTCCCCTCCCGCAGGAGCGAAAAATTGTCAAATCTACGGCGTGCCCCTCTGCCGCCGTTGATGTTGAGGCTGGCTATGGTTATCTTCATGGCAAAAGCATAGTGCAACCTCTACCTTAACCTATTGTGGGGGAGGGAGCGGAGTCTTTTGTTGAACTCCGCTCCCTCCGCAGCCCAGCGAGGAGTCCCTCGAGCTCGCGCAGCTCAAGGTGCTGCTCCTTTGTCAAGGGCCCGCCCGCGGCCAAGGTTTTAACGGCGGCGCGGACGGACCCCTTGATCAGCTCCGGCTCGGACCATTTTTCCAGGGCCAGTCGGGCTTGGTCGCGGCGACCCCGGCTCTGGGCCAAAAAGTCCCGGAGTTCCTTTGCAGGAACGAGGAGGGCCTCAGCGGCGGCCGCGAGCAGATCCACCGCCTCACTGGCGGTGGTCTCTAGGTCTTCACCCGCGTCCCCCACCGAGTCCCCGTCCTCCTCCGGGAGGTGGCCGCCAGCAGCCGGCCCATCGACCGCACAAGGTACGGCAAATGAACCGGCCGCTCCAACCGGCCCTGGCACTGCCCCGATCCCACCCCCAGGATCGTCGGCAGAGGAGTCCCCACTGGGCTCTTTTAAAAATGGTGCTGGGTCGGGAAATGACAGCGGAAGGGGTTCCCCCTCCGCCCCAGGAACCGGAGAACAAGGAGAGACCCGGCCATAGGAAATCCCCAGGCCCCCCAAGTGCTCCAGCTCCAAAGTAAGGGGCGAGGGTGGGTGTTCCTCCCTCCCCCCGCTGCCACCCCCCGGCCCAGCATCTACAGTTTCATTAAAAACAGTAAATTGTGTTTCTGCCGGGTCGAGCGTCTCCCGGGGGAAGTTGGGTATTGGCTGGGCGGGCTCAGGTTCGGCCTTTTCGGCCTCGCCCGCCTCAGTCCCCGGGACGCCCGGCCCGGCGGCTACGCATTCCTCCGCGGTCCCCACGCCCCCCACGACAGGCAGATCTTCCACTCCATCCCCAGGAGGCAGCGGCTGGGCAGCCTCGACTACCTCACCCTCCCCGGGGACAGACTCTTCGCGCCTGCAGCGCAATTTGGGAGCGCTGGTGGGGGACGCGGGACACGCGGCGGGCACCGACTCCTCCGCGGAGGGATGTTGTTCCCCCTCCGCGTCATTGGGACGGTGCCTCTTTTTGTTCCTGGGGGCGCGCGGAGTCAGGGAGACCTCCATGTCTGCCGAGGCCTCCCGCTCCGCCCCCCCCTTTTCCTTTTCTTGCCCGCGCCCGGGCCCCTCTGTGGTGTTGTTCAAGGGCTCGGGCACGGGCTCGGGGCACCCCGCGCTCGCCGGTGACGGGGTTGGGCTGAGCGCGGTGGTCAAATTATCCGGCGCACTGAGGGGACCCGCCTCTAGATGTTTTGTCTTCTTCCGCGCCTTCTTTCCGGTCGGACGCTCTCCCTCCCCCCCGCCGGAGGCCCTGAAAACAAAGGCCTCCGACGATGCCCGCGCACCCATGGCTCCCGGCACGCGGACGCAACTAGGGGGAGGGGTGGCGGCGGCGCCAGCCTTGGCCGCCTTCGGTGGTTTGGTGGCCTTGGAGGCGGGGCAGTTCTTGCGAACGTGCCCCACCTCCCTGCAGGCATGGCACCGCACGCCGTCCGACGTCCAGAAGACGCGGTAGGCAGTCCCCTCGTGCACCACATTAAAATTACCCTCCGTCGTGTCCTCCCGCGCCAGCCGGACAAAGAGCTGGCGGCGGAAGGAGAACACGTGGCGCAGGCTGTTCTCCCTGAGGCCGAGCGGTATGGGGTTGATCCCTGACCTTACCTCCCCCAGTTGGTGTAGGTGAGGGAGGAGGAGCTCAGCGGGAACAAAGGGCGGGACGTTTGAAATGATGACCCTCTGCGCGGTGGCCTCGAGAGGGTCCACCGGCAGGAACGTCCCGCCCACCGTGAGCCCCTTTTCAAGGGCCAGGGACACCGCCCGCTCCGACCCCAGGAAGAACACGGCCTTCCCAGACATCTTGGAGGCTGCGACAATGGCCGAGGGGCCGACTACCCCAGCCATCGCCCGCACGCACTCCTCAATGCTCATTGTGGGGTGAGTGTAGCTCTTGACCCCGTGTTTCCTGGTTATAAATCTGAACGGTGGCAGGGCAGCGGGTGGCGCAGGAGGTGCCGTGGATGTGGACACCGCCTGCGCATACGTCCTTGCTGGCCCTGCCACCGGCGTGGATGGGGTCGCCATCACGGGGTCCCTTTAAGGGCTACACCCACCCCAAAGTCACAGGCCTTAATGGTCTTTTAATGGCCTCGTATATTAACTGAGCAGAGGAGCCCTTAACGAGGCACCTCTCCCCTCGTTGACAATTGGGGAGAGGCCTTGCTCCCTCTGCTCAGTTGTCTTAATTGTTTTTTTTTTGTAAATTTGGAAGGAAGAGGCCTCAGAGAGAGAGGGGAGAAACAGAGTAGCAGAGAAAGAGAGAGGGGGGTGGGAAGGGGGGGGGACTGCGAGGGCAGGTCTCCCCTCGCAGCTGTGGGTGGGTGCACTCCCCAGATGGCAAAACACAAAAGTCTTTGGGGTGGTCTTCAGGTGGGGGGAGAAGATGTCTTCACCTGGGGTAGCTGGAGCCACCAGGCACTCCTAGCGATCTTTAATTGGGTGATTAATAACAATCTTCAGCCTGGTAGCTCCAGCTATCCCAGGCTAGGCAAATGTGGGGGGTGGGGGGGGTTCCAATTGTGGGGGGGGCCTAGTTGTAAGCAAGGCCCCCACACACACTACCACACACACACACACCCCCCGCGATGTTCCGGCCCTCAGTGGTCTTCTTTCCTCCCCCCACCGATACAACAAAGTCTGTTTGGGGAAATGCACCCACACCCACCTGTAGAATGTTGGGTCTCCCTCCTTCCACACTGGATGTTGGTTGTTGGTTTTTCCCCCTCTCTCCAACTCCTTGCAGAAATGATAAAAGTTGATAAAGTTTTCTGCTTCCTCCTCCTCTCCCTCTGGATAAAGTTGGTGTTGAAGCCCCTTCCTTCCTTCTCTTCCTGGCTGGTCTCAGGGCTCTCCAAGCAGGAGCTCAAGTTGGTGGCTGCTCTCCTCACTGCTCACAGCTCCTACTAAGCAGGACACGCCTCCACAGCTCCCCAATTGGTCCTTGTGCATGAAACTCTTTTTGGAGTTCACCTGCAAAAACATAAAACATGTATCCGTGCCACCCGACCTGGATGACACACACAAGACATTTACAAGGCCCCTTTTTTATTTATTTTTTTTGTGTTTTTTTTTTTTTTTTTTTTTTTTTTTTTTTTTTTTTTTTTTTTTTTTTTTTGGGGCACTAAAATCAAATTTTTCCTTTTTCCAGTGCCCCCTATAAAAGGAGAGGGGGACACTAAAAGCACCGGCAATTAAAACAAATTAAACTTTAAAACGTAAAATCAAATTAAAATTTGGTTGCCGGGCGTGATGATGCACTCCAGTCCCTCCGGTGCCCACCTCTCGCGGAAGGCCGCGAGCGTACCGGTGGACACCGCGTGCTCCATCTCCAAGGACACCCTGGATCGGATGTAAGAGCGGAAGAGAGGCAGGCAGTCAGGTTGAACGACCCCCTCGACCGCCCGCTGCCTGGACCGGCTGATGGCACCCTTGGCCGTGCCCAGGAGCAGTCCTACGAGGAGGCCCTCGGACCTACCCGCTCCCCTCCGCACAGGGTGCCCAAAGATCAGGAGAGTGGGACTGAAGTGCAGCCAGAATTTCAGGAGCAGCCCCTTCAAATAGTGGAACAGGGGCTGCAACCTTGTGCATTCAATAAAAACATGGAACACGGACTCCTCCAGACCGCAGAAATTGCAGGCGGCCTGGGAGTCCGTGAACCGGCTTAAAAATTTGTTGCACGGCACTGCTCCGTGCACCACCCTCCAGGCCAAGTCCCCGATGAATAGTGGGAGGACCCCTGCGTAGAGTGCCCTCCATCGGGGACCCCCGCCTCCTCCGGACGGCAAGATGGTACGCCATGGCGTGTCCGGACGGCCGGCGAGGATGGCAAAGTTGAGGGTGTGCAGAAGCAGCCCGTACAGGAAACCCCTCCGCGCGGAACTGAAAGGCACGGAGGGGATTTCCCCGAGGCGGCTCAAGTTGTGAGGCGCCGGCCCCCGAGGGAGGTTCCGGGGTTTGGCGCCGATGAGGAATTCCGTCCGGACGGGGGTCAGTTCGGACGGGATCTCCCCACGTGCTTGAGCCTCCTCGATACACCTAACGGAGTCAGGGCCCAGAGCTGTTTTTAGCGACTCGATGGCATCGGCCGCGCGGCGGACGTTGGCAGAATTTAGGCGCCGCGCCAGCGTGACTGGCGCCATCCAGCCCGCTCCTCCGCCATCGAGCAGGTCCCTGACCCTGGTCACCTCACCAGCCACAGCCCTCTCTTCCGACCGCCACATGAAGCCTCGGCCGTGGAGGTACGGATTCCCGAGCAGCGGTTCCTGCAGGACGGCCGCCACTCCAGCCGGCGGAGAGCTGCGCTTGGTGGAGACTTTGTTCCAGACCCTGATGAGTTCCCTGTAAAAGACAGGCAGCTCCCGGAGGGCGGTCCTGGCACCCCCCAAGTTCACAAACAGGAGCTGCGTGTCATAATTGAGGTCGAGCTGCTGGCGGAAGAAATACCTCGCCAGAGCACACCACCTAGGAGGGGGCTCGACGTAAAGGTATCTCTGCAGGGTCTGAAGACGGAAAGTCGCGAGCTGGGCGCTGACGCACACCAACGACTGACCGCCCTCCTCAAGCGGGAGACTCAAGACCGCGACAGAGACCCAGTGCTTCCTGTTGTTCCAGAAGAAGTCCACCAGCTTCTTCTGTATCTTGGCGACAAACGCAGGGGGAGGGGTCAAAGTGACCAGCCGGTACCACAGCATTGCGGCCACCAGCTGGTTTATGACTAGCGCTCGACCCCTGTAGGACAGCACTCGGAGCAGTCCTGTCCAGCGCCCTAGGCGAGCGGCGACCTTGGCCTCCAGCTCCTGCCAGTTCGCCGGCCAGGCTTCCTCGTCGGGGCTAAGGTAGACTCCCAGATAGAGGAGATGGGTCGTGCTCCAGGCAAAAGGCCTGAGCTCCTCCGGCAGGGAGTCCACCCGCCACTGACCCACCAGGAGTCCGGAACATTTCTCCCAGTTGATCCTGGCGGAGGACGCGGCCGAGTAAATCTCCTGGCACACACGCATCCTCCGCAGGTCAGCGGGATCCTCTACCGCGAGGAGCACGTCATCGGCGTAAGCCGAGAGGACGACCTCCACGCCCGGCCCTTGCAGAGCCAGTCCCGTCAACCTCGTCCGCAAGAGGCGCAGGAAAGGCTCCACGCAAACGGCGTATAACTGGCCGGACATGGGACATCCCTGGCGCACCCCTCTCCTAAAGCGAAGGGGCGCCGTCAAGGACCCGTTAACCTTAATCAGACACTCCGCGGCGGCGTACAAAAGTCGGATCCGGGCGACGAAATGCGTCCCGAACCCGAAAGCGCGCAGAGTTCCGAGCAGATAGTCGTGATCCACCCTGTCGAACGCCTTCTCTTGGTCGAGGGATAGGAAGGCGACCGACAGACCAGCCTCCTGGGAGCAATGGATGAGGTCCCGGACCAGATGGATGTTGTCGTGGATTGTCCGGCCCGGGACCGTGTATGACTGGTCGGGGTGGATCATGTGGTCCAGCACGGCACCAAGGCGAGCAGACATCGCCCTGGCGAAGATTTTGTAGTCCGTGCTGAGGAGGGAGACCGGGCGCCAGTTCTTAAGGAGGCGGAGATCGCCCTTCTTAGGCAGCAGGACGATGACTGCCCTGCGCCAAGAGAGGGGCATCTCCCCGGTCGCCAGACTTTCCCCCAGGACCCGCGCGTAGTCGCCCCCCAGGACGTCCCAGAACGCCCTGTGGAACTCCACGGTCAGCCCGTCCAGCCCCGGGGATTTTCCCCTCGAGAGCCGGGCGAGGGCACCGGTCAGCTCCGCCAGGCTTAGCGGAGCTTCCAGATTTTCGGCGCCCTCCGGGCCGACCTTCGGCAGGTCCTCCCACACAACTCTACGCGCTTCCTCGCTGGACGGATCCGGAGAGAACAGAGCCCCGTAATATTCACGGACCCTGTTGTTGACGCCCTCCGGATCCGAGACGAGAGAGCCGTCGTCGGCCAGCAGCGTCAAGAGCTGCTTACGGACACTCTGCCTTTTTTCCAGCGAGTAGAAGAAGGGGGAGCCGCGGTCCAGATCCCGCAGGAACCGGATCCGCGACCTCACGAACGCGCCTCGGGACCCGACGAGCTGCAGGTCCTTCAGCGCGGCCTTCTTCGCTTCGTACACCGTCCGCAGGGCCGGGTCCTGGACGACTTGACCGAGACGGGCTTCCAGGTCGAGCACCTCTTTTTCTAGGCGCCCGACTCTGGCCGCCCGCCTCTTGGTCGACCCCCTCGCGTACTCTTGACAGAAGACGCGGACGTGAGCCTTGCCCACGTCCCACCATAGCCTCAAGGAGGGGAAGCCCCCCTGCTTCCTTCTCCAGTCGGACCAGAATCGACGGAACGAGTCCTGGAACCGCACGTCCTCCAGCAGCCGGTTGTTAAAGTGCCAGTACGCGGACCCCGTCCTCGCGCGGAGCGAAGCGAGCTCCGCCCACACCAGGTGGTGGTCCGAACACGGCACCGGCCGCATGGAGGCCGCCGGGACGCAGGAAACGTACGCCCGAGACACGTAAAGGCGGTCGACTCTAGACCATCCAACTCCAGGCCTCACCCAAGTAAAGGCGCTGGAGTCGGGGTGGAGATTTCGCCAGACGTCCACCAAGTCGAAGGACCCGACCAGGTCCCTCAACTTCTCCATCGCCGTCATGCACTGCGGGGCACCGGAGCGGTCCCTCGCCTCGAGGGTGCAGTTAAAATCCCCCCCGAGGACAATGCAGTCGCCGACGTCGACGGAGCCAAGAAGAGCGGACACCTCTTCAAAGAAGCGCGTTTGCTGCGGGCCGGGATGAGGGGCGTACACGTTCACGAGATGGAGCGGCACGTCCCCCAGGCGAACCGTTACGTGCAGCAAGCGGCCTGGCACGGGCTCCTCGACCCCCAAGATCTCCGGCTGAAAATGCGGGCCCAGCAAGATGGCCACCCCACTAGAAATGGCGGTGAGGTGGCTCATGCGGACCTCTCCTTGCCATTCCAGGAGCCACGTGGCTTCGTCTCCCGGAACGGTGTGGGTTTCTTGCAGGAAGCACACCGCATATTTCCCCTCCCGCAGGAGCGAAAAATTGTCAAATCTACGGCGTGCCCCTCTGCCGCCGTTGATGTTGAGGCTGGCTATGGTTATCTTCATGGCAAAAGCATAGTGCAACCTCTACCTTAACCTATTGTGGGGGGGGGGGCGGAGTCTTTTGTTGAACTCCGCTCCCTCCGCAGCCCAGCGAGGAGTCCCTCGAGCTCGCGCAGCTCAAGGTGCTGCTCCTTTGTCAAGGGCCCGCCCGCGGCCAAGGTTTTAACGGCGGCGCGGACGGACCCCTTGATCAGCTCCGGCTCGGACCATTTTTCCAGGGCCAGTCGGGCTTGGTCGCGGCGACCCCGGCTCTGGGCCAAAAAGTCCCGGAGTTCCTTTGCAGGAACGAGGAGGGCCTCAGCGGCGGCCGCGAGCAGATCCACCGCCTCACTGGCGGTGGTCTCTAGGTCTTCACCCGCGTCCCCCACCGAGTCCCCGTCCTCCTCCGGGAGGTGGCCGCCAGCAGCCGGCCCATCGACCGCACAAGGTACGGCAAATGAACCGGCCGCTCCAACCGGCCCTGGCACTGCCCCGATCCCACCCCCAGGATCGTCGGCAGAGGAGTCCCCACTGGGCTCTTTTAAAAAAGGTGCTGGGTCGGGAAATGACAGCGGAAGGGGTTCCCCCTCCGCCCCAGGAACCGGAGAACAAGGAGAGACCCGGCCATAGGAAATCCCCAGGCCCTCCAAGTGCTCCAGCTCCAAAGTAAGGGGCGAGGGTGGGTGTTCCTCCCCCTCCCCGCTGCCACCCCCCGGCCCAGCATCTACAGTATCATTAAAATCAATTGTTTCATTCTCTGCCGGGTCGAGCAAATCCCGGGGTAAGTTGTGTATTGGCTGGGCGGGCTCAGGTTCGGCCTTTTCGGCCCCGCCCGCCTCGGTCCCCGGGACGCTCGACCCGGCGGCTACGCATTCCTCCGCGGTCCCCACGCCCCCCACGACAGGCAGATCTTCCACTCCATCCCCGGGAGGCAGAGGCTGGGCAGCCTCAACTGTCTCACCCTCCCCGGGGAAAGACTCCTCGCGCCTGCAGCGCAATTTGGGGGCGCTGGTGGGGGACGCGGGACACGCGGCGGGCACCGCCTCCTCCGCGGAGGGATGTTGTTCCCCCTCCGCCTCATTGGGGCGGTGCCTCTTTTTGTTCCTGGGGGCGCGCGGAGTCAGGGAGACCTCCATGTCTGCCGAGGCCTCCCGCTCCGCCCCCCCCTTTTCCTTTTCTTGCCCGCGCCTGGGCCCCTCTGTGGTGGTATTCAAGGGCCCGGGCACGGGCTCGGGGCACCCCGCGCTCGCCGGTGACTGGGTTGGGCTGAGCGCGGTGGTCAGACTTTCCGGCGCACCGAGGGGACCCGCCTCTAGATGTTTCTCCTTCTTCCGCGCCTTCTTTCCGCTCGGACGCTCTCCCTCCCCCCCGCCGGAGGCCCTGAAAACAAAGGCCTCCGACGATGCCCGCGCACCCATGGCTCCCGGCACGCGGACGCAACTAGGGGGAGGGGTGGCGGCAGCGCCAGCCTTGGCCGCCTTCGGTGGTTTGGCGGCCTTGGAGGCGGGGCAGTTCTTACGAACATGCCCCACCTCCCTGCAGGCATGGCACCGCACGCCGTCCGACGTCCAGAAGACGCGGTAGGCAGTCCCCTCGTGCACCACATTAAAGTGCCCTTCTGTCACGTCCTCCCGCGCCAGCCGGACAAAGAGCTGGCGGCGGAAGGAGAACACGTGGCGCAGGCTGTTCTCCCTGAGGCCGAGCGGTATGGGGTTGATCCCTGACCTTACCTCCCCCAGTTGTTGTAGGTGAGGGAGGAGGAGCTCAGCGGGAACAAAGGGCGGGACGTTCGACACGATGACCCTCTGCGCGGTGGCCTCGAGAGGATCCACCGGCAGGAACGTCCCGCCCACCGTGAGCCCCTTTTCGAGGGCCAGGTACACCGCCCGCTCCGACCCCAGGAAGAAAACAGCCTTCCCAGACATCTTGGAGGCTGCGACAATGGCCGAGGGGCCGACTACCCCAGCCATCGCCCGCACGCACTCCTCAATGCTCATTGTGGGGTGAGTGTAGCTCTTGACCCCGTGTTTTCTAGTAATTAATCTAAATGGTGGCAGGGCAGCGGGTGGCGCAGGAGGTGCTGTGGAAGCGGTTGCCACCTGCGCATACGTCCTTGCTGGCCCTGCCACCGGCGTGGATGGGGTCGCCATCACGGGGTCCCTTTAAGGGCTACACCCACCCCAAAGTCACAGGCCTTAATGGTCTTTAATGGCCTCTTATGTTCACTGAGCAGAGGAGCCCTTAACGAGGCACCTCTCCCCTCGTTGACAATTGGGGAGAGGCCTTGCTCCCTCTGCTCAGTTGTCTTAATTGGTTTTTTTTTAAATTTGGAAGGAAAGGGTTCTCAGAGAGAGAGGGGAGAAACAGAGTAGCAGAGAAAAGAGAGAGGGGGGTGGGAAGGGGGGGGGGCTGCGAGGGCAGGTCTCTCCTCGCAGCTGTGGGTGGGTGCACTCCCCAGATGGCAAAACACAAAAGTCTTTGGGGTGGTCTTCAGGTGGGGGGAGAAGATGTCTTCACCTGGGGTAGCTGGAGCCACCAGGCACTCCTAGCGATCTTTAATTGGGTGATTAATAACAATCTTCAGCCTGGTAGCTCCAGCTATCCCAGGCTAGGCAAATGTGGGGGGTGGGGGGGGTTCCAATTGTGGGGGGGGCCTAGTTGTAAGCAAGGCCCCCACACACACTACCACACACACACACACCCCCCGCGATGTTCCGGCCCTCAGTGGTCTTCTTTCCTCCCCCCACCGATACAACAAAGTCTGTTTGGGGAAATGCACCCACACCCACCTGTAGAATGTTGGGTCTCCCTCCTTCCACACTGGATGTTGGTTGTTGGTTTTTCCCCCTCTCTCCAACTCCTTGCAGAAATGATAAAAGTTGATAAAGTTTTCTGCTTCCTCCTCCTCTCCCTCTGGATAAAGTTGGTGTTGAAGCCCCTTCCTTCCTTCTCTTCCTGGCTGGTCTCAGGGCTCTCCAAGCAGGAGCTCAAGTTGGTGGCTGCTCTCCTCACTGCTCACAGCTCCTACTAAGCAGGACACGCCTCCACAGCTCCCCAATTGGTCCTTGTGCATGAAACTCTTTTAGGAGTCTACCTGCAAAACATAAACAACATTAAACTGTGCCACCCGACCTGGGTGACACAGCAGACATTTTCAAGCCCCTTTTTTTTTTTTGGTTTTTGGTTTTTTTTTTTTTTGGGGCGCTAAAATCAAATTTTTCCAGTGCCCCCTATAAAAGGAGAGGGGGACACTAAAAACACCGGCAATTAAAACAAATTAAACTTTAAAACGTAAAATCAAATTAAAATTTGGTTGCCGGGCGTGATGATGCACTCCAGTCCCTCCGGTGCCCACCTCTCGCGGAAGGCCGCGAGCGTACCGGTGGACACCGCGTGCTCCATCTCCAAGGACACCCTGGATCGGATGTAAGAGCGGAAGAGAGGCAGGCAGTCAGGTTGAACGACCCCCTCGACCGCCCGCTGCCTGGACCGGCTGATGGCACCCTTGGCCGTGCCCAGGAGCAGTCCTACGAGGAGGCCCTCGGACCTACCCGCTCCCCTCCGCACAGGGTGCCCAAAGATCAGGAGAGTGGGACTGAAGTGCAGCCAGAATTTCAGGAGCAGCCCCTTCAAATAGTGGAACAGGGGCTGCAACCTTGTGCATTCAATAAAAACATGGAACACGGACTCCTCCAGACCGCAGAAATTGCAGGCGGCTTGGGAGTCCGTGAACCGGCTTAAAAATTTGTTGCACGGCACTGCTCCGTGCACCACCCTCCAGGCCAAGTCCCCGATGAATAGTGGGAGGACCCCTGCGTAGAGTGCCCTCCATCGGGGACCCCCGCCTCCTCCGGACGGCAAGATGGTACGCCATGGCGTGTCCGGACGGCCGGCGAGGATGGCAAAGTTGAGGGTGTGCAGGAGCAGCCCGTACAGGAAACCCCTCCGCGCGGAACTGAAAGGCACGGAGGGGATTTCCCCGAGGCGGCTCAAGTTGTGAGGCGCCGGTCCCCGAGGGAGGTTCCGGGGTTTGGCGCCGATGAGGAATTCTGTCCGGACGGGGGTCAGTTCGGACGGGATCTCCCCACGTGCTTGAGCCTCCTCGATACACCTAACGGAGTCAGGGCCCAGAGCTGTTTTTAGCGACTCGATGGCATCGGCCGCGCGGCGGACGTTGGCAGAATTTAGGCGCCGCGCCAGCGTGACTGGCGCCATCCAGCCCGCTCCTCCGCCATCGAGCAGGTCCCTGACCCTGGTCACCTCACCAGCCACAGCCCTCTCTTCCGACCGCCACATGAAGCCTCGGCCGTGGAGGTACGGATTCCCGAGCAGCGGTTCCTGCAGGACGGCCGCCACTCCAGCCGGCGGAGAGCTGCGCTTGGTGGAGACTTTGTTCCAGACCCTGATGAGTTCCCTGTAAAAGACAGGCAGCTCCCGGAGGGCGGTCCTGGCACCCCCCAAGTTCACAAACAGGAGCTGCGTGTCATAATTGAGGTCGAGCTGCTGGCGGAAGAAATACCTCGCCAGAGCACACCACCTAGGAGGGGGCTCGACGTAAAGGTATCTCTGCAGGGTCTGAAGACGGAAAGTCGCGAGCTGGGCGCTGACGCACACCAACGACTGACCGCCCTCCTCAAGCGGGAGACTCAAGACCGCGACAGAGACCCAGTGCTTCCTGTTGTTCCAGAAGAAGTCCACCAGCTTCTTCTGTATCTTGGCGACAAACGCAGGGGGAGGGGTCAAAGTGACCAGCCGGTACCACAGCATTGCGGCCACCAGCTGGTTTATGACTAGCGCTCGACCCCTGTAGGACAGCACTCGGAGCAGTCCTGTCCAGCGCCCTAGGCGAGCGGCGACCTTGGCCTCCAGCTCCTGCCAGTTCGCCGGCCAGGCTTCCTCGTCGGGGCTAAGGTAGACTCCCAGATAGAGGAGATGGGTCGTGCTCCAGGCAAAAGGCCTGAGCTCCTCCGGCAGGGAGTCCACCCGCCACTGACCCACCAGGAGTCCGGAACATTTCTCCCAGTTGATCCTGGCGGAGGACGCGGCCGAGTAAATCTCCTGGCACTCACGCATCCTCCGCAGGTCAGCGGGATCCTCTACCGCGAGGAGCACGTCATCGGCGTAAGCCGAGAGGACGACCTCCACGCCCGGCCCTTGCAGAGCCAGTCCCGTCAACCTCGTCCGCAAGAGGCGCAGGAAAGGCTCCACGCAAACGGCGTATAACTGGCCGGACATGGGGCATCCCTGGCGCACCCCTCTCCTAAAGCGAAGGGGCGCCGTCAAGGACCCGTTAACCTTAATCAGACACTCCGCGGCGGCGTACAAAAGTCGGATCCGGGCGACGAAATGCGTCCCGAACCCGAAAGCGCGCAGAGTTCCGAGCAGATAGTCGTGATCCACCCTGTCGAACGCCTTCTCTTGGTCGAGGGATAGGAAGGCGACCGACAGACCAGCCTCCTGGGAGCAATGGATGAGGTCCCGGACCAGATGGATGTTGTCGTGGATCGTCCGGCCCGGGACCGTGTATGACTGGTCGGGGTGAATCATGTGGTCCAGCACGGCACCAAGGCGAGCAGACATCGCCCTGGCGAAGATTTTGTAGTCCGTGCTGAGGAGGGAGACCGGGCGCCAGTTCTTAAGGAGGCGGAGATCGCCCTTCTTAGGCAGCAGGACGATGACTGCCCTGCGCCAAGAGAGGGGCATCTCCCCGGTCGCCAGACTTTCCCCCAGGACCCGCGCGTAGTCGCCCCCCAGGACGTCCCAGAACGCCCTGTGGAACTCCACGGTCAGCCCGTCCAGCCCCGGGGATTTTCCCCTCGAGAGCCGGGCGAGGGCACCGGTCAGCTCCGCCAGGCTTAGCGGAGCTTCCAGATTTTCGGCGCCCTCCGGGCCGACCTTCGGCAGGTCCTCCCACAAAACTCTACGCGCTTCCTCGCTGGACGGATCCGGAGAGAACAGAGCCCCGTAATATTCACGGACCCTGTTGTTGACGCCCTCCGGATCCGAGACGAGAGAGCCGTCGTCGGCCAGCAGCGTCAAGAGCTGCTTACGGACACTCTGCCTTTTTTCCAGCGAGTAGAAGAAGGGGGAGCCGCGGTCCAGATCCCGCAGGAACCGGATCCGCGACCTCACGAACGCGCCTCGGGACCCGACGAGCTGCAGGTCCTTCAGCGCGGCCTTCTTCGCTTCGTACACCGTCCGCAGGGCCGGGTCCTGGACGACTTGACCGAGACGGGCTTCCAGGTCGAGCACCTCTTTTTCTAGGCGCCCGACTCTGGCCGCCCGCCTCTTGGTCGACCCCCTCGCGTACTCTTGACAGAAGACGCGGACGTGAGCCTTGCCCACGTCCCACCATAGCCTCAAGGAGGGGAAGCCCCCCTGCTTCCTTCTCCAGTCGGACCAGAATCGACGGAACGAGTCCTGGAACCGCACGTCCTCCAGCAGCCGGTTGTTAAAGTGCCAGTACGCGGACCCCGTCCTCGCGCGGAGCGAAGCGAGCTCCGCCCACACCAGGTGGTGGTCCGAACACGGCACCGGCCGCATGGAGGCCGCCGGGACGCAGGAAACGTACGCCCGAGACACGTAAAGGCGGTCGACTCTAGACCATCCAACTCCAGGCCTCACCCAAGTAAAGGCGCTGGAGTCGGGGTGGAGATTTCGCCAGACGTCCACCAAGTCGAAGGACCCGACCAGGTCCCTCAACTTCTCCATCGCCGTCATGCACTGCGGGGCACCGGAGCGGTCCCTCGCCTCGAGGGTGCAGTTAAAATCCCCCCCGAGGACAATGCAGTCGCCGACGTCGACGGAGCCAAGAAGAGCGGACACCTCTTCAAAGAAGCGCGTTTGCTGCGGGCCGGGATGAGGGGCGTACACGTTCACGAGATGGAGCGGCACGTCCCCCAGGCGAACCGTTACGTGCAGCAAGCGGCCTGGCACGGGCTCCTCGACCCCCAAGATCTCCGGCTGAAAATGCGGGCCCAGCAAGATGGCCACCCCACTAGAAATGGCGGTGAGGTGGCTCATGCGGACCTCTCCTTGCCATTCCAGGAGCCACGTGGCTTCGTCTCCCGGAACGGTGTGGGTTTCTTGCAGGAAGCACACCGCATATTTCCCCTCCCGCAGGAGCGAAAAATTGTCAAATCTACGGCGTGCCCCTCTGCCGCCGTTGATGTTGAGGCTGGCTATGGTTATCTTCATGACAAAAGCATAGTGCAACCTCTACCTTAACCTATTGTGGGGGAGGGAGCGGAGTCTTTTGTTGAACTCCGCTCCCTCCGCAGCCCAGCGAGGAGTCCCTCGAGCTCGCGCAGCTCAAGGTGCTGCTCCTTTGTCAAGGGCCCGCCCGCGGCCAAGGTTTTAACGGCGGCGCGGACGGACCCCTTGATCAGCTCCGGCTCGGACCATTTTTCCAGGGCCAGTCGGGCTTGGTCGCGGCGACCCCGGCTCTGGGCCAAAAAGTCCCGGAGTTCCTTTGCAGGAACGAGGAGGGCCTCAGCGGCGGCCGCGAGCAGATCCACCGCCTCACTGGCGGTGGTCTCTAGGTCTTCACCCGCGTCCCCCACCGAGTCCCCGTCCTCCTCCGGGAGGTGGCCGCCAGCAGCCGGCCCATCGACCGCACAAGGTACGGCAAATGAACCGGCCGCTCCAACCGGCCCTGGCACTGCCCCGATCCCACCCCCAGGATCGTCGGCAGAGGAGTCCCCACTGGGCTCTTTTAAAAATGGTGCTGGGTCGGGAAATGACAGCGGAAGGGGTTCCCCCTCCGCCCCAGGAACCGGAGAACAAGGAGAGACCCGGCCATAGGAAATCCCCAGGCCCTCCAAGTGCTCCAGCTCCAAAGTAAGGGGCGAGGGTGGGTGTTCCTCCCCCTCCCCGCTGCCACCCCCCGGCCCAGCATCTACAGTATCATTAAAATCAATTGTTTCATTCTCTGCCGGGTCGAGCAAATCCCGGGGGAAGTTGGGTAATAGCTGGGCGGGCTCAGGTTCGGCCTTTTCGGCCTCGCCCGCCTCAGTCCCCGGGACGCCCGGCCCGGCGGCTACGCATTCCTCCGCGGTCCCCACGCCCCCCACGACAGGCAGATCTTCCACTCCATCCCCGGGAGGCAGAGGCTGGGCAGCCTCAACTGTCTCACCCTCCCCGGGGAAAGACTCCTCGCGCCTGCAGCGCAATTTGGGGGCGCTGGTGGGGGACGCGGGACACGCGGCGGGCACCGCCTCCTCCGCGGAGGGATGTTGTTCCCCCTCCGCCTCATTGGGGCGGTGCCTCTTTTTGTTCCTGGGGGCGCGCGGAGTCAGGGAGACCTCCATGTCTGCCGAGGCCTCCCGCTCCGCCCCCCCCTTTTCCTTTTCTTGCCCGCGCCTGGGCCCCTCTGTGGTGGTATTCAAGGGCCCGGGCACGGGCTCGGGGCACCCCGCGCTCGCCGGTGACTGGGTTGGGCTGAGCGCGGTGGTCAGACTTTCCGGCGCACCGAGGGGACCCGCCTCTAGATGTTTCTCCTTCTTCCGCGCCTTCTTTCCGCTCGGACGCTCTCCCTCCCCCCCGCCGGAGGCCCTGAAAACAAAGGCCTCCGACGATGCCCGCGCACCCATGGCTCCCGGCACGCGGACGCAACTAGGGGGAGGGGTGGCGGCAGCGCCAGCCTTGGCCGCCTTCGGTGGTTTGGCGGCCTTGGAGGCGGGGCAGTTCTTACGAACATGCCCCACCTCCCTGCAGGCATGGCACCGCACGCCGTCCGACGTCCAGAAGACGCGGTAGGCAGTCCCCTCGTGCACCACATTAAAGTGCCCTTCTGTCACGTCCTCCCGCGCCAGCCGGACAAAGAGCTGGCGGCGGAAGGAGAACACGTGGCGCAGGCTGTTCTCCCTGAGGCCGAGCGGTATGGGGTTGATCCCTGACCTTACCTCCCCCAGTTGTTGTAGGTGAGGGAGGAGGAGCTCAGCGGGAACAAAGGGCGGGACGTTCGACACGATGACCCTCTGCGCGGTGGCCTCGAGAGGATCCACCGGCAGGAACGTCCCGCCCACCGTGAGCCCCTTTTCGAGGGCCAGGGACACCGCCCGCTCCGACCCCAGGAAGAAAACAGCCTTCCCAGACATCTTGGAGGCTGCGACAATGGCCGAGGGGCCGACTACCCCAGCCATCGCCCGCACGCACTCCTCAATGCTCATTGTGGGGTGAGTGTAGCTCTTGACCCCGTGTTTTCTAGTAATTAATCTAAATGGTGGCAGGGCAGCGGGTGGCGCAGGAGGGGCCGTGGAAGCGGTTGCCACCTGCGCATACGTCCTTGCTGGCCCTGCCACCGGCGTGGATGGGGTCGCCATCACGGGGTCCCTTTAAGGGCCACACCCACCCCAAAGTCACAGGCCTTAATGGTCTTTAATGGCCTCGTATGTTAACTGAGCAGAGGAGCCCTTAACGAGGCACCTCTCCCCTCGTTGACAATTGGGGAGAGGCCTTGCTCCCTCTGCTCAGTTGTCTTAATTGGTTTTTTTTTGCAAATTTGGAAGGAAGAGGCCTCAGAGAGAGAGGGGAGAAACAGAGTAGCAGAGAAAGAGAGAGGGGGGTGGGAAGGGGGGGGGGGGACTGCGAGGGCAGGTCTCCCCTCGCAGCTGTGGGTGGGTGCACTCCCCAGATGGCAAAAACACAAAAGTCCTTGGGGTGGTCTTCAGGTGGGGGGAGAAGATGTCTTCACCTGGGGTAGCTGGAGCCACCAGGCACTCCTAACGATCTTTAATTGGGTGATTAATAACAATCTTCAGCCTGGTAGCTCCAGCTATCCCAGGCTAGGCAAATGTGGGGGGGGTGGGGGGGGTTCCAATTGTGGGGGGGGGCCTAGTTGTAAGCACGGCCCCCACGCACACTACCACACACACACACACCCCCCGCGATGTTCCGGCCCTCAGTAGTCTTCTTTCCTCCCCCCACCGATACAACAAAGTCTGTTTGGGGAAATGCACCCACACCCACCTGTAGAATTGTAGAGTCTCCCTCCTTCCACACTGGATGTTGTTTGTCTTTCCCCCTCTCTCCAACTCCTTGCAGAATGGTAAAAGATGTTTAATGTTTTCTGCTTCCTCCTCCTCTCCCTCTGGATAAAGTTGGTGTTGAAGCCCCTTCCTTCCTTCTCTTCCTGGCTGGTCTCAGGGCTCTCCAAGCAGGAGCTCAAGTTGGTGGCTGCTCTCCTCACTGCTCACAGCTCCTACTAAGCAGGACACGCCTCCACAGCTCCCCAATTGGTCCTTGTGCATGAAACTCTTTTGAGTTTATCTGTGAAAACATAAAAACATTAAACGGTGCCACCCGACCTGGGTGACACTCCAGACATTTACAAGGCCCATTTTTTTTTTTTCCCCCTTTTTTGTGTTTTTTTTTGTGTTTTTTTCTTTTTTTTTTTGTTTTTTTTTTGGGCACTAAAATCACAATTTTTCCCCAGTGCCCCCTATAAAAGGGAAGGGGACACTAAAAGCACCGGCAATTAAAACAAATTAACTTTAAAACGTAAAATCAAATTAAAATTTGGTTGCCGGGCGTGATGATGCACTCCAGTCCCTCCGGTGCCCACCTCTCGCGGAAGGCCGCGAGCGTACCGGTGGACACCGCGTGCTCCATCTCCAAGGACACCCTGGACCGGATGTAAGAGCGGAAGAGAGGCAGGCAGTCAGGTTGAACGACCCCCTCGACCGCCCGCTGCCTGGACCGGCTGATGGCACCCTTGGCCGTGCCCAGGAGCAGTCCTACGAGGAGGCCTTCGGACCTACCCGCTCCCCTCCGCACAGGGTGCCCAAAGATCAGGAGAGTGGGACTGAAGTGCAGCCAGAATTTCAGGAGCAGCCCCTTCAAATAATGGAACAGGGGCTGCAACCTCGTGCACTCAATAAAAACATGGAACACGGACTCCTCCAGACCGCAGAAATTGCAGGCGGCCTGGGAGTCCGTGAACCGGCTTAAAAATTTGTTGCACGGCACTGCTCCGTGCACCACCCTCCAGGCCAAGTCCCCGATGAATAGTGGGAGGACCCCTGCGTAGAGTGCCCTCCATCGGGGACCCCCGCCTCCTCCGGACGGCAAGATGGTGCGCCATGGCGTGTCCGGACGGCCGGCGAGGATGGCAAAGTTGAGGGTGTGCAGGAGCAGCCCGTACAGGAAACCCCTCCGCGCGGAACTGAAAGGCACGGAGGGGATTTCCCCGAGGCGGCTCAAGTTGTGAGGCGCCGGCCCCCGAGGGAGGTTCCGGGGTTTGGCGCCGATGAGGAATTCCGTCCGGACGGGGGTCAGTTCGGACGGGATCTCCCCACGTGCTTGAGCCTCCTCGATACACCTAACGGAGTCAGGGCCCAGAGCTGTTTTTAGCGACTCGATGGCATCGGCCGCGCGGCGGACGTTGGCAGAATTTAGGCGCCGCGCCAGCGTGACTGGCGCCATCCAGCCCGCTCCTCCGCCATCGAGCAGGTCCCTGACCCTGGTCACCTCACCAGCCACAGCCCTCTCTTCCGACCGCCACATGAAGCCTCGGCCGTGGAGGTACGGATTCCCGAGCAGCGGCTCCTGCAGGACGGCCGCCACTCCAGCCGGCGGAGAGCTGCGCTTGGTGGAGACTTTGTTCCAGACCCTGATGAGTTCCCTGTAAAAGACAGGCAGCTCCCGGAGGGCGGTCCTGGCACCCCCCAAGTTCACAAACAGGAGCTGCGTGTCATAATTGAGGTCGAGCTGCTGGCGGAAGAAATACCTCGCCAGAGCACACCACCTAGGAGGGGGCTCGACGTAAAGGTATCTCTGCAGGGTCTGAAGACGGAAAGTCGCGAGCTGGGCGCTGACGCACACCAACGACTGACCGCCCTCCTCAAGCGGGAGACTCAAGACCGCGACAGAGACCCAGTGCTTCCTGTTGTTCCAGAAGAAGTCCACCAGCTTCTTCTGTATCTTGGCGACAAACGCAGGGGGAGGGGTCAAAGTGACCAGCCGGTACCACAGCATTGCGGCCACCAGCTGGTTTATGACTAGCGCTCGACCCCTGTAGGACAGCACTCGGAGCAGTCCTGTCCAGCGCCCTAGGCGAGCGGCGACCTTGGCCTCCAGCTCCTGCCAGTTCGCCGGCCAGGCTTCCTCGTCGGGGCTAAGGTAGACTCCCAGATAGAGGAGATGGGTCGTGCTCCAGGCAAAAGGCCTGAGCTCCTCCGGCAGGGAGTCCACCCGCCACTGACCCACCAGGAGTCCGGAACATTTCTCCCAGTTGATCCTGGCGGAGGACGCGGCCGAGTAAATCTCCTGGCACTCACGCATCCTCCGCAGGTCAGCGGGATCCTCTACCGCGAGGAGCACGTCATCGGCGTAAGCCGAGAGGACGACCTCCACGCCCGGCCCTTGCAGAGCCAGTCCCGTCAACCTCGTCCGCAAGAGGCGCAGGAAAGGCTCCACGCAAACGGCGTATAACTGGCCGGACATGGGGCATCCCTGGCGCACCCCTCTCCTAAAGCGAAGGGGCGCCGTCAAGGACCCGTTAACCTTAATCAGACACTCCGCGGCGGCGTACAAAAGTCGGATCCGGGCGACGAAATGCGTCCCGAACCCGAAAGCGCGCAGAGTTCCGAGCAGATAGTCGTGATCCACCCTGTCGAACGCCTTCTCTTGGTCGAGGGATAGGAAGGCGACCGACAGACCAGCCTCCTGGGAGCAATGGATGAGGTCCCGGACCAGATGGATGTTGTCGTGGATCGTCCGGCCCGGGACCGTGTATGACTGGTCGGGGTGGATCATGTGGTCCAGCACGGCACCAAGGCGAGCAGACATCGCCCTGGCGAAGATTTTGTAGTCCGTGCTGAGGAGGGAGACCGGGCGCCAGTTCTTAAGGAGGCGGAGATCGCCCTTCTTAGGCAGCAGGACGATGACTGCCCTGCGCCAAGAGAGGGGCATCTCCCCGGTCGCCAGACTTTCCCCCAGGACCCGCGCGTAGTCGCCCCCCAGGACGTCCCAGAACGCCCTGTGGAACTCCACGGTCAGCCCGTCCAGCCCTGGGGATTTTCCCCTCGAGAGCCGGGCGAGGGCACCGGTCAGCTCCGCCAGGCTTAGCGGAGCTTCTAGATTTTCAGCGCCCTCCGGGCTGACCTTCGGCAGGTCCTCCCACAAAACTCTACGCGCTTCCTCGCTGGACGGATCCGGAGAGAACAGAGCCCCGTAATATTCACGGACCCTGTTGTTGACGCCCTCCGGATCCGAGACGAGAGAGCCGTCGTCGGCCAGCAGCGTCAAGAGCTGCTTACGGACACTCTGCCTTTTTTCCAGCGAGTAGAAGAAGGGGGAGCCGCGGTCCAGATCCCGCAGGAACCGGATCCGCGACCTCACGAACGCGCCTCGGGACCCGACGAGCTGCAGGTCCTTCAGCGCGGCCTTCTTCGCTTCGTACACCGTCCGCAGGGCCGGGTCCTGGACGACTTGACCGAGACGGGCTTCCAGGTCGAGCACCTCTTTTTCTAGGCGCCCGACTCTGGCCGCCCGCCTCTTGGTCGACCCCCTCGCGTACTCTTGACAGAAGACGCGGACGTGAGCCTTGCCCACGTCCCACCATAGCCTCAAGGAGGGGAAGCCCCCCTGCTTCCTTCTCCAGTCGGACCAGAATCGACGGAACGAGTCCTGGAACCGCACGTCCTCCAGCAGCCGGTTGTTAAAGTGCCAGTACGCGGACCCCGTCCTCGCGCGGAGCGAAGCGAGCTCCGCCCACACCAGGTGGTGGTCCGAACACGGCACCGGCCGCATGGAGGCCGCCGGGACGCAGGAAACGTACGCCCGAGACACGTAAAGGCGGTCGACTCTAGACCATCCAACTCCAGGCCTCACCCAAGTAAAGGCGCTGGAGTCGGGGTGGAGATTTCGCCAGACGTCCACCAAGTCGAAGGACCCGACCAGGTCCCTCAACTTCTCCATCGCCGTCATGCACTGCGGGGCACCGGAGCGGTCCCTCGCCTCGAGGGTGCAGTTAAAATCCCCCCCGAGGACAATGCAGTCGCCGACGTCGACGGAGCCAAGAAGAGCGGACACCTCTTCAAAGAAGCGCGTTTGCTGCGGGCCGGGATGAGGGGCGTACACGTTCACGAGATGGAGCGGCACGTCCCCCAGGCGAACCGTTACGTGCAGCAAGCGGCCTGGCACGGGCTCCTCGACCCCCAAGATCTCCGGCTGAAAATGCGGGCCCAGCAAGATGGCCACCCCACTAGAAATGGCGGTGAGGTGGCTCATGCGGACCTCTCCTTGCCATTCCAGGAGCCACGTGGCTTCGTCTCCCGGAACGGTGTGGGTTTCTTGCAGGAAGCACACCGCATATTTCCCCTCCCGCAGGAGCGAAAAATTGTCAAATCTACGGCGTGCCCCTCTGCCGCCGTTGATGTTGAGGCTGGCTATGGTTATCTTCATGGCAAAAGCATAGTGCAACCTCTACCTTAACCTATTGTGGGGGAGGGAGCGGAGTCTTTTGTTGAACTCCGCTCCCTCCGCAGCCCAGCGAGGAGTCCCTCGAGCTCGCGCAGCTCAAGGTGCTGCTCCTTTGTCAAGGGCCCGCCCGCGGCCAAGGTTTTAACGGCGGCGCGGACGGACCCCTTGATCAGCTCTGGCTCGGACCATTTTTCCAGGGCCAGTCGGGCTTGGTCGCGGCGACCCCGGCTCTGGGCCAAAAAGTCCCGGAGTTCCTTTGCAGGAACGAGGAGGGCCTCAGCGGCGGCCGCGAGCAGATCCACCGCCTCCCTGGCGGTGGTCTCTAGGTCTTCACCCGCGTCCCCCACCGAGTCCCCGTCCTCCTCCGGGAGGTGGCCGCCAGCAGCCGGCCCATCGACCGCACAAGGTACGGCAAATGAACCGGCCGCTCCAACCGGCCCTGGCACTGCCCCGATCCCACCCCCAGGATCGTCGGCAGAGGAGTCCCCACTGGGCTCTTTTAAAAATGGTGCTGGGTCGGGAAATGACAGCGGAAGGGGTTCCCCCTCCGCCCCAGGAACCGGAGAACAAGGAGAGACCCGGCCATAGGAAATCCCCAGGCCCTCCAAGTGCTCCAGCTCCAAAGTAAGGGGCGAGGGTGGGTGTTCCTCCCCCTCCCTGCTGCCACCCCCCGGCCCAGCATCTACAGTGTCATAATTGTTTGTTTCATTCTCTGCCGGGTCGAGCAAATCCCGGGGGAAGTTGGGTAATAGCTGGGCGGGCTCAGGTTCGGCCTTTTCGGCCTCGCCCGCCTCAGTCCCCGGGACGCCCGGCCCGGCGGCTACGCATTCCTCCGCGGTCCCCACGCCCCCCACGACAGGCAGATCTTCAACTCCATCCCCGGGAGGCAGAGGCTGGGCAGCCTCAACTGTCTCACCCTCCCCGGGGAAAGACTCCTCGCGCCTGCAGCGCAATTTGGGGGCGCTGGTGGGGGACGCGGGACACGCGGCGGGCACCGCCTCCTCCGCGGAGGGATGTTGTTCCCCCTCCGCCTCATTGGGGCGGTGCCTCTTTTTGTTCCTGGGGGCGCGCGGAGTCAGGGAGACCTCCATGTCTGCCGAGGCCTCCCGCTCCGCCCCCCCCTTTTCCTTTTCTTGCCCGCGCCTGGGCCCCTCTGTGGTGGTATTCAAGGGCTCGGGCACGGGCTCGGGGCACCCCGCGCTCGCCGGTGACGGGGTTGGGCTGAGCGCGGTGGTCAAATTATCCGGCGCACTGAGGGGACCCGCCTCTTGATGTTTTGTCTTCTTCCGCGCCTTCTTTCCGGTCGGACGCTCTCCCTCCCCCCCGCCGGAGGCCCTGAAAACAAAGGCCTCCGACGATGCCCGCGCACCCATGGCTCCCGGCACGCGGACGCAACTAGGGGGAGGGGTGGCGGCGGCGCCAGCCTTGGCCGCCTTCGGTGGTTTGGCGGCCTTGGAGGCGGGGCAGTTCTTGCGAACGTGCCCCACCTCCCTGCAGGCATGGCACCGCACGCCGTCCGACGTCCAGAAGACGCGGTAGGCAGTCCCCTCGTGCACCACATTAAAATGACCTTCCGTCGTGTCCTCCCGCGCCAGCCGGACAAAGAGCTGGCGGCGGAAGGAGAACACGTGGCGCAGGCTGTTCTCCCTGAGGCCGAGCGGTATGGGGTTGATCCCTGACCTTACCTCCCCCAGTTGTTGTAGGTGAGGGAGGAGGAGCTCAGCGGAAACAAAGGGCGGGACGTTTGAAACGATGACCCTCTGCGCGGTGGCCTCGAGAGGGTCCACCGGCAGGAACGTCCCGCCCACCGTGAGCCCCTTTTCAAGGGCCAGGGACACCGCCCGCTCCGACCCCAGGAAGAACACGGCCTTCCCAGACATCTTGGAGGCTGCGACAATGGCCGAGGGGCCGACTACCCCAGCCATCGCCCGCACGCACTCCTCAATGCTCATTGTGGGGTGAGTGTAGCTCTTGACCCCGTGTTTCCTGGTTATAAGTCTGAATGGTGGCAGGGCAGCGGGTGGCGCAGGAGGTGCCGTGGATGTGGACACCGCCTGTGCATACGTCCTTGCTGGCCCTGCCACCGGCGTGGATGGGGTCGCCATCACGGGGTCCCTTTAAGGGCTACACCCACCCCAAAGTCACAGGCCTTAATGGTCTTAATTAGGCCTCTTATCTAAAAGACTGAAGCAGAGGAGCTCTTAACGAGGTACCTCTCCCCTCGTTGACAATTGGGGAGAGGTCTTGCTCCCTCTGCTCAGTTGTCTTAATTGGTTTTGTTTTTTTGTTTTTTTTTGTAAATTTGGAAGGAAGAGGCCTCAGAGAGAGAGGGGAGAAACAGAGTAGCAGAGAAAGAGAGAGGGGGGTGGGAAGGGGGGGGGACTGCGAGGGCAGGTCTCCCCTCGCAGCTGTGGGTGGGTGCACTCCCCAGATGGCAAAACACAAAAGTCTTTGGGGTGGTCTTCAGGTGGGGGGAGAAGATGTCTTCACCTGGGGTAGCTGGAGCCACCAGGCACTCCTAACGATCTTTAATTGGGTGATTAATAACAATCTTCAGCCTGGTAGCTCCAGCTATCCCAGGCTAGGCAAATGTGGGGGGGGTGGGGGGGGTTCCAATTGTGGGGGGGGGCCTAGTTGTAAGCACGGCCCCCACGCACACTACCACACACACACACACCCCCCGCGATGTTCCGGCCCTCAGTAGTCTTCTTTCCTCCCCCCACCGATACAACAAAGTCTGTTTGGGGAAATGCACCCACACCCACCTGTAGAATTGTAGAGTCTCCCTCCTTCCACACTGGATGTTGTTTGTCTTTCCCCCTCTCTCCAACTCCTTGCAGAATGGTAAAAGATGTTTAATGTTTTCTGCTTCCTCCTCCTCTCCCTCTGGATAAAGTTGGTGTTGAAGCCCCTTCCTTCCTTCTCTTCCTGGCTGGTCTCAGGGCTCTCCAAGCAGGAGCTCAAGTTGGTGGCTGCTCTCCTCACTGCTCACAGCTCCTACTAAGCAGGACACGCCTCCACAGCTCCCCAATTGGTCCTTGTGCATGAATCCCAAAAAGTTAGTTTGCAGGTGCAGCAGGCAATCAGGAAGGCGAATGGAATGTTGGCCTTCATTGCGAGAGGGATGGAGTACAAAAGCAGGGAGGTCCTGCTGCAACTGTATAGGGTATTGGTGAGGCTGCACCTGGAGTACTGCGTGTAGTTTTGGTCACCTTAATTAAGGAAGGATATACTAGCTTTGGAGGGGGTACAGAGATGATTCACTAGGCTGATTCCGGAAATGAGGGGGTTACCTTATGATGATAGATTGAGTAGACTGGGTCTTTACTCGTTGGAGTTCAGAAGGATGAGGGGTGATCTTATAGAAACATATAAAATAATGAAAGGGATAGACAAGATCGAGGCAGAGAGGTTGTTTCCACTGGTCGGGGAGACTAGAACCAGGGGGCACAGCCTCAAAATACGGGGGAGCCAATTTAAAACCGAGTTGAGAAGGAATTTCTTCTCCCAGAGGGTTGTGAATCTGTGGAATTCTCTGCCCAAGGAAGCAGTTGAGGCTAGCTCATTGAATGTATTCAAGTCGCAGATAGATAGATTTTTAACCAATAAGGGAATTAAGGGTTACGGGGAGCGGGCAGGTAAGTGGAGCTGAGTCCATGGCCAGATCAGCCATGATCTTGTTGAATGGCGGAGCAGACTCGAGGGGCTAGATGGCCTACTCCTGTTCCCAATTATTATGTTCTTATGTTCTTATGGTGGCTGGGAGTGTGAAATTGAGTGATGGTGTTCTTCTTCTTCTTAACTCTCCTCTCTCTCTTCTTGGTCGACCACTGGCTGGGCAGGCTTCATTTTTTGGATTTGTGAAATGAGGAAGGCATAAGGTTGGGGTTGTGGTGAGGGAAAGGTGGGAAAGCAAGAGGTGCATGCCAAAAGAAGGATAACGTATGAGGATACCGGCATCTTGTACATTTCAGCCTGCTGCTGGCCAAGGGCTCAGCCATGCCTCTGCCAAGAATGGCCAGCAGTCTCCTCTAAATGGGTGAGGTGAAGCTAGGAATGGAAGGTGTGCCTCGTGTTTGACAGAGGGATTGTTGATTGTGAGGGATAGTGGTAGGTGGGGGTTGTGCATAGAGCAATGTGTGAGGCTACTGGTGCAGTTGATAGGAGCTGGCTTTTGTGATGCATTCACTGAACTTGACCAGTGGTCTGAGGTTATGAAGTTTCTTTGGCTACTGGAGCCAGGTCCTGAGGGTGGACACTGCTGGCAGTGATGACCTCGGTGATCTGGTCCCACATTGTTCTTTCTGGAGGACCTCTTGGCTCCTCTGGGTAGTGGACCTCTCGCAGTTTGGACCCTCTGCACAAAACTGCGTGCGAGAACCTAGGTGTCCTTCCCTGGCTTGTTGAGCCTTTTGTGTTAATGCTGAAGCACTTTTACCATTTTTTTAGGTGCAGAAGGCAATTCATCATTAAGTGCTGAAGACTGCCATTTGGGAATTATTGTTAAAAACATTTTTAGAAGGCAGTTGAGTTGTAAGTGCTAAAAACTGTCTATTTTTAAATGCTTCTTTTTTCATTTAGGAAGGCAAGTCCCTTTTATGGGACCGTCACTGCTTTCTGAAATGACAGGCTAGCTTTAAGATAAGGTTGCGTTTATTTCCAATATCAAAATTCTGATTGGTCATCTTGGAGGACAAGACCTGATTTCTTATTGATCCCCTTGGGGGACAAGCCACACCCAGCAGTTTATCTGGAATGTATAATTAGATCCTGCCTGCCTAAGTAATCAAGTATTTTGCAAAGTGTTATTCTAGCCATTCTGACTGCCAGGCTCTAGAACGAACAGAGCTCACATGGAACAGACAGGACATTGGTTAAGACCTTCTCTGCTGCCCTCCTGGGTTCCTGACCTCCACCCCAAAAAGTTCCTGACCTTCCCCCGCCCTTACATACATGGGGCATTGTGTGTATGCCACGGATTGTTAACAGTTTATTGGGTATGAAATGAATCGTGACAGTGTCAAGACTTCGAGATTTCATCCAGTCCAACGATGTCACTTGCCACGCATGTATCGAGCTTTCCGGGAAATCAACCAGGTCTAGGGGGAGGAGAGAGAGAATGTGGTGTAGGTGTAAAAGGGAAGGCGTTGGAAGAACATGATCCTTCTTACCATCTGGATCACGCTCTCATTCCATCCCCCCTTTAGACTTGGATCATGTTCATCTCCCATCCCTATTGTGCTCTCCCTGTTCTTTACCCCCACCCCTGAGTTCATGACCTTCTCTCTCCCCCTCATTCCTGATCACCTCTCCAACCCCTCTGATCCTCTCTCTTCCCCCTTCCATCCTCTACCTCCCTTCGATCCTCTCTCCCCCTCCTTTCTCTCCCCCACCTCTCTCACATCCTGTCTCTCTCTCCTCCTCGCTCTCCTCCTCTCTCATTCCTCCTGTCTGTCTCTTTCCTCTCTGATTCCGTCTCTCTCCCCCCTCTGCCAATCCTCTCTCTCTCTCCCCCTCTGATTCACTCTCTACCCCACTTCTCTCCCCTCCTCACTGTCTCCCCTCTGTCTCTCCCCCTTCTGATCTCCTCTCTCTCTCTCCGATTCCCTCTCTCTCTTCCCTTTCAATCCTTGCTCTTCCCGTTCCCGCTCCCCTCTCCCCAGCCACCAATGGATCCAGTGACCTTCTCCTTATGGAGCCGAGGAAAGAATGGCCTATGGTGCAACAACAGCAACAACAACTTGTATTTATATAGCACCTTTAACATTGTAAAATATAAAATATCCCAAGGCACTTCACAGTAGACACTGAGTGGCATAAGAAGAAATTACGGCAGATGACCAAAGCTTTGTCAAAGAGGTAAGAGCATCTTAAAGGAGGAAAGAGAGGTAGAGAGATTTAGAGAGGGAGGTCCAGATCTTAGGGCCGAGGCAGCTGAAGGCACGGCCACTGAATGTATATTCAAAAAGGAGTTAGATGAAGTCCTTACTACTAGGGGAATCAAGGGGTATGGTGAGAAAGCAGGAATGGGGTACTGAAGTTGCATGTTCAGCCATGAACTCATTGAATGGTGGTGCAGGCTAGAAGGGCCGAATGGCCTACTCCTGCACCTATTTTCTATGTTTCTATGTTTCTATGATGGTTGAGTGATTATAATCAGGAACGCTCAAGAGGGCAGAATTTGAGGAGCACAGATATCTTGGGGGGTTGTGAGGCTGAAGGAGATTACAGAGATAGGGATGGGCGAAGCCATGGAGAGAATTATAAACAAGGATGAGAATTTTTAAATCGAGGCATTGCTTAACTGGGAGCCAAAATAAGTCAGAGGTTAACAACTCTCTGAGTGAAGCAGTTTCTCCTCATCTCAGTCCTAAATGGCTTACCACTTATCCTTAGACTTGTCCCCTGGTTCTGGACTTCCCCAACATCGGGAACATTTTTTCTGCATCTAACTTGTCCAGTCCCATCAGAATTTTATATTTTTCCCATCCATCACCCTTCAAAACGCCAGTGAATACAGGCCCAGTCAATCTAGTCTCTCCTCATATGTCAGTTCAGCCATCCCTGGAATCAGTCTGGTGAACCTTCGCTGCACTCCCTCAATAGCAAGAATGTCTTTCCTCAGATTAGGAGACTAAAACTGAACACCATATTCCAGGTGGGGCCTCACCAAGGCCCTGTACAACTGCAGTAAGACCTCCCTGCTCCTATACTCAGATCTCCTAGCTATGAAGGCCAACATATCATTTACCTTCTTTCAATGACTGATGTACCATGACACCCAGGTCTCGTTGCACCTCCCCTTTTCCTAATCTGCTGCCATTCAGATAATATTCTGCCTTCGTGTTTTTGCTCCCAAAGTGGATAACCTCACATTTATCCACATTATACTACATCTGTCATGCATTTGCCCACTCACCTAACCTGTCCAAGTTACTCTGCAGCCTCTTAGCATCCTCCTCACAGCTCACACTGCCACCCAGTTTAGTGTCATCTGCAAACTTGGAGATATTACACTCAATTCCTTCATCTAAATCATTAATGTATATTGTGAATAGCTGGGGTCCCAGCATTGAGGTCTGCAGCATCCCACTAGTCACTGCCTGCCATTCTGAAAAGGATCCATTTATCCTGATTCTCTGCTTCCTGTCTGCCACCCAGTTCTCTATCCACGTCAGTACATTACCCCCAATACCATGTGCTTTCATTTTGCACACCAATCTCTTGTGTGGGACCTTGTCAAAAGCCGTTTGAAAGTCCAAATTCACCATATCCACTGGTTCTCCTTTGTCCACTCTACAAGCTACATTCTCAAAACATTCCAGAAGATTTGTCAAGCATGATTTCCCTTTCATAAATCAATGCTGACTTAGACCGATCCTGTCACTGCTTTCCAAATGTGCTGCTATTTCATCTTTAATAATTGATTCCAACATTTTCCCCACTACTGATGTCAGGCTAACTGATGTATAATTACCCGTTTTCTCTCTCCCTCTTTTTTTTAAAAAGTGGTGTTACATTAGCTATCCTCCCGTCCATAGGAACTGATCCAGAGTCGACAGACTGTTGGGAAATGATCACCAATGCATCTACTATTTCCAGAGCTACTTCCTTAAGTACTCTGGGATGCAGACTATCAGGCCCCAGGGATTTATCGGTCTTCAATCCCATCAATTTCCCTAACACAATTTCCCGCCTAAAAAGGATATCCTTCACTTCCTCCTTCTCACTAGACCCTCGGTCCCTTAGTACCTCCGGAAGGTTATTTGTGTCTTCCTTCGTGAAGACAGAACCAAAGTATTTGTTCAACTGGTCTGCCATTTCTTTGTTCCCCACTATAAATTCACCTGAATCTGACTGCAAGGCTCGTATGTTTATCTTCACTAATCTTTTTCTCTTCACATATGACAAATATGACACTAAGGTTGAGGACAGTCTGGTTCAGCCTCAGACAGATGCTAGGGAGAGGGATGGAGCTGGTGGCTAGGGAATGAAGTTTGTGGCAGGATCCAAAGACAATGGCTTCGGTCTTCCCAATATTTAATTGGAGAAAATTTCTGCTCATCCAATACTGGATGTTGGACAAGTAGTCTGACAATTTAAAGGTCGTGGAGGGGTCGAGAGAAGTGGTGGTGAGGTAGAGCTGGGTGTCGTCAGTGTACATGTGGAAACTGATGCCGTGTTTTCGGATGATGTCGCCAATGGGCAGCATATAGATGAGAAATAGGAGCTGACCAATGACAGGTCAAAAAGGACGAGGAGGGATAGTTTACCTTTGTCACAGTCACAAATGATGTCATTTGTGACTTTGATGAGAGCCATTTCAGTACTGTGACCGGATTGAAGCATTTCAAACATGGAGTTCCAAGAAAGATGGGCACGGATTTGGGAGGCGACAACATGTTCAAGGATTTTGGAGAGGAAAGGGAGGTTGGAAATGGGGCGGTAGCTTGCAAGTACAGGAGGGTCAAGGGTTTTCTTTTGAGCAGAGGGTTGATGATGGAAAATTTGAAGGAGAGGGGAACAGTACCTGAGGAAAGAGAACCATTAAAAATGTCAGCTAACATGGGAGCTAGAAAAGGAAGTTGGATGGTTAGCAGTTTAGTGGAAATAGGGTCAAGGGAGCAGGAAGTGGCTCTCATGGACAAGATGATTGTGTAGAGGTCAAGATGGGAGATCAGAGAGAAACTGAGAAAGATGTGAGTTCAGGGCTAGGGCAGGGCAGAACCTTAGAAGAAGTTTGGCCCGGTGGGCTAGAGGAAGGAAGGGAAATGGCAGAGGCAGCTGATCGGATGGTCTCAATCTTTGAGACAAAGAAGTCCATGAGCTCCTTGCACTTGTTGTTGGAGGTGGGTGTGATGGAGGCAGGTTAGCACTAGGAAATGGAATTTGGGGGTTATCTTTGCATTCCAGAATGATCCTGGAATAGTGCGCAGCTTTGGCAGACAGGAATAGGACCCAATAATGCTTTATGTGGTCCAGCCAGATCTGGCGGTGAATGGCTAAATCAGTTGTCCATCATATCTGTTCAAATCTGCACCCCTTGGACTTGAGGGAGTGAAGATGAGGGCCATACCAGGGAGAACGGCCAGTGCAATGGTTTTAATAGGGACTAGAGTGTGGTTGAGCAGATTGGTGGCTGCAGAAATTTCATGGAGAATGGCAGGCCAAAGGTTGGACAGTTCAAATTTCATAAGTGCAGTTGTATCTGTTCGGTTCTGTGCATGTGCGGCTTCGGTAAACAGCGTACATGCGCGGCAGGGGATCGGGTACGCATGGGCAGCTCCAGGGTACTGCACGCATGCGCAGAAGTCTGCAAAGATGTTCGTGCAAATAATCACTGCATTAAGATAACATTGTTCTTGCTCCAGGGATGCTATAGCCACGCAACATTGGGCCCCCTGCTGAGAGCAGTGCTGGAAAACCAGCCTTTCACGCTGCACTAATGTTAAACAGCAGGCAGCAGCAAAATATCGGTGCTGCTTATGCTATGATTCGGGCGGCCGTTAACTACGGCTCACGGTGGCACAAGCAGGTTTTCAGTATACTGGAAATGCTAGGCGTTAGCGTTTAGCTTTCATCAGGTGGGCACACACCCAAAACGTCATTATCTGACTTTTGTCCAAAGATGCTTATTGACCAGCTGTGTTCCCATCAGTGAGATCCTGCCTTTTAAGGAAGCATGCCACCTGCTAAAAGTGCTTTGCCCTCCCATGCTGTTGACTCATTTACTAAAGTATTCCCTGGGCAAACAAGGCTTCTGTTATCAATGGATCAAAGTGAAATTAACGTGACGAATTGAGCTGGTGGCTCAAAAGGACCTGGTTGCATCAAAGTTTAATGCTGTGGTGACCTTTGTGGCAACAGGCAGGACTGTTCCTGTGTTTGATATTGTCTGAAGGCCATGCTCCATTTGCGGCGTGATTTGGTGATTGATAGTCATCTTTATTAAGTGGAGATGGTGACGGCAGATCTCCACAGAAATGTCCAAGTAGGTATGCCTGCACCTGAAAACGTGATTCTTGGATTGAATCTGAGTGGACGTCAGATAGCTGAGGTAGAAGTGTACCTGCCTTTCATCTGTCTGAACTCCTCAACCTTTTCTAAGTCAATAACAGTCATTAGAAGGTCCAATAGAATGCCCATGCTGAGCTGTGTGGTTTCAGTAAAGGTTTCCAGCTTCTGGAAGCAACTGTGCTTGGTTACAGATCTGTGAACATAGGAAGTAGGAACAGGAGTAGGCCATTCAGCCCCTCATGTCTGTTTCACCATTCAATGAGATTATGGCTGTTCTGTATCTTAACTCCATCCACCTCCCTTGGCTCCATATCCTGTTATACTCTTAGCTAGCAAAAATCTATCAATCTCAGATTTGAAGTTATTAATTGAGCTAGCATCTATTGCTTTTTGTGGGAGAGAGTTCCACACTTCTACCACTCTTTGCATGAAGAATTGTTTCCTAACTTCTCTCCTGAATGGCCTGGCTCTGATTTTAAGGTTATATCTCCTGATCCTAGACTCCGGCACCAGCGGAAAAAGGTTTTCAATATCTACCGTATCAATTCCTTTCAAAATCCTAAGGGGTTGGATTTTCGGTTCTGGTCATTTTGGGGAGGTAATGGCGGCGGGGCGGTAAAGTTTGCGCCTCAGTCAGCAAAATTCATCAGCTGGACTCGGAGTTTGCAGCAGAGCACTAAGGGAGGCGTTGCACATCTCTTCTAGGGCGCTAGACCGGCTAAACAGCTGGCCACAGAGTGCACCAAGAGAGGGCTAGGGGTGGGGGGGAAATAAACCTGAAAAAACCCTGCCCAAAATATTTCCAATACATAACTCACACCACCATATAAATTGCAAAAAAACCAATCACACTTACCCTAAGTCGACATTACTTACCTGACTGCAGCCATTACAGCCTGGAACGCCTGCTTCCACAAGCGTTCCCAGCAGGGCGTTCTATGCAGCACCACGAGTCGGGCGGTAGCCAAAAATCGAGCCGGTGTCGCAACCAGAGGCACACCAGCTCACCACTTCTGGGTGGTAATGCTCCGTGCCCTCTCCAAACCAGCACCGAATGTCGCGGTGGGGCGCTAGAAGCTGGCCGCCGCCCGGAAGTGCCTACCACCGCCATTGCTGCCACTCTGGGGCGTTAACAAGTGTGGCAGAAGATTGAAAATTCAGTCCTAAAAACCTCAATCAAATCACCCCTTAACCTTTTTTATTCCAGGAATACAAGCCTAGTTTATGTAATCTCTCCTCATAATCCAACCCTTGGAGCTTTGGTAACATTCTGGTGAATCTGCACTGCATTCCTTTCAAGGCCAATACATCCTTTCCAACTGAACTGTACACAGTACTTCAGATGTGATCTAACCAAAGATTTGTATAGTTGTAGCAAAACCTTCTCCCCTTTATATAGGACTCAATTTTCCCCAGTTATTGCGCGTTTTTTTGGCACGCACTGCTCGTTTGGCTTAAAGTTAAAAATCGAAGTTCCCCCAAAGATTGTGTGCCAGTGTAACTCAGTTAGTTATGATTTTTTTAGGTTAGTTTTGTGGTGTTTGTAGGCACCTTTAGTAATGACTCCACGAGGCAGGGTATGGTACTTAAACTGTGCAGATCTGCAGCCCTTTATTAGCAGCTCCTGAGTGCCGACAACAAGCTGTGTGTTCCTTTTTATACTGGGTTACCTGATAGCTAGTGTCTCAGAAGTAAATCTTCCAGAAACACAATGTGGCTTTCGACCTGGAGCACAGCGGACATGATCTTTGCACTCAGACAAGTGCAGGAGAAGTGCATTGAGCAGAACATGAACCTGTACGCTGTATTTATTGACCTCACCAAGGCCTTTGATACTGTTAACAGAGCAGCGCTGTGGTCAATCTTGATGAAACTTGGGTGCCCAAGGAAGTTTGTCCACATCATTGAGCTGTTTCATGACAACATGACAGGTGAAGTGCTCTCAGACGGCACAACCACAGCCTCATTTGCCATCTCAAATGGAGTGAAACAAGGTTGTGTACTCGCTCCAGTTCTGTTCAAACTATTCTTTACCTGCGTCTTGAACTATGCCATAAAAGACTCGGGGTTTGGGGTCTATCTGAAATATCGATTAGATGGTTCACTGTTCGACCTCCGCCGCCTTGCTGCAAAGACTAAAGTACGGAAACGACTCATCCTAGAGGCACTCTTTGCTGACGACTGCACCCTTATAGCACACAAGGATAGTGACCTACAATTCATACTCAGCAAATTTGCTGAGGCAACAGAATTGTTTGGCTAACCATCAGCCTTAGTAAAACCGAGGTTCTCTATCAGCCTGCCCCTGGCACCACAGCACCTGCTCCCACAGTCTTCATCGGCAGTATACAACTAAAGTCAGTGGACAACTTCAAGTACCTTGGCAGCACCATATCAAGTGATGGGTCCTTGGACAAGGAGATTGATGCAAGGATCTGTAAAGCCAGCCAGGCACTTGGTCGCTTGCGCACTAAGGTGTTGAGTCACCACCACATCCGACTGTCAACTAAACTGTTGGTGTATAGAGAGTCGTTCTCTCATCTCTCCTTTATGGATGTGAGAACTGGACACCCTACAGGCGTCACATCAAAAAGTTGGAAGCTTTCCATATGCGCAGTCTCAGATCTATATTCCACATACGCTGGCAAGACCGGGTGTCAAACTTTGAGGTTCTGGAGAGAGCACAATCAACTAGCATCGAGGTGATGATCATGCGAGCCCAGTTCCGGTGGGCTGGACATGTCAGCCGCATGGATGAGTCAAGGATCCCTCATCAGCTTCTTCACGCCGAGCTCTGTGAAGGTCGAAGACAACAGGGCGCCCCCGCAAGCGCTTCAAAGATTGCATCAAGGCTGACCTCCAGTACTGTGGCATCGACCAAAGGACCTCGAGAATACAGCAGCTAATAAAATCCAGTGGCGAACCCTCACGAGGACTGCCTGCCAGACCTTCGAAGAAAGCCAATGTCAACGCCTGCAGGACACTAGAGATAGACGACATCAGGTGGCAGTACTGTCAGCATCAAGCACATCGAACTTCCCTTGTCCGAGGTGCAAGAGACTATGTGCATCCAGAATTGGCCTATACAGCCATTTGAAGACACATGCCATTGATGATTAGCACATCAACGTCTTTGTTGGATACGACAGACTACCAAGGAGAAGACCTGCCATGTGCAGACAACCCCTGGGTCTCCAGCAACAGCACCCTCTAGTGTACCAGTAAGGTGTGTACAGTACAAAGGTACATTCAATGTTGCAAGACAGTGTTACAGACATCACACAGTGAACAGGCATGCTGACACAACAATACTCCCCCATGAGCATTTTTCAAATCCTAGTTGTCATGACCAGGGGAGGTGATCAGTGGTGAGCTATGGGAGGTTGTGGTGAGGGTTGTGTGGTTGCCAGGTGTGACCCCTGTGCTTGAGGCTGGCCTCGTACATTTCCCCTCCCTCACACATAAACCAAGTGGGTGTCACTGTTGTGGGATCCCTCAGGAAGGTAGCCACGGCAGCAGTGGGTGGTGTGTATACACTGTGATGTGGGTAGTTGTGGGGTGGTAGGCAGGGCCACAAGACCGGGTGGGCTCCTTGTCCACCAATGGGGATGAGGGTCAGGTCATTCCAGGCTTTGCCAGGGAAACTGGAGGATATTGGCCTCATGCTTCTGGTGTTGGCCCTGGTGGCCAGGGGCTGTAGAGCTGGTCTGGTGCAGGTTGCCATTGGTGGTGGCTGGGCTGCCCATTGATCACTGTCCCTGTAGTGGGTCTGCTCCCACTGCCTGTGTGTGTGTCCTGCAAGGGGCATCACATTCGTTCCAAAGGTCCAGGCTACATGGTCAGGTAGCCTGCTGTACCTGGGGGTCTCCCACAGCGGGATTCCATTGGTATTAGCATGGTTTCTGTAGGACCCAATGTCCTTTGGTAGTGTCCTACCAGTATACATGACATCTTGGCTCTGATCACACATAGTCGAGCCTGCATTATACATTCTAGCACTAGCATCACTTTTGGGTGTCCTGGTTTCAACAGACATGGTTACATTAGGCATTTCACAACCTCTATCATTATTATTAAGCATAATAAACTTGTTCTTAACCTTACTGACACCTGCATTTATCTCATTAGTCACATTAGTTAAACCAGCATCACAATTCATGGTTACATTGCACACATTTTCATACTTGCACCCTTTAATTGCATCTTTAGCTTTAAAGTCCGTGTATTCAAATAGTTGGAACGTCCCCTTTAAATTTTTTTGGTTACCGGTCTCCTTTAAGAGAGCTTTCAAATCCAATTGGCGGCTCGATGTCACATGATGCTCCTCCATGTTGACTCGTGGCATGGAGGAGGCCATTTTGAATGCAGGTCTGCTGCTTGTGGTGTTGCAGCCATTTTGTGGTGGTCTTTTCTTCCACATGCTTGTGGTGCTGCAGCCATTCTGTGGTCTTGTTGCAGGCAGGCTGTGGTGCTCTTTTATTCCACAGCACCACTTCGCCTGATGTGGACCCGGTTCATACAATTCCTGCCCAGCAGCGTGGGACCATCGCCGGCTACAATCCACAGGGGGAGTTTGTGTAACACACCACCCTGGGAGACCTGGACGTCTACACTGCCAACGATTTGGATCTTACCTTTGGTATAGGTGAGCAGCTTTACCTGGACAGGAGACAGTTTTGGTCGAGTGGCAGGATTCCACCAAATTTTTTCAAAGGTCTTTTGGCTCATCACAGACTGGCTCGCCTTTGTGTCAATTTCCATGGAGACTGGGACCCCGTCGATGTCCACTTCCATCATCCATGGAGAACTTCTGGTGGAGCAGGTAAAGATTCCATACTCTTTTTCCAGGGTTAGAGCAGCTACATCTTCATCTGTGTCGGAGCCCCGGTGATTAGCCAACTCATCAGAGACAAAGTGAGTACAGCCTTTTCTGCACATTCTCTGAAGGTGCCCTTTTTCTTTGCAGCCCTTGCATGCATAGCCTTTGTAGCGGCACTGGTGGGCCCAGGGGTTTCCTCCACAGCGCCAGCACAGGGTCATCCGGTTTTCCCCATGTGGCGGACTCAGGGTTGCGGGACTCGGGGCAGCATTTCTGCCTTTAGAAGTGTCCATTCGGTGCACTGCACTTGCCAGTTTAGAGTCCTGGGTCAGTATTCGCCTGGAGTCGCTGGCCAAAACCATGTAGACCTGGTTCACTTGAATTGCTTTCTGCAGGGTGACCGTGATGTCAGCCGAGAGCAATTTGTGTAGGAGGCCTTCGTGGCCGATTCCGATGACAAATATGTCCCTTAGTGCTTTAATAAGGTGGTCGCCAAACTCACACGGTGCAGCTAGTCTTCTTAAGTGTGCAGCATACTTGGCATTTTCTTGGCCCTCAGGTCACCGGTAAGTGTAGATCCGGTGCCTGGCTGTGAGGATGCTTTCTTTCAGTTTTAGTTGTTCCTGTATGATTGTTACAAGTTCCTCATAGCTCTTGTTGGTTGTCTTCTTCGGAGCTAGTAAGTCCCTGACGAGACCGTAGATGGTGGGCCCACAACTGCTAAGCAGGGTGGCCCTGCATTTATTCGGTAGTGTGGCAGGTGTGTCCCCGTCCAGGTCGTTGACTATAAAGAAGTGTTCTAAATCTTTCCACAAAAGCATCCCAATCTTCCCCCTCTGTAAAATGCTGAAAGTTGCTGAGGTTAGATATGTTGAGCGTGTAGTTCGTGATCCCGTATTCCCGTCGCCAGTTGTGGTGTTTGTAGACATCTTTAGTAATGACTCCACAAGGCAGGATATGGTACTTAAACTGTGCAGACCTGCAGTCTTTTATTAGCAGCTCCTGAGTGCTGACAACAAGTTGTGTGTTCCTTTTTATACTGGGTTACCTGCCGTGTGCAGGCAACCCCTGGGTCTCCAGCAACAGCACCCTCTAGTGTACCGGTAAGGTGTGTACAGTACAAGGGTACATTCAATGTTGCATACAGTGTTACAGACATCACACAGTGAACCGGCATGCCTACGCAACAAGTTTTTTTTAACCTCATTAGGGGCGTAATCTGCCACCCGTGCCAATTCTGGCCATTTAAGCAATTTTGGCCAGCTCCAATTTACTCTAATTTGGATGCCGTATGTGGCCTCTGTGGAAAATCCTTCTAGGCAGCTAAGAAAATCAGCGCAGGTAAGGAAATCAGCGCAGCAGATGCACTTCCAGGGCCCGGGCAGCAGCATCAGAGAGGGGAAAGAGCGAGGAAGAGAGGGTGGCGGGGGGGGGAGCCTTTCGGCCAGAGTTAGGAGCGGGCACTGGGAGGGAGGAGGCCGTTCGGCCTGGGATAGTAGCGGGTACCGGTACTGGGAGGCCCTTCGGCCTGGGATAGTAGTGGGTACTGGCACCGGCATCAGGAGGGTGGGGGGAGGGGGAGATAGACTTTTGTCATAAACACTTTAATAATTTAATGGTGGTAAGTTGCTGCAATGTGTAATGTGCTTATGCAGGTTGCTGTGAGCTGGCTGTTGTACGTGTCACTTTCCAGCCTCAGTTCCCAGTGTGTCCCTGGTTACCGTGACAACCTGATCTTAGGCTCCATCCCCCAAAGCTAAAGGAAAGGCTTGGCAGCAGAAAAATCAACAATTCAAACGGGGAAACTTGGATGATTTTTTTTTGGCATAGTTGGGCCCCAAAAAAGCAGGTACAACTCTTCAAGTACACCAAAAAACAGCTTTGGGGAAAACTGAGCCCTATATTCTAGCCCTCCAGTCACAATGACTAAAATTCCATCAGCCTTTTTGATTCTTTTTTGTACCTGACTACTGCATTTTAGTGATCTGTATACCTGGACTCCTAAATCTCTTTGGACCTCCACTGTTCACCATAATACTTGAATTTATTGATCCAAAATGGATGGCCTCACACAATGATCTTTCATCCGAACTGTAAAAGGTTGGAGATTAACAATTTTAAGCAAGTCATCATCATCATACGCAGTCCCTCGAAACAAGGATGACTTGTTTCCACGCCAAAAAAAAGGATGAGTTCACAGGTGTTTCGAATGAAGAACCCGAACTACATCCTCGCCTGTGTGTGGATTTTTTTAACGTGTGATGGCTGTTGTACACCAGCCACCACATGGGCTTGACAGAGCTAGGTCTTGGTCGAGTGGCAAGGATTACCCAAGACAACTGGAGACCTGCTCTGCTGCACAGACTTAGTGCGCACACATATCGCAGTGTGGGCTGGCCTGTGCTGCCCCTGGGCCCCTGGCCCTGATCTCATGCCTCCCCTGGGCCCCGATCACATCCCTCCAGTCTCTCACAGCTCCTTCGCCCCGATCTTGCCGCTCCTGCTGCATCTGCCCATGCTCCAATCACCGACCTGGACCTTGCTGACATCACTCTTAGCTGCCGTTGCCCTCTTGCACCAGCTCATGCTGTACCTTGTAGTGGCCTGCCTCCATGCTGCTTCCTGGGCCACATATCAATCCTTTTATGGCCCCAACCTGCCGCTGATGGTTTCTCGCAGGTTAGGGCCTCCATACTGCTCCCTGGGCCACATGCCGCTCCTTTTATGGCCTTTTAAGCAAGTATGGAGGCAGGGAAAGGTGAATGGAGGAAAGAACAAAAGGGAAGGTCTGTGAGAGGTGGAGGGTATTATGTATCTATGCACCTTGGTAATGACTCCACGAGGCAGAGGTATAGTATTTAAACAGGGTAGACTGTAGTCCTTTATTTGCAGCTCCTCGAGTGAGGGCACCAAGCTGTGAGCTCCCTTTTATATTGGGTTACCTGCAGTGTGCAGGTAACCCTTAGGTGTCCAGCAGCAGTACCCTCTGGTGTGTTCAGTGTAAAGGTACATTCAGTGTTACAGACATCATATAACACAAGCATGCATACATAACAACACTGCCCCCTAAGCATTTTTCAAGTCCTTATTGTCAGGACTTGGGGAGGTAATCAGTGGTGGGCTATGGGAGGTTGTAGTGAGGGTTGTGTGGGTGCCAGGTGTGATCCCTGTACTTGAGGCTGGCTTCATACATTTCCCCCCCCTCACACAAAGACCATGTGGGTATCACTGCTGTGGGATTCCTCAGTGGAGTAGCCAGTACAGCAGTGGGTAGGGTCCATACTCTGTGGTGTGGGCGAATGTGTGGTGGTGGGCAGGGCCACAGGACTGTGTAGGCTCCTTGTCTTCCATTTGGGATGAGGGTCTGGTCATCCCAGGGTTTTCCAGGAAAGCTGGAGGGTACTGGCCTCTCGTTCCTGGTGCTGACCCTGGTGGCCAGGGGATGTAGGGCTGGTCTGGGGCAGTTTGCCAGTGGTGGTGGCTATTCTGCCTATTGACCACTGTCCCTGTAATGGGTTTGCTTCCACTGGGTGTGTGTGAGTCCTCCCTGGGGCATCACATTTGTTCTAAAAGTCCAGGCTACATGGTCTGGTAGCCCGCTGGACCTGGAGGTCTCCCACGGGGGAATTCCTCTAGCATTTACATTGACCCTGTAGAACCCAGTGTCCTTTAACAGTCTCCTACCTGTATACATGACACCTTGGCTCCTATCATACATCGTCGAGTCTACATTATTGACTACACTGACATTGTTAATTGCAGCATTTCCATCACTTTCTTGTGTCATGGTCTCCCCATACATGGTTACATTAGACATTTTGAATTTACTACCATAATCATTAGACCTTACAAATTTACTCTTACCCTTACTTACATGGGCATTCATTTCATTTTTCACATCAGTTACACCAGCATCGCAATTGCTCATTACATTGTCATACCTGCACCCGTTTACTGCATTTTTAGTTTTAAAGTCCTTGTCATCTATTTGTTGAAACTGTCCCTTAAATTTTTTTTTGTTACCGGTCTCCTTTAAGGGAGCCTTCCAATCTGATTCGCCGGTCGGTGCCACGTGTCGCTCCTCCAATGCTGCCCCTCGTGGTCTGGTCGTGGCCATTTTGATTGTAGGTTCTTCTCCTCGTGGTGCAGCCGCCATCTTCCGGCTCTCCTCCAGGTAGGCTGTGGTGGTTTTTTCTTCCTCAGGTTCGGCCATGGACGTCGGGAATCCACTTCTCTCGACGATGTTCGCCTCTTGGATTCTTGCCCCGGCCCAGAAGGTGAAGTTTGGACTTTCAGTCCTGAAGATTTCGCCACGGTGTTGTGGAGTCGTCACCGCGCAGTCGAGCTGGATGGTGGGATCTCTAGATGCAGCGATGGATCCACGTTCAGGACTGTGTGGGATGTCGATTGCTGGAGCATGGAGGCCGTCGCCATTTTGACCGATTTGGACCAGGTTTATCCAATTCCTTCCCAGCAGCGTGGGACCATCACCTGCAATGATCCACAGGGGGAGTTTGTTCATCATGCCACCCTGGGAGACCTGGATGTCCACGCTGCCAACGACCGGGATTTTACCTTTGGTGTAGGTGAGCAGCTTCGCTTGGACAGGAGACAGTTTTGGTCGATTGGCGGGATTTATCCAAATTTTTTGAAACGTCATTTGGCTCATCACAGACTGGCTCGCCCCTGTGTCGATCTCCATCGAAACTGGGACTCCGTCGATGTCTACTTCCATCTTCCACGGAGAACTTTTGGTCGAGCAGGTATAAGTTCCATATTCTTCTTCCAGGGTTTGAGCAGCTTCATCTTTATCTGTGTCAGAGCCCCGGTGATCAGCCAACTCTTCAGAGATGCGGTGAGCAAAGCTTTTTCTGCACATTCTCTGGAGGTTCCCTTTCTCTTTGCAGCCTTTGCATGTGTAGTCTTTGTAGCGGCACTGGTGGGCCCTGTGGTTTCCTCCACAGCACCAGCACGGGGCCATCTGGTTTGCCCCATGTGGCAGACTCAGAGTTGCGGGACTCGGGGCAGCAATTCTGCCTTTAGAAGTAGCCATGCGGTGCAATGCATTCGCTGGTTTAGAGTCCTGGGTCAGTATTTGCCTGGAGTCGCCGGCCGAAAGCATGTCGGCCTGGCTCACTTGAATTGTTTTCTGCAGGGTGACTGTGATGCCCGCAGAGAGCAATTTGTGTAGGAGGCCCTTGTGGCCGATTCGATGACAAATATGTCCCTTAGTGCTTCATTAAGGTGGTCGCCAAAATCACACGTTGCAGCTAGTCTTCTTAAATGTGCAGCATACTTAGCAATTTCTTGGCCTTTGGGTCACTGGTAAGTGTAGAACCGGTGCCTGGCTGTGAGGATGCTTTCTTTTGCTTTTAGTTGCTCTTGTATTAGTGTTACAAGTTCCTCATAGCTCTTGGTTGTTGTCTTCCCCGGGGCTAGCAAGTCCCTGACGAGACCGTGGATGGTGGGCCCACAAACTGCGTTTGTCGGTCGTGTAGTTGGTGTGTCCCCATCTAGGTCATTGGCTGTGAAGAAATGTTCCAATCTTTCTACATAAGTGTCCCAATCTGCCCCATCGGTGAATTGCTGAAATTTGCTGAGATTCGACATGCTGATAGTGTAGTTCGTGATCTCGTCGCCAATTATTATGTATATAGGCACCTTGGTAATGACCCCATGAGGCAGGGTATGGTACTTAAACTGTGTAGACTGTAGTCCTTTATTTGCAGCTCCTCGAGTGACGACACCAAGTTGTGAGCTCCCTTTTATACTGGGTTGCCTGCAGTGTGCAGGTAACCCTTAGGTCTCCAGCAGCAGCACCCTCTGGTGTACAGGTAAGGTGTGTACAGTGTAAAGGTACATTCAGTGTTACAGACATCATATAACAATACAAGAATGCATAAATAACAGAGGGCAGATGTGATTAAATGACAAAAGGGATGATAGTGCAAGGCAAAAGAGGACAAATAAAGAAACAAAAGGTGGGTCTCGAGGAGATATAAATGGGAATAGCAGAATTATTACCATATGACATTCTATTGTGTTATCTCCATTAATAAATATAGTGAAAAACAGTGGAAAAGAAGTTGAGTGATGCCAAAAATTCAGCAGCAAATAATACAGTAGACAATAATGCAAAATCAATCATGCAGTAGTTAAATAATCAAAAGCCAAAATGCAAATCAAAACCAACCTGTCAGTTCCTGCTTTAGAGAATCAAGGGCTAGAAATTCCGTTGCGTTTGGGGCAATAACTTTTGAAAAGTGTGAAAAGTATTGTCCGCCAATAATCCTTTTTTCCTCCCAGGAACTTCAGCTTTAGTGCTCCAAGAGGTAAGTGGAGCGCTAAATCAAGCGCTGCCACTTGTTTTAGAGCGCTAAAGTATGTGAGAGGGGCTGTAGTGGCAAAATGCTGAGGAATATTCAGTGCAGTGCTGCCAGCATCAGAGGCTCCTTCCCTCGCTTAAAGGAAGGGACAATGCTGGGTTGCAACATTCTTAGTCTTAGTTCTGTGGGGCCACAGGACCTGCGCGACTTCCATTACAGCCCCAAGCACTCTAAGAGAGTGGAGGGCTGAGGAATCGCGCAGCAATGTGCCATCAAAATCAATTAGTAAGCACCAGGCTGGCGCAAAGAATAAAGTTTGCCCTACCTGACCACCACTGTGGCCAGCCTGCTGTTGCTGCCGTTGTTGATGCCCGGTGAAGCTGCAGGGTGCGGGAACAAATATCACATCCGGGACGGTAATGGGGTGCTGCTCACCTGATGATGTCACGATTAGCGGGGCACAAGAAAGCAAGGCAGTAAGTGTTAACACCAGCGCAAAACCGGCAGGGAAGTTTGCGGGAGTCGGTGAATTCACTGTGCCCGGTCGGTACCCCTCAGCAACCCGTTACCACCACATCCCCCCCCACTCCTCCCCACAGGTGATAACGGGAGGTACAAAGCAGCTGAATTTCTCCCCCAAATTCTTAAATGAAAAGCAAGGATTACAAGAAGTGCCCATTTTACATGGGTGGGCAACGTTACAGGAATGAAGAGGCCAGAACACTTATTTAATTTATCGTGGGACCATTTTTAGCTCATTTAGCAGGTGTAATGTAGCTGGTTCACATGCTCAGTGCAACCTCCAAACAAAGTAAACATTTTGATATTGGAGAATTCAGAGGCGACAGTGCTCAGCACTCAGGCTTACTCACCAGATTCCACAATGTATGCATGGAATGCACCATCAAGAAATCAGCCTTATAATTTGAGTAGTTGCCCTTTGTTCGATATAGTAAAACTAAAGTTTTGCTAATTTTTCTCATCCGTTTTTCACCGAGCATCCACACACATGCACCTTCCATGAGGAAAGACAGTTGGCCAGATCTTAGGAGCTTGTAGACCCTTGGTGCATTGACAATTTGGGTGCCTTGCCTGCTGGAGATTTCACTTTTGGTGCAACATCACTGCTGGGTGCTTTTCGATCAGAGTGAAATGTTTATTCAGGTCATAATTGGTGATTGTGTCTTCGTGTCAAAATACTAGGAATGGGGGATTTACCTCACAGTGTTGCTGAATGGCAAGGAGGGACTTATGCCTGCCCGTGTAATCCCGCCAGCAGCTAGTTGCATCTTCCGGAAGGGCTCACTGAGCACCTTTTCACAGCCACTGCATGTTCTTTACAACCATTTTCGATAGTTATTGTTGTAATGTAGGAAACGTGGCAGGCAATTTGTGCACAGCAAGCTCCCACAAAAAGCAGTGTGATAATGACCAGATAATCTGTTTTAGAAATGTTGTTAGGATTAAATATTAAAGGGCAGTAGGGATAACTCCCCTGCTCTTCTTCAAACTAAGCCATGGGATCTTTTACTTCCATCTTAGAGAACAGACAGGACCTCGGTTTAACATCTCATCTGAAAGTTGGCACCTCTGACAGTGTAGTACTCCCTCAGCACTGCACTGGAGTGTCAACCTAGCTTTTTTCTGCTCAAGTCTCAGGAGAAGCATTTGAACCCACAACTTTCAGACTCAGAGGGAAGAGTGCTACCAACTGAGCCATGGGTGACACACATTAGGGCCAGAAGATAAAGGCACTGCAGCATCCAGTGAGCTATGCCCCAGGTAACAGATGAGTAGGCAGATGGAGGTGGTACATGGGGTGGGACAGTAGTAACTGTACCACCTCACAATTAGCCACGTAGTGTTGGAAAGTTTTAAAAGCTGTCACCAGGTTGGCCAAGGACTAAGAACATGTTAGCACTGTACGTTGTCTGAATTTAGAGTGTTAGCTCTGTGCATTGTCTGAATTCAGGAGTGTTACTGTTGTGCCACAACGTTAAGTAATCAGCATCAGTTAGGATCAGAATATCAGACATTCCAGATAAAGAAAGGTATTTACTTGACATTGTGGTCGGATCTGTTAGCTTTTTTTCAACATTGATTTGATTCATTCTTGTGTTTAGTTCCAGTTCACTTTCAGAAGAATTTTGCCGTTGGTGGGGTCGAGATCGGCGGTGCACACTGTGATGACGCAATTAGCATGGATCGGCAGCAGTGGAGCGGTAGGGGGGGTGGTCGGAATTTTGATAACGGCGGCCATTACACGAAAAGTTAGCGCCCATTGCACTCCGCAGCTTGGCTGCCGCTTTCCGGTGTTAAGATGCTTTCAGGAAAGGGGCAATTTCGGCCCCTCGCTTGTTGAAGATGGTCATTGCTTAACACTTTTGTGGCGTGAATGTAACCTGCCACTTATCAAACCAAGCCTGAATATCATCCAGGTCTTGCTGCATGCGAGCATGGACGGCTTCATTTTCTGAGGAGTTGTGAATGGAACTCAACACTGCGCAATCATCAGAAAACATCCCCACTTCTGACCTCATGATGGAGGGAAGGTCATTGATGAAGCAGCTGAAGATAGTTGGGCCTAGGTCGCTGCCCTGCTGCGATATCCTGGTGCTGGGATGATTGACCACAACCACAACCATCTTCCTTTGTGCTAGGTATGACTCCAGCCAGGGGAGAGTTTTTTCCCCTAATTCCAATTAACTTCAGTTTTACTAGGGCCCCTTGATGCCATACAATCACTCTCATCACACCTCTGGAGTTCAGATCTTTTGTTCATGTTTGGACCAAGCTGTAATGAGGTCTGGAGCTGAGTGGTCCTGGCAGAATCCAAACTGAGCATTGGTGAGCAGGTTAATGGTGAGTAAGTGCCGCTTGATAGCACTATCGACGACCCCTTCCATCACTTTGCTGATGATTGAGAGTAGACTGATGGGGCGGTAATTGGCCTTATTGGATTTGTCCTATATTGAGCAGTGTGTGAGGCTAGTAATTCAATTGGTAGGAGACGGCTTTGGAAGATGCATTCATTGACCTTGACCAGTGGTCTGAAATCTTGAAGCTTCTTTGGGCATTGGTGGGGGCAGCACTGCTTGCAGTGACGGCCTTGGTGATGGACTCCCACATCGTTCTTTCTGGAGGGCCTCCTGGCTATTGTGTTCCTAACACAGATGAGATGCACACAGGGAGGTTAAAGTAACAGTGACCTCAGCCTTTATTAAAACACTCCAGAGTGAGGAACAGGTCTGAGGGGCTGGCTTATATACAGTGCTCCCAAGGGATGCTGGGATCCCTTGGGACTTCAGGTTATGTGCTACCTGGTGGCGGAACATGGGAGTGCATGCTTTACAGATACACAACACTTGCCTCTGTGGGTAAAGGGCCCTGTCTTGCAGTGTTGACCCACTGCACAAAGCTGGAGTGCTGCGAGCCAGACCCTGGATGCCCTTTCCGTGGCTCGCTGAACTATTTGTGTTAGTGTTGAAGCAGTTTTCCTATTTTTTGAGGTTAGGCAGGAAATTCAGGTTTAGGAACTGAATATTCACATGTAGGACTTCTTTATAATATAATTTTTTTTGAAAAGCAGGCAACTGCATTGTTTCACTGGATTTTAATTTGTATTACTTCAGAGTGCATGATCCCTTTAATTCACAGGCCTTTTCATTGCCCACAATTCCTTGTGAGGTCCACAGCTTGCTTCCAGAGGCTGTGCAAAGCTCAAACACCGCACTTACACAGGAACATCAGGTCGGGTGCCTCCAGTAACGCCACCAGTATGGCATTGCACAATGTATTCACTGAGGCATATGAAACCATGGGCCTTACGCTTAACATCCGTAAGACAAAGGTCCTCCACCAGCCTGTCACCGCCGCACAGCACTGCCCCCCAGTCATCAAGATCCACGCCGCGGCCCTGGACAACGTGGACCATTTCCAATATCTCGGGAGCCTCTTATCATCAAAGGCAGACATTGATGCGGAGATTCAGCATCGCCTCCAGTGCACCAGCGCAGCCTTTGGCCGCCTGCGGAAAAGAGTGTTTGAAGACCAGGCCTCAAATCTACCACCAAACTCATGGTCTACAGGGCTGTAGTAATATCCGCCCTCCTGTATGGGTCTGAGGCATGGACGATGTACAGAAGATACCTCAAGTCGCTGGAGATATATCACCAACGATGTCTCTGCAAGATCCTGCAAATCCCCTGAGAGGACAGGCGCACCAACATCAGTGACTTCGTCCAGGCTAACATCCCCAGTATTGAAGCACTGACCACACTCGATCAGCTTCGCTGGGCAGGCCACATAGTACGCATGCCAGATACGAGGCTCCCTAAGCAAATGCTTTATGCGGAACTCCTTCATGGTAAACGAGCCAAAGGAGGACAGTGGAAACGTTATAAGGACATCCTCAAAGCCTCCCTGGTAAAGTGCGACATCACCACTGACACCTGGGAGACCCTGGCCGCAGACCGCCCGAGATGGAGAAAGTCCATCCGGGAGGGCGTTGAGTTCTTTGAGTCTCAACGCAAGGAGCACGAAGAGGCCAGGCGCAGGCAGCGGAAGGAGCCCGACCGATCCCTTCCCCCGACGAATGTCTGTCCCACTTGTAACAGGGTCTGTGGCTCTCATATCGGACTGTTCAGCCATCAAATAACTCATTTTGGGAGTGGAAGCAAGTCCTCCTCGATTCCGAGGGATTGCCTATGATGATGATGATTGCACAGAAGGTAAGCACTGCGCCAACAATTTCCAGCCCCCCAGATGAATTATGCCACATTAGCATTGTGGCCATTTTCAGCAACTGTCAACTCCAGTTGCAACTTTACTGGCTAACATGAATTTCTCCCCCATTTCTCCCCCATAGAGTACAAAAGCCAGAAATGTATGCTAAACCTATATAAAACACTAGTTCAGCCCCAACTGAATTATTGTGTCCAATTATAGGTAGCACACTTCAGGAAGACCGTGAAGGCTTTGGAGAAGGTATAGAAGAGATTTACTGGCATAGTTCCAGGAATGAGGGATTATAGTTGTAATAGAGCTCCCCCTAGTGGACCACTGCTCCACCTAGCGGACTACTGATATAATGCAACAATTGATGTATATACAATAAAAGGATCATGTGGCAAAATCACATGATGATAGGTTTTCTGTATTAGAGCCACCTTGCAGAGTGTGTTTGTTAGTGATGTCGTAAGAATATATCACATTGGCAATGAGGATGCGATTTCTAGATTCCCTAGCTGAAATTGTTGTTGGTGGATGTTCTTGCCATCCAACAGAGAGACTTTGAGAGGTTCTTTCTTTTGCAGAAGAGCTAAAAATCTAAGATAAAATTTCAAGCACACTTGGCTGAATTGTCGACATTGCCAGAGTCCAGATGGCTGTGCCGATGGGAATAATAGGATGCTTGGGTGAGTCTCATTGTGACTGAGAGATTTTCGGAGCATATATGGAGCTGCTAGAAATGTTTTTCACCGCGAATAGTATCATCGAAGTCCCCGATGAAAACCGTAACCGGGTGGTTTTAGAAAGAAAATGGGCTATTTTCTTGACTGAAGCAGGCCCCGAATCATAAGAAAATTGTTGACAACCACTATCTTGACTTTTGATTTGCTTGTCAGACAGTTATGTCAATGGATTATGGCCAACCAATACTCCTGAGAATTTCGTGCCATTTCCAGTCATCAGATAACCGAGGTGAATCACCTGCAGGTTAAAAGTAAAAGGTAGTTGGGCCCCAAGGCCTCAGCAACTGGCCACGGTAACAATATATTGAAGTCGTGTTATTGGTGCCTGGGAAAACACATCGCTCAAAGCTGTTCATATGTGAAAGCAGAGTCTTTCTTCTGCAAGAAAACTGGGCAACTTGTGAATATATGCTGATTTAAGAGTAAACTGTTCAATGTTCAACGCTATGAGTAGAAATTGCCAGACCCTGCATAGCATTGAAGAGAAGCAACAGGACGAGAAAGTTCTGGAGATACACGTCATCAGGAGCACAAAGGTATCTAACAATGATTCACGAAGTATCGTCATCCAAGTAGACAATGCAGGAACCAGGATACTCATGGAAATCAACACTGGTGAATCCATGAGCGTAGTACCGCAATCGCTGCATCACGACAAGTTGAGTGATTTTAGACTGGAGAAATCGAAGCGAGGCTACTCAGGAGAGCAAATCCCTTTTGTAGGATGTATCTCCATGCCAGTGAAATACAAGGATCGGTTTCAGAGCTTGCCTCTCATATAAGTGGCAGGAGACAAATCTGCCTTGATAGGTAGAAATTGGTTTGGATCACTGAAGTGGGATTGGAATGAGATTTTTCATGTGGAAATGAAATTTGCATCGAAAGATGACATCATCAAGCAATATCCGAAGGTGTTCCGTGAAACAGGCAGTCCGATCCAAGACTTCAAGGCAAATGGCAGATTACAGAAGGACGCAAGACCAGTTTACGGCAAGCCACGTCCCATACCATACGAAAGTTGAGCAAGAACTCAAAAGACTAAAGACTAAGAACATTATCTCTAAGGTAGAAGAACTGTTCTATTTTTCATGCATTGATGAACTGCCAGTCATAGCTAAAGAGATTGGTAGAGCAACCAAACGTGACCCAGTTATGTCAAAGGTGTATGATTACATAGCAAATGGCTGGCCAAACCAGGTATCAGAGAAAGATATTCATCCATACTTCAGTTGTATGAATGAATTATCAGTGGGTAAAGATTGTATCATGTGAGGTGCAAGAGTAGTTATACCAAATAAGTTCAGGTCCAACTTGTTAGAAGATCTTCATGACCTGGGAATGTGCTTGACCAAGAGTTTTGCATGGAATTACTTATGATGGCCAGGGTTAGATAAAGATATAGAGTACATAGTTAGTGTACAACATGTCAATCGGTAAGCAAGAAACCACCATCAGTACCATTACAGCCATGGAAATGGCCTCCCAGGGTGTGGTAAAGGTTACATATAGATTTTGCTGAGCTAGAAGGGCAGCAATTGTTCATTGTGATTGATAATCATTTGAAGTGGGTAGAGGTGTTTCTAATGCGGAAAATAACAACAAGAAAACATTAGACAATTTTCTAAAATTGTTTTCTTCATATGGCCTCCCAGAAGAAATTGTGTCTGATAATGGGTCGCAAGTTCAGAAGAATGTGCACAGTTCATATGCAGAAATGGTGTGAAACATACCAAAGTTCTACCGTACCACCCTGCTTCAAATGATGCAGAAGAGCACAAAGTACAAATTGTAAAACCTGCCCTCATCAAACAAATGTTAGATCCAAATCCAAGGAAACGACAGTTGTCGTTGGACCACAAATAAGCAAATTTTCTAATTACTTATCGTAATGCTCCTCATACAAATACTGGTAGAACACCAGCAGAGTTGTTGCTCAAACAATAGCCATGAATCAGGTTCTTGTTGTTAAAGCCAAACTTGGCACAGTCAGTAGAAGAGAAACAATTAAGACAGAAAGAGAGTCATGATAGAGGTAGAGTAAGAGAGACAAGTGTGAAAATGAATCAGAAGGTTAGAGTGAAGAACCATCACCATAAATGTTTAAAATGGTTACCAGGAAGAGTAGTGAAGATATGTAGTCCTCGCACATATTTGGTCAAGATGTTTGATCATGGAAAGGTTAGCTTTGTTCACATTGATCATATTTTACCTACAGATGTGGAAGGAGTTGAAATTTGGAATGATTCGGCAGGTACGACTCAGGAGAACGCGATTACTCAGGTGGGTGCAGGAGTCAGAGCAGATGCAGGAGTCAGAGCAGAGGATACGGCAGCACTCACGGAGGCCGTGCTCACAGGGGCTATAACGGATCGAATTCAAAGAGCCAGATTCAAGATTGGATTATTTTGACCGTTTTCTTTCCTTCTTTCTTCGTTATTTCTTCTATTCCAGAGAGTAAAACGGCAGGCCAGTGAGCTCAAGATAGCGGCAGCAGAGCTCTGCAAAGAACAAAGGCAAGCAGTACAACTAAAATGGCGGCACCCAAGGGAAGCCTCGTGGGAACCACACAGTGGCGTCTTAAAAGGGAAATGCACCCAGGAGCCTTAAAAGGGCCTTACACCATTGGTGGTCCCCACAAAAATACTTTTGTAAGGCAAGAGTGAGTCTAAATGTGTAATGTGATTTGTAGGATGTACTGATTTAGGATAAGAAGTGATATTTTGATGCTGAATGGTTACTGTGTTTAAAATGGTGCATGAAAAGAGTTAATACCATGAGATACAAGTAAAAGGGCCATGGATCCGTGACTAACATGCCTAAGGGGCCAGTGCGATTTTCGATTTTATGTGATTCATGCAAGGGTTCAGCGGCTACAGATGAGCCGCCAAGGCGACCACTGAGAACAGAGGCAACGCACTAGTTGCAATACCCTGTCTCAGCGCAGCTCATTACCTCGGGCAAAAAAGGGCAGTACACTGCCACCGTACCTCACCCGGTGGAGCTGGGATTAAATAACTGTTCAGCGCACCTGCAACCTTTTGACATAACATCTGTACCACATATCATATGTACCATACAAATGTACTGTCTTTGTATACCTATATTCCGTTGGAGGTTATACTTGTGTACTTCATCACTCATGTAAGGACAACAAATACCACATGCTTGCACCTGATCACAAGCATTATCTCCACATGGGGGCGAAGTGGATGGTCATGGACTCACACTCACAAACCAACCAGAACGAACAAGGCCGAGGTTTCCGGCAATGGCTTTTGGAACTGGGGGGGGGAGTGAGATGATATGTATTGTCCAGGTACATTAAATGTATAAGTACAATGGTGCGCCACAGAAGGCGCTGTGGTGGGAGACCTGGAAGTACCTGCAAGACAGAGTATAAAAGGCTACCCACCACACCTGGGAGGCACTCTGGAGTTATACAATAAAGGGCTAAGGTCACAGCAGTTACTGCAACACCAGACTGTGTGGAGTCAGTGATTTGAGTGCTACATCCATCACAGTATCCATTGCGGTTACGGAACATCTCAGCATTGTTACACGGTGCCTGCAAAGCCACTTGTGTGCAGTAGATGGCGCCCTGCACCATGGGGAAGTGTACTATCCTGGCAAAGCCACATGCATGCTCATCCTGCTTCTCTTTGTTCAGAGCGAAGACAATGAAATCCCTTCTCCTGGAATAGAGAGCCTTTGTGACTTCCTAGATCCGGCGATGAACGGCGAACTGTGAGATGTTAGCTATGTCGCCTGCTTTAGACTGGAAAGATCTGCTGGTGGAAAAATTGAGGGCCATGGTGGTCTTGAGAATTACTGGGAGAACTATTGTCTTCCTGCTTTGCAGCCACAGGTCTGGTTGCAGGAAGTGGTAGAGCTCTGTGACCACCTCCTTGATGAAACAGAGCTTCCTAATAGACTGCTTCTGGCTTAAGTGGAGGTAAGAGAAGTGCTCTCGGAAGACTCCAGGAGAGTAAGGCCTCTACTGAGCCCTCCTCCTCCTCCTGCTGCCAGCATCTTGTCCTCTTTGCTGCCTCAACTCCATCTCCCTATGATACTCAAGAATGAAGGAGACTGCAAGTAGAACCCCCATGACTGTGAGCAGAAGCGTTAAAATGAGAAGCAAGGCGTTCTGCACTTGCAGCAACACTCCCTGTGGCTTCAGCAACTTTAAATAGCTCTAGAAAGCGGCAAGAGTTGCAGCAACTCAGACAGAGCCTGTAGAACTGAAAAAGCAAGTCAGCTCCAAGTTATTGATGATCCCTTTAAATAGCGCTGCTAGGGGCTCCTAAATGCTACTGAGCGGTTGCTCAGCTAGTCGTGATTAGGAGAGGGTGGTAAGTGGAGTAGCGACATCCACCATGGCAGATCATGCATCGAATCAGCGTTGTACACTGATTGACATTCTGATCTGTCTCATTTCCATTTCAGCAGCGAGTGCAGGCAACAAAATGGCGGTCGCCGCAGGACCAGCGGAAGTGGATGGAAATGAGTTGGCTGCTATTTGTCCTTCAAAATGGGCCTTAAAGGCCAGCGTTAAATCTCCAAATTTCTAGGCCAATGATTCTACGATTCTAATAGTTTCCATTTTCAACTTAACTTGTAGGGCCCGCAGTTGGTGGCATTACCGCGCACTGCCGCAGAGCTTTCCTCTCGGTGACAGATTTCTCTAGGTCTCCCGCTGGCGGGAGAAGAGTACCGCTGGGAACTGCCCGCTGATGGCTGCTGGCATGCAAGTCACGTAAGTGACCTCCCGCCCGCCGAGCTGCCATTTTGACGCGGGCGGGAGTTGGCGGCAGGAGGGGCAAGGATCGCTACGTTGAGGCAGGCCTAACCCCAACGGTAAGTAAGAAGACCTGCAAAAAAAGGTTAGTGAGCTTCCTTTTTTCAGTGATTTATGTGTATGGGGTCCTCTGAAGGTGTTTCAGAGATTCTTTTGGTGTAAATTTTTATTTTTATGTTCTCCCCCCTCTCTGGGCCCGACTCAATCTTTGGCGGCACTTTGGCGAGGATTGCATTTGCCGCCGAGTTTGGAGCTTACATCATTATTTTGCCGCTGGGCAGTACTGCTATATCTTTTAGAGGAATCTTCCTGGTAAAGTACCGCCTGGTCTCTCGGCGGTCCTTTGGGCGGCACTTGGGCGGGCCTTGGCTTTCACCAAGTTCGGGCCCTTAAAGTTGCTGAAAAACATGAATCTTGATACTGGAAGATATTAAGAATAAGAATTCTAGTGATACCTTTAGTTTGAGAAATCTTAGTTGTGCAGATCATTTAAGTCAATTGTGTTTTCTTCAAGAGAAAAATAAAAACAGGTAAATACTGGAACTTTGAAATCAAAACAGTTTCCCTACAAAGAGGAAGGAAGGATTACCCAAACTGCACTCAAACATAACAATTACACAATCCCATTGGAAGGAGTCTGGGAACAAGCCTCTTGTCTGTGTTCAGCATGGTGTGGTGTGGAGTCCAGTGGTCTGATTTTCGCAAAGTTTGCGACTGGGTTTTCGCCGCTATTTGACTCTCCGCGGCGAACACCTGGTCACAAAGCCCGGGCGGGATCCTCGGCTTGTTTGCGACGGTGATGGGATGTACTGCCGTGGAGAGGAGCGTTGACATACAACACCACGGATTGCGTTACTGTCAGACTTTCGGCTCTCTCCCGACCCGTACGCCAGAATACCGACAGGTCAACCTGTCGGAGCAGCTCTGCCAGCAGCGGTAAGTATGAAAACCTGCAAAAAAGGTAAGTTAAAGTTTTTAATTTTTAATTATTTTCAGCGATTCGAGAGATAAGTGTCTTGTAAATGTTTTTGAATGTTTTTTGGAATTTCTTTTCCCCCCTCCCAAGGCCTCTCTCGCAGCGCTCCCAGCCACGGACTAAATTTGGTGAAACTCGCATTTTTGCGCCACGAATCCTTTTGCAAGGCCCCCCCTTACTGCCGAGCACAAACGTAAAACCTGAAAGTTCGGCCTAAAAACGGTTGCGTAACCTAAACGTTAAGTTTCACGTATTGCTACCATTTTCACCGAAAAAACCAAAAGCCGAAAATCTGGCCCTTCAAGAGTTTGAGGAGAAAAATATATCAATTTTTTTTGATCTACATTATTTTGTCTGCCTACTAAATACAAACTGAACTTATCATATCATTCCAGAAAATGGAAATGCATGGCAGGCTTATTAACAGTTGCAAAGCGAACAGATGGATTCATGTTTCATGTGTTGATCCTTCAGCAGAAGATATTTGACTGTTTGTTCAAGTTAACTTGAAAAAAAACTCTGTTTCAGATATAAGCACAGATTCAGATGCTGCCCCCCAGAGTTTGTGACGTCATCCGGTGCACAGCATCCCTATAGCTCCCAGGATGCAAACTACGGTTCTGCCACTTACAGCTTCGCCGGGAGTCAACACCGGCAGCTGCAGGAGGAGTTGTAAGGGAGGCCAGACACTTGGGGAATGGTATTTAAAAAAAATGTCGCTCGGGTAACTTAAAAATTTGTTTGCAGCCCTTAGGTGATTTTTTTTTCCATTTTGCTCTGCCACGATTGATCATCCCTGCACTCTGTGCTTAGAGCGGAGTGTTGCGGCTCGCTGCTGCCGTTGGCATTGATGGACATCGTTATAATGCAGAGCCTGCAGCAATGGCCCTTTCCTTTAAGGGAGGGAAGGAGTCTCGGATCCCAGTAGCGCTGCACTCGATATTGGTCAACGCTCTGCTACTATCGCCTCTCTTGCTGGCAATAGCACTCCAAGGAAAGTGATAGTGCTTGATTTACTGCTCCACTTCTTTCCTGGAGTGCTAAACCGGAAGTTCGCGTCAGTTTCACTTGCGTAGTGTCCGCCGATACTTTGGTGCTATCGCCCCAAAAGGGGCGCTACACAACTTTTAGCACTTAGTCCTCTATTCATGTATATGTTTTATTTTTAGTATGATGATTGAAAATGTGCTAAACACTCTTTCTCCAGTAAAAATGTCATCCAGTGGCAGCTGATTCACCAGTAAATACATGGTGTAAGTAGGACAAGGAAAGATCTACTCTTCCAGATGGAGAAAATTAGCATTGCGATCAGCAGCTGCAGAAGTACCCAAATGAAAGCAAATATTAAAGAAAGAAAGATAGAAAAAATGAACTTGCATTTATATATTTACTTTTATTTACATATAGGAACATAAGATTAATAAGAGATAGAAGCAGGAGTAAGCCATTTGGCCCAAACCTGTTCCGCCATTCAATACGATCATGGCTGATCCGATCATGGATTCAGCTCCACTTCCCTGCCTGCTCCTCAAAACCCTTTATTCACTCATCGCTGAAAAATCTGTCTATCTCCGTCTTAAATATATTCAATGACCCAACCTCCACAGCTCTTTGGGGCAGAGAATTCCATAGATTTACAACCCTCTGAGAGAAGAAATTTCTCCTCATCTCAGTTTTAAATGGGCGGCCCCATATTCTAAGATTATGCCCACTAGTTCAAATCTCCCCTATGAGTGGAAATATCCTCTCTGCATCCACCTTGTCGAGCCCCTCATTATCTTATAAGTTTCAATAAGATCACCTCTCACTCTTCTGAACTCCAATGAGTATAGGCCCAACCTACTCAACCTATGCTCATGTCAACCCCCTCATCTCCGGAATCAACCTAGTGAACCTTCTCTGAACAGCCTCCAATGCAAGTATATCCTTCGTTAAATATGGAGACCAAAACTGTACGTAGTACTCCAGGTGTGGCCTCACCAATACCATGTTCTTCTCTGTCTTTACACTCTATATTAGAATAAAGGAAGTGACAGATGCATGAGTAAGTATTAACCTGAAAATCATCCCTTGCATTTTATGAAAACACACTCTGGAGCAACCTAAGCAATCTGCTGCTTATCATACGATTTCAGTCGAATCAATGGGGGAGTAATTGGATAGCGCGTGTACTGGCTGCAAGGTCCAATCCCTAAACCAGGTAGGCCTGAGGCCCAATCAAAATTGGACCTCGGGCCTCATTTAAATTAGACTGATGAGCTACAGATGCTTGTGGCACGTCCACAGGCAGCTTGCCGGCGAAGCGGACATCAACTTCGGGCTGGGCCATCAGGCAAGTCATTGGGGCGGGGTGGGGGGTCGAGGCAATCAGAGCTGCAGCAAAGCCAGGTTGAGCAATCTCACTCTTCCAGGCTCCATAAGCAGGTAATCTTTTATTACCTTTTTGGTGGCTGGCTCCTACGATCCCTTTAAGGACTGCTGGTTAGGGCGCATGTAAACCTGTTTATCCTGAACGCAGCAGGCCTGGCACCTTGTTGCCAGCCAACCCAGAGCCTGCACAGCCATAAGCCTAAGTAGGTGCACCTCTGCCTGAAGATGCCGGTGTCAATGTCATAATGTTATGTCACTGTCTAGATGTTGTCACTGGGGTTTAATTTTAATATAATTAACTGTAAAGTGGTGGGTGCATTGCCCACAGATGCAACACCTGGCAGGAAAGTTGAATTGCAAACTAAATGGATGCAATTTGGCATAATGGATCTCTGCCTATTTTCCTGCTTGCTTTTGCACACTTTACACCTGTCAAGAATTGGGTCTCTTCGCCGAGAGCGTGCAGAAAGCAAGCGCAGGCAGCGGAAGGAGCGTGCGGCAAACCAGACTCCCCACCCACCCTTTCCTTCAACGACTGTCTGTCCCACACATAGACTGTAATTCCCATATTGGACTGTTCAGTCACCTAAGAACTCACTTTTAGAGTAGAAGCAAGTCTTCCTCAATTTTGAGGGACTGCCTATGATGATGATGTAACTAATTGGACAAATTTACCCTCTTGTGTTCAAAGTAATCTGGAAAGACTATCCTGGGTGAGTGATAAATGTACTTATTGTTTTCTGGATTACTTGTAGCTGTCCATATCATTTTAGAAGATTATTATGATACATCATGATATACACACTCATAACAGTCTATTCTACCAAACAGGTTTATTCACAAGTAGCAATTCAATAAAAAATAAACAGCTAGCAGCCAGTTGTTGAATTCAGTTCAAATAACATAGCAACTGTGAGTCAGTTCATGAAATTGTTAAATAGACAATCCAGTCAGTTGAGTTCCTTTGAACGGCTTACTTAAAAAAAAATTCAAATCAACACTTTGAAGAAGAAACCACCTGATACTAACTGGTTATAGTCTTTCTCAGAACTACATATGAGTCTTCCCCCAGGGCTGCATTTGTCTCAGCATCTGTGGCACTAGGGTCGAAACCGATTGATTTATCAAAAGTGTCAGATTCTTACACTCATCATCATCATAGGCAGTCCCTCGGGATCGAGGAAGACTTGCTTCCACTCTTAGTTCAGCCTCTGTGTGTGCACAGACGCAGGCATCGTCCGCGTACTGTAGCTCGACGACAGAGGTTGGAGTGGTCTTGGACCTGGCCTGGAGACGTCGCAGGTTGAACAGCTTCCCACTGGTTCTGTAGTTTAGCTCCACTCCAGCGGGGAGCTTATCAGCTGTGAGGTGAGCAGGCAGCGAGGAAGATTGAGAAGAGGGTTGGGGCGATGACGCAGCCCTGCTTGACCCCGGTCCGGACATGAATTGGGTCTGTGATGGATCTGTTGGTAAGGATCACGGCTTGCATGTCGTCGTGGAGCAGGCGGAGTATGGTGACGTACTTTTGGGGGTATCCGAAACGGAGGAGGATGCTCCATAGACCCTCGCGGTTGACAGTGTCAAAGGCCTTTGTAAGGTCGAAGAAGGCCATGTATAAGGGCTGGCGCTGTTCCCTGCATTTTTCCTGCAGTTGTCGCGCTGCAAAAATCATGCCCATTGTGCCCTGGAGGGGACGAAATCCGCACTGCGACTCCGGGAGGAGCTCCTCAGCCACGGGGAGAAGACGATTGAGGAGGACTCTAGTGACGACTTTCCCAGTGGTTGATAGCAGGGAGATTCCTCTGTAGTTGCCGCAGTTGGACTTGTCCCCTTTTTTAAAGATGGTCACGATCACTGCATCTCTAAGATCTCCCGGCATGCTCTCCTCCCTCCAGATGAGACCCCTTTCCAAATACAGTCTTATCCTTTGTGAAGGCAATTTACAAGACAGAGGCACTTTATTTGAATAATGACCAGTAAGTTTCATAACCATATACAAAGGCCACCTGTATCTGACAAGATGCTGCTTATGCTCAGCTTATCTGCCTCTTCTCCTATGCTCAGCCTATCCTGATTCGATTATGTTGTTGTTTAATAGCCTGTTATGCATGATGTGATGCATGTTAATTGTTTCTAGCACTTGGGTGTCTTCAGTGATTGTTTTCCCAGATGCATATGTCTGTTAGTAATCAACATTATTAGTTTGACTGCCTTCTTCCTGACACATTTCATGCATAATAGAAGGAAACAAATGTATCACGTTGCAATTGAAGAAGCCATTTTGGTGGTGGTATCTTTCCTTAACAGCATCTACTTTAAGCTTAAAAAAAAGCACAGCACAGAGAGAAATCTGTAAACTGAGGCCAAAAATATAAGATGGTCACTAATAAATCTAATGAAGAATTCAGGAGAAACTTCTTTACTCAGAGAGTGTTGAGAATGTGGACCTCGCTACCACATGGAGTGGTTGAGGTGAATAGTATCGATACATTTAAGGGGAAGCTAGAAAAGTACAAGAGGAAGAAAGAAATAGAAGGATATGTTGATAGGGTGCGATAAAGTTAATAGAGTGGGTGGAGGCTTATGTGGAACATAACCTCCGGCATAGTCTGGTTAGCCTGAATGGCCTCTTTCTGTGATGTAAATCCTATGTAAATACTCCATTTTTGAAACAGCAGTTTCACTTTGTATTGATGTTAAGGTTCTGTGGTGTACATCTGGAGTCAGAACTCATCATGACTCCAGATTTATACTGCATCTGGAATGTCATTGTGAAACAAAATCACTTCACACCAATGCTACCATCATCATCATCATCATCATAGGTAGTCCCTTGAAATCGAGGAAGACTTGCTTCCACTCTAAAAGTGAGTTCTTAGGTGACTGAACAGTCCAATACGGGAATTACAGTCTCTGTCACAGGTGGGACAGACAGTCGTTGAAGGAAAGGGTGGGTGGGGAGTCTGGTTTGCCACACGCTCCTTCCGCTGCCTGCGTACCATTGTATAACACTATTGTATTGTGAATACATCCTTAACCTGCTGAGGATAAATAACCACAGGTTAACCATCAAAGAAATTAAAAATACTGGATAACATATTTTCTTGCCCTAAAGGCAACCGTGTTAAACCTCCAACATTCCGATCTAACAGAACAATCTGCCTTAAACAACCCTGAACAACTTTTGTTCCAGGAATTTTCTCAGAACCACTACCACTCTCCCTTCGTAATTTTGCCAGAAGTCCAGTGGAATCCCCATTGTAATAGAGTCAGCTTCATTTTAATAAAAGCCCAGATTGGTCTGGTACTCGGAAAGGGGAACAGGAAATCCTGTGTCAGTGATATGTCCTTACTATACGGTATAAATGCACACGAGGCCCATACTTGAGAGACGGTCACTCTGTGACCAGTTACCTTTATTACCAAGACCTCAAGTGATGAAGGTGGGTGGAGCTTCCCCTTTTATACCTGAAAGTCCAGGTTAAGAGTGCCTCCCACAAGTTCACCCCTTGTGGTCAACGTTCTCAAGGTGTACAACTTAGGTCAGCTTATACATGGGTTACAATGATAGTTAAATACATGACATCACCTCCCCCTCCCCAAAGTCTTATTGTGATCACAGGTTAAGTCTCTCTTGTGGTTTACACTCCCTTGTAGAGCACCTGAGTTGGAGCTCCGGTTGTTGGGCGCTGGCCTGAGTGTCTGCTGTTTGCGGTGTCTCAGGCCTGTCCGGACTGCTCACAGTGACTGGGCTCTCCTCCACTTGGTTCCGGTGTTCGGTCACCTGTGGTGGAGTAAACTCTACGTCGTGTTCTTCCTCTGCTTCTTCTATGGGGTTGCTGAACCTCCTTTTAGTTTGATCCATGTGTTTGCGGCAGATTTGTCCATTGGTAAGTTTAACGACCAAAACCCGATTCCCCTCTTTGGTAATCACAGTGCCTGCAAGCCATTTGAGCCCTGCAGCGAAATCAAAGACAAAAACAGGGTTATTGACATCAATACATTGCGTCCTCGCATTCCTGACATGGGAGTCACATTGTGACTGACGCCTGCTCTCAACGATTTCTTTAATAGTAGGTTGTATAAGGGATAACCTGGTTTTGAGCATCCTTTTCATTAGCAGCTCTGCGGGTGGAAACCCTGTGAGCGAGTGTGGTCGGGATCTATTGGCCAACAGGAGGCATGATAAGCGGCATTGTAGGGAACCCCCTTGGATTCTGAGCATCCCCTGTTTGATTATCTGCACCGCTTGTTCCGCCTGGCCGTTTGAGGCCGGCTTAAACGGTGCCGTTCTGGCATGGTTGATTCCATTGCCTGCTATGAAGTCCTGGAATTCAGTGCTTATGAAGCACGGGCCATTGTCACTGACCAAGACATCCGGTAGACCATGGGCGGTGAACATTGCCCGTAGACGTTCTCCTGTGGCAGAGGATGTGCTTGAATTTAAAATGGCACACTCAATCCATTTGGAGTAGGCGTCTGCTACAACCAAAAACATTTTTCCCATGAAAGGATCTGTGTAGTCCACATGGATGCGTGACCATGGCTGGGCGGGCTAGGACCAGGGGCTAAGGGGGGGGCTTCCCTGGGTGCGCTGCCCAGCTGAGCACACGTGTTGCACCTGCGAACACAAAGTTCCAGGTCTGCACCTATCCCTGGCCACCAAACGTGTGACCTGGCAATTGCCTTCATCATGACAATGCCTGGGTGCTCATTGTGAAGTTCTCTAATAAACATCTCTCTGCCCATCTGGGGCATGACTACTCGGTTTCCCCACAGTAGGCAATCAGCCTGAATCGAGAGTTCATCCTTGCGCCTATGAAACGGATTAAATTCCTCAGGGCATGCCCCATATGTGGCTGCCCAGTCCCCATTCAGGACACATTTCTTAACTAAAGACAGTAGCGGGTCTTTATTTATCCAGACTTTAATTTGACGGGCTGTCACAGGTGAGCCTTCACTTTCGAAAGCTTCAACAGCCATGACCATCTCAGCATCATGCCCCCTCAGTGGTGGCTAGTGGGAGCCTGCTGAGTGCATCGGTGCAGTTTTCAGTGCCCGGTCTGTGCCGAATTGTATAGTCATAGACGGCTAACGTAAGTGCCCACCTCTGTATGCGGGCCGATGCATTCGCATTTATGGCCAAAAGAAATGTTAGGGGTTTGTGATCTGTCTCCAGCTCAAATTTCCTGCCAAACAGGTACCGGGTGCATTTTTTTTACTGCATATACACATGCTAGCGCTTCCTTTTCTACCATCCCGTAGCCCCTTTCTGCCTGGGACAGACATCTGGAGACATAAGCTACCAGCTGTAACTGACCATTGGCATTCATATGCTGCAACACACACCTGACCCCATAGGACGACGCATCGCACGTTAACACAAGTTTCTTACACGGGTCATATAACATTAACAGTATGTTGGAGCACAACAAATTGCGTGCTCTATCAAAAGCCCTTTCCTGCTTGTCCCCCCAGACCCAATCATGACCTTTGCGTAGGAGCACGTGTAACAGCTCTAACAGTGTGCTCAATTTGGGAAGAAAGTTACCAAAATAGTTCAGGAGCCCCAGGAATGAACACAGCTCCGTCGTGTTGCAGGGTCTGGGTGCTCTCTGGATCGCTTCTGTTTTGGACGCAGTAGGTCTTATCCCGTCTGCTGCTACCCTCCTCCCCAGGAATTCTACTTCTGGAGCTAGGAAGACGCACTTCGCCTTTTTCAGTCACAGCCCTACCAGTCTGCGTAGCACCTCCTCCAGTTTGTGGAGATGTTCTTCAGTATCGCGACCCGTAATGAGGATGTCGTCTTGAAAAACCATCGTCCTTGGAATCGACTCGAGGAGGCTTTCCATATTTCGCTGAAAGATCGTGGCGGCCGAATGAATCCCGAACGGAAATCTGTTATACTCAAACAACCCCGTGTGTGTCGTGATGGTGGTCAGCTTCTTCGACTCACTCGCCAGCTCCTGGGTCATGTAAGCTGAGGTCAGGTCCAAATTTGAAAAAAGTTTGCCACCGGACAGCATCGCAAAGAGGTCCTCCGCTCTCGGTAGCGGGTACTGGTCTTGGAGTGACACCAGATTGATGGTGGCCTTGTAATCGCCACATATCCTGACCGAACCATCCGCCTTGAGCACCGGCACGATCGGGCTCACCCAGTCACTGAATTCGATAGGCGAGATGATGCCTTCCCTCAGCAGGCAGTCCAATTCGCCTTCTATCTTTTCCCGCATCACGTACAGCACCGATCTGGCCTTCTGGTGTACTGGCCTGGTGTCCGGGTTTATGTGGATCACGACCTTGGCCCCCATGAAAGTGCCGATGCTGGGTTGAAATAATGAGTCAAATTTGTCCAGGACCTGTGAGCATGATACTCGCTCCACAGAAGAAATTGCATTGACATCGCCCCATTTCCAGTTCATGACAGCAAGCCAACTCCTCCCCAGCAGTGCAGGACCGTCCCCCGGGACAATCCAGAGTGGCAACCTGTTCTCCGAATCTTTGTAGGTCATGACTACCGTGGCGCTGCCGAGCACCGGAATGATCTCCTTTGTATATGTCCGTAGCTGTGCGTCAATTAGCAATAATTTTGGCCTCCTGGCCTTGGACACCCACAACCTTTCGAACTGTTTGATACTCATCAGGGACTGGCTGGCCCCCGTGTCTAGCTCCATTAATACTGGGATGCCATTGAGGAGCACTTTCATCATTATCAGTGGCATCCTGGTATATGAACTGTATATGTGCTCCACATGAACTCGCTGAACTTCAGCTTCCAGCGATTTCCCCCAGTATTCATTTGGTCTCGTAGGGCTTACATCGGGCCCGTCCTCCTCGTACATCAACCTGGCTGCAGACTTCCTGCACTTACGCGCCAAGTGACCGCTGACGTTGCAGTTTCTGCAAGTATATTGCTGATACCTGCAAGCTCTGGCTGGGTGTTTGCCTCCACACCTCCAGCATGAGCTGGAGGCCCCGTTGTTGGAAACAAAAGGTCCATTACCAGTCGATTGTCTCTGACTGTCTGTGACTGTCCTTAAGCGCACCATTAACAGGTGTTGATGGCCCCATTATTTGCCGCATTGTCCATTGCGATGGCATGAATCGCCGTTCAGCTAGCCATTGTCTCTGTTGAATTACCCCTTTGGGTTCGACTACATGCTGGGGCATGTCTAGTTGCCTTTGTCTGCCTAGAGAACTGTGTGCCATGTTAACAATGTTCACTCCCTGGTCGTTTGCCGCATTTGAGCCAAGATTTTTGTTATTCATCATTCTGGTCTCTTCCTCCCCTGAGATAAATGTCTGGGCTATCAGAGCCGCCGCATCCAAGGTCAAGTCTTTGGTCTCAATCAGTTTCCTGAAAACCCCAGCGTGCCCGATGCCATCAATAAAAAAGTCTCGCAGCATCTCCGCTCTGCATGCATCTGGGAACTTACATAGGCTCGCCAGTCGCCGGAGATCTGCCACGAAGTCTGGAACGCTTTGCCCTTCTCGCCGCCAGTGCGTGTAAAACCGGTGTCTCACCATGTGCATGCTGCTCGTCGGTTTAAGGTGTTCCCCGATCAACTTACTGAGCTCTTCGAACATCTTGTCCGCCGGCTTCTCTGGCGCTAGAAGGTCCTTCATCAGGGAGTATGTTCTGGACCCACAAACCGTCAGGAGATGAGCCCTGCGTTTGTCGGCCGAATCCTGTCCCATCCATTCCTCAGTGACAAAACTTTGCTGTCGTCTCTCAATAAAGTTGTCCCAATCATCAACACAGTACCTCTCTTTTGTGCTGCTAGTGGCCATGCTCGCGTGGTTTAAATCCCAGTTTCTCGTCGCCAATGATATGTCCTTACTATACAGTATAAATGCACATGAGGCCCATACTTGAGAGAAGGTCACTCTGTGACCAGTCAGCTTTATTACCAAGACCTCAAGTGATGAAGGTGGGTGGAGCTTCCCCTTTTATACCTGAAAGTCCAGGTTAGGAGTGTCTCCCACAAGTTCGCCCCTTGTGGTCAATGTTCTCAAGGTGTACAACTTAGGTCAGCTTATACATGGGTTACAATGATAGTTGAATACATGACTGTCAGTAACTATATAAGAGCTGCTGACAAGTATTATACTTTTATTGGAATGGGGCCAGCCATTTCTCAGCCTGCATCAATTACTACGCAGATGCTGCAGAGTGCAAATGGCACATCGTCTAATGCATAGCATTACGTGCAAAATCTAAGACATGCCAGACTGAGGAGGAGGTCAAGCCCATATAAACCCCGCAATTACAGGGAGAAGCGGTCTTACTGCGATGTGTCCAAGAACATCTGCCTTCGGAGACTGTGCTTCCACAAAGTGATGATCACTGAAATATGCCAGCTCATCAGGTCAGATAAGCAGCCTGCCATCACCTTCAGGACATTACTGTCCGTCGAGGTCAAGATCACCGCACCACTGTCGTTCTATGCATCTGGTTCCTTTCAGGCCTCCGCGGTCGACATTTCCCCTCTGTCTCACCATGCCACACATCACTGCATTAGACAGGTTACGGAGGCCCTGTACGTGCATAGGATGGACTTTATCAGCTTCCCCATGACCACGGAGGCTCAGACTGACAGGGCTGGAGCATTCTACTGCATTGCTAGGTTCCCCAAGGTGAAGGGAGCAATACATCGCCATGTGGGCCCCTTCTCAGGACCCAGAGGTTTTTCGCAACAGAAAAGGAGTTCACTCCCTGAAGGTCCAACTAGTTGTCGACCACAACCAGATAATAATGGCAATGACTGCCAAATGTCCGGGCAGCTTCGATGAGGCTCATATCCTGCATGAGGAGTGCTGTCTCTGAAATGTTTAACAGTCAGCCACAAGGACAATACTGGATGCTTGGTGACAACCAATATGGCCTAGCCATCATCATCATCATCGGCAGTTCCACTCTTAAAATGAATCCTTAGGTGTCTGAACAGTCCAATACGAGAGCCATAGTCCCCATCACAGGTGGGACAGATAGTCGTTGAGTGTAAGGGAGGGTGGGACAGATTTGCCGCACGCTCTTTCCGCTGCCTGCGCTTGATTTCTGACTGCTCTCGGCAATGAGACTTGAGGTGCTCAGCGCCCTCCTGGATGTACTTCCTCCACTTAGGGCAGTCTTTGGCCAGGGACTCCAAGGTGTCGGTGGGGATGTTGCACTTTATCAGGGAAGCTTTGAAGGTGTCCTTAGAACGTTTTCTCTGCCCACCTTTGGCTCGTTTGCCGTGAAGGAGTTCCGAGTAGAACGGTTCTTTTGGGAGTCTCGTGTCTGGCATGCGGACAATGTGGCCTGCCCAGTGGAGCTGATCAAGTGTGGTCAGTGCTTCAATGCTGGTGATGTTGGCCTGGTCAAGGATGCTAATGTTGGTGCATCTGTCGCTCACGGGGGATTTGTGGGATCTTGCGGAGACATCGTTGGTAGTATTTCTCCAGTGACTTGAGGTGTCTACTGTACATGGTCCATGTCTCTGAGCCATACAGGAGGGCGGGTATTACTATAGCCCTGTAGACCATGAGTTTGGTGATAGATTTGAGGGCCTGGTCTTGGAACACTCTTTTCCTCAGGTGGCCAAAAGCTGCACTGGCACACTGGAGGCGATGTTGAATCTCGTCATCAATGTCTGCTCATGTTGATAAGAGGCTCCCGAGGTATGGGAAATGATCCACGTTGTCCAGGGCTGCGCTGTGGATCTTGATGACTGGGGGACAGTGATGTATGGTGAGGACAGGCTGGTGGAGGACCTTTGTCTTACGGATGTGTAGCGTAAGGCCCATGCTTTCGTACACCTCAGTAAATACGTCGAGTATGTCCTGGAGTTCAGCCTCTGTATGTGCGCAGATGCAGGCCTCGTCCGCGTACTGTAGCTCAACGACAGAGGTTGGGGTGGTCTTGGACCTGGTCTGGAGATGGCGAAGGTTGAACAGGTTCCCACTGGTTCTGTAGTTTACTTCTACTCCACCGGGGAGCTTGTTGACTGTGAGGTGGAGCATGGCAGCGAGGAAGACTGAGAAGAGGGCTTTGATGAGGCTCATATCCTGTGTGAGAGCGCTGTCTATGATATGTTTAATAGTCAGCCTCAAGGACAATGCTGGATGCTTGGTGACAACCGATATGGCCTAGCCACCTGGCTGATGATCCCCCTGCATGACACCCACACTGAGGCCGAGAAGCAATTCAACGAGAGCCACAGAGCCACACGCAATGTGGTCCAGAAAACAATTAGTGTGCTTAAGCAGCGCTTTAGATACCTGGACCACTCAGGAGGGGAGCTACAATACAACCCTGAGCAAGTAGCCCAATTCGTGGTCATGTGCTCCATGTTGCACAACCTGGCTATCAGATGGGGACAAGAATTGCCAGAAGAGACTGATGGTCCACCTCAGGAGAGGAAGAGGAGGATGAGGGGCTGAACACTGACCTTGGGCCAGACAATCAGGCTGCCTATGCAACCATTGCCCTCTCTGGACCACAGGAAAGGGCCCATGGTGGCTACATAGCTGCAAGACTCTTACGTCAGGAGCTCATAAATGAGCGATTTGTCTCAAAGAACTTTGCTGTGGTTGACAAAACTGACACACTGCTGTGTTTGTGTGCAGCTCAGACATCAATGGTGGGCATCACCTTGGTGTCAGTTAAAGTTTAAGTTGATTTAAGTTAAGTTTAATTATACCCTTTCATGTTAAGGAATCACCAGTGTGTAACGGTCCAGCTATCTGAGACAATGCGCAACAAGGTTATGTTGAATAAAAAACATTTCATTCGACCATTGGTCTAAAATCATAAGTATCACGGGCAAAAACACCGCACCCCCACCCATTGACATCAATCAAATTGTCAACATGTCCAGCAACACAGAACACAAATGCAAAGCAGGAGGGTGGCCCCCTCCCCCCATCCATTACTACAAATTGCATACACCGAGATGGAGATATGATAAAGCCATCACCTGCGGACATGTACCTCACTTTCCTTCCCCCCTCCCCTTCTCCCCACCTTTGCCCCTTCCTCTCCTCGCTCCACACCACCTGGCCGAGGAGCTCCTCAGGCGGTGCTTAATTAGGGGGAATGAAGGCAGAGGTGGTGGTTGCATGGGTACGGGAGCGGAAGATGCAGAGGTGGGAACATTCTCGGGTCCAGAAGCAGGATCTTAGTCCTGTCTCTCATCTGTCATTGGCAGTGGGGGTGTGGAACCTAGGGGTAGAGTGCCACGCTCCGGGACCACTGGGAGGCCTGTGCCAGCAGTGTTCCTGACTATCGCCTCCAGGGCCTCCGCCATCCATGGAATGTACTCCGTCATGGTGACAGAGATACTGGCCAACTGTTGGGATATGCCCCCCAATGCATTGAGGATCTGGTCACCAATGTCTACAATTCTCCTGGATAACTTTACCATCTCTCCGCTCTCATGTGGCGCTCGTGGACCAGACCTGCCACATCCATGAAACCTTTGCAGGGTCGGCGCCGTCCTGGGGACAAATGGAGTGCCCTGTGGTGAGGTTCTTGGGCTCAGTAACTCCAGAGTAGAGGCGGGAATGGCTGGAGGAGCACTAGATGGCCTTGGGGTGGAATGCCTTTTGGAGCCTGGCAATGCAGATTCTTCAATGTCCGCACTCTCATCCGCAGAGAACAGACCCAGCGGATTGACAGGCGAGAATCGGACCTCAGCAGCACATGTAGGATCGTTTGCTGAGTTGGGCCCCGTGCCCCCACCTTCTGGCCTCTGTGGTCTTGCCTTGGGATGCGCTGCTGGCTGAGCTGCAAAACACAAATGAGGTTATTAGAGAAGGGGGTGCTAGGGTCACAAGATGAGTCCAGCGCTACACACAGCATATGCACGACAAAAGCACCACCGCTATCAAAATCATCACAGACATCACATTTCATGACCATCAACACATTGTGCATTGCAATGATTCTCATAAGGTCAGCATTATTTATCATCATCGTCATAGGCAGTCCCTCGAAATGAGGATGACTTACTTCCATGCCAAAAAGGGATGCGCTCACAGGTGTTTCAATGAAGGACCTAATATTCCCGGTCCCGAACTACATCCTGAAGGGTGGAAGATGCCTGTGCATGGATTTATTTAATGTGGGGTGGCCGTTGCACACCAGCCACAACACAGGCTTGACAGAGCGAGGTCTTGGTCCAGTGGTAAGGGTTATCAAAGACGACTGGCGACTAGCTCTGCTGCACGGACCTAGTGCGCGCACATATCGCAGTGTGGGTTGGCCCGTGCTGCCCCATGGCCCGAACTCATGCCTCCCCTGGACCCCCGATCACATCCCTCTAGTCTCTCGCCGCTCTTGCTGTGTCTGCCCATGCCCTAATTGCCGACCTGGATCTTGCTGACATCACTCTTCGCTACCGTCGCAGCTCGCGCTGCTCCCTGAAGCAGTAGGCCGCCATGCTGCTCCCAGGCAAACAAGCACCTCCACTCCTGTTGTGTCCCCGCCTTGGCGCTGGTGTCAATTTTAGAAACCATCTATCATAGATCACTCAATGGTGTATACTTTACTCACGTGGCATCACTTCAAGGTCTGCAGCTGCCTGCGTGGCCATCCGTGGGTGCTTCCCCATGAGTGTGAGCACCCGCTCCTCCATCTCAGTGATGTCGCTGGTGACCCCTCACCCGTTCGCCTCTGCTTGGACCTAATCGTCGTTAGCTTCTTCTGTAAAAGGTAACAGGACAACATGACATGAGATCATTTCTAGGTGCGGTCAGAGACTGATACAACACATAACCGACAGATATAATCATGATTATTATAATTATCATTCTTTACCTAAAGACGTGCACTGTGACTGCAGGGTTTGAATACAACATTCCCGGTAAAAGTGAAACACCTCAGATCTGATGCTAAATCACGCATGACTCTTATATATTTATATAATTTGATTTGTAAGTGTGATATGTTCAGGGAGCTCACACAGCCTTAAGATGGCAGAATCTTCCAGAATTCACCAGTCAGGTGACATGTTCCCTTTATTATAAACAGCACTGGCTGGAGTGCCACAGGCTTCCACAGGCGGAGCTATACATATTACACTTCTCTCTCTTTAATGAAGAAGTACTTATAACAAATAATCATCATATTTAACTTGCATGGTAATACATTATGAAAGATATGGACTTATTTTGCCATTTTTACAAATCAAGCTTAACCACTTGTTTTCTGTTTCGAAGAGGATACCTTCGCTCTCAAACCGAGCCTTCCAAACATGGTGTCGAATTTAAACTTATTCGAGGCTGATCCTGAGAAAGGTTTTCCTCCAAGGACTGCCTTGATTTCCATTTGAACTCTCTCTAACTTCAGACTGTTTGTCTGCCTGACTCGGACTCAAGACTTAAATTCTGACTTTCTCTTGGATTTGTTTCCAGTACATAGGATGTAGGATATGCTACTGGTGTATCAAAACTATCTGATGAGTCAGAAATAATTGAATCATTCCCACTTTCCACTACTTTCATGTCAATAGGTAAAATATGATCAATGTGAACAAACCTAACATGTCTATGATCATACATCTTGACCAAATATGTGCGAGGACCACATATCTTCACCACTCTTTCTAGTAACCACTTTAACGATTTATGGTGATGGTTCTTCACTCTCACCTTCTGATTTAATTTCACACTTCTCTCTTTTACTCTACCTGTATCAAGATTCTCTTTCCGCCTTAATTGTATCTCTTCTACGGACTGTGCCAAGTTTGGTTTTAACAACGAGAATCTGGTTCGCAGCTGTTGTTTGAGAAACAACTCTGCTGGTGTTCTACCAGTAGTTGTGGGAGGAGTATTACGATACGTAATTAGGAAATTAGCCAATTCATGGTCCAACGACAACTGTCATTTCTTTGGATTTGGATCCAACATCTGTTTAATGAGGTCACGTTTTACAATTTGTACAGTGTGCTCTGCTACACCATTTGAAGCAGGATGGAACCTTGGTATGTTTCACACCATTTTTTCTCATGAACTGCGCAAATTCTTCTGAACAAAATTGTGGTTCATTATCAGAAACAATTTCTTCTGGGAGGCAAAATGAAGAAAATAATCTTCGTAAAATGTCTAATGTTTTACTTGTTATTTTCCACATTGGAAACACCTTGACCCACTTCGAATGGCTATCAATCACAATGAACAATTGTTGTCCTTCGAGCTCAGCAAAATCCACACCCTGGGAGGCCATTTCCATGGCTCTGATGGTACTGATGGTGGTTGCTTGCTTACTGATTGAAATGTTGTATACTGACTGATGATGTAGTCTATATCTTTATCAAGACCTGGCCACCATAAGTAACTGCGTGCAAAACTCTTGGTCAAGCACATTCCCAAGTGCTAGTCATGGAGGTCTCCGAATAATTTGAACCTGAATTTATTTGGTATAACCACTCTTGCACCCCACATGATACAATCTTTATCGACTGATAATTCATTCCTATGAATGAAGAATGGATGAATATCTTTCACTATTACCTGGTTTGGCCATCCATTCGCAATATAATCATACACCTTTGACATAACTGGGAGATGTTTGGTTGCTCTACCAATCTCTTCAGCTGTGACTGGCAGTTCATCAATGTATGAAAAATAGAACACTTCTTCCCCATTGGGTGTAATTTATGATGGGGAAGGCAATCTAGACATAGCATCAGCATTACTGTGATTAGCTGATCATCTGTATTCAATATCATATGTATATGCTGACAAAATCAAAGGCCATCTCTGCATTCGGTCTGCAGTTAATGTTGGAACTAGGGACTTTGGATGGAGGATTGCTATCAGGGGCTTATGGTACATAACGATGGTAAACTTACAACCATACAAGTATTTGTGGAACTTCTTGACCCCAAAAATTAATGCCAAAGCTTCCCTTTAGATTTGCGCATAATTACGCTCACTGACCCGGAGAGTGCGTGAAGCAAAAGCAATTGGTCTCTCCACCCCACTACGTAATACATGAGAGATTACTGCCCCAACTCCATATGGAGAAGCATCACATGCTAGCTTGATCTCCTTAGATACGTCATAGTGAACTAACATGGTGCTCTCGACCAATTTTCTTTTACACTCCTTGAATGCTGTATCGCATTCTTCTGACCACTTTCAAAGGACCTGTTTTTTTAATAGATCATTCAGTGGATGTAATACTGTAGCCAAATTTTGTAGGAACTTCCCATAATAGTTCAAAAGACCCAAAAATGATCGAAGTTCAGTGACATTCTTGGGAGTGGATGCATTTCTGATTGCATCCAGTTTCCCCTTGGTTGGATGTAAACCATCTTTGTCTACTCTGTACCCTAAGTACTCCACTGAGTTTTGAAATAACTCACACTTGCGAGCAGACACCCGTACTCTGTGCTTATCTAGCCGTTTGAGCACTTCATTCAATATGTTATTATGAATTTGCCTATTTGATGCTGAAATTAGTATGTCATCTAAATAACATACTACCCCTTCAATGCCTTGCAAAATCTGGTTCATCACCCCTTGGAATATGGCAGGGGCGGAAGACACTCCAAATGGTAGCCTATTAAATCGATATAGGCCGAGATGAGTATTTATAGTCAAGCATGACTTGGTCTCCTCATCTAGTTCAAGCTGTAAGTAGGCATTTGTAAGATCTAACTTTGAGAAGATCTGACCACCTGTCAGTGTTGTGAACAAATCTTCTACATTTGGCAATGTATTGGGGACATTACCCTCTAGAACCTGATTTACGGTTACTTTATAATCAACACACAATCTTACCTTAGAATCGGACTTAGGTACAACAACAATGGGTGTAGCCCAATTATATCGATCTACCTTAGAAATAATGTTCTCAGTCTCTATCGTCTTTTGAGTTTTTGATCAACTTTCTCCTTGAGTGCATATGGTACGGAACGTGGCTTGCAGTAAACCAATCTAGCATCCTTCTGTACCCTGACACTCACCTTGAAGCTTTGGATCGGACTGCCTGTTTCACAGAACACCTTTGGATAATTCTTGATGATGTCATCCTTTAAAGCAAATCTTGTTCAACAAGAAAAATCTCACTCCAATCCAGCTTCAGTGATCCCAACCAATTTCTTCCTAGTAAGGCAGGCTTGTCTCCGCCACTACTATTAGAGGCAAACTCTGAAATTGATCCTTATGTTTCACCGGTATGGTGTTACGACCTACCACAGGAATATTCTCTCCCGAGTAGCCTTGCAGCTCCATCTTGGATTTCTCCAATGGGAAATCACACAATTTGTCAAGGTATAGTGACTCCGGGACTACACTCACGGATGCATCAATGTCGATTTCCATAGGTATCTTGATTCCTGCAACATCTATGTAGATTATGATACCTTTTGAATCGCTGTTAGTTAATCTCGTGCTCCTGATGATGTTTAACTCTAACATCTCCTCATAGAAACAGAAACATAGAAAATAGGTGCAGGAGTAGGCCATTCAGCCCTTCTAGCCTGCACCGCCATTTAATGAGTTCATGGCTGAACATGCAACTTCAGTACCCCCTTCCTGCTTTCCCGCCATACCCCTTGATCCCCCTAGTAGTAAGGACTTCATCTAACTCCGTTTTGAATATATTTAGTGAATTGGCCTCAACTACTTTCTGTGGTAGAGAATTCCACAGGTTCACCACTCTCTGGATGAAGAAGTTTCTCCTCATCTCAGTCCTAAATGGCTTACCCCTTATCCTTAGACTGTGACCCCTGGTTCTGGACTTCCCCAACATTGAGAACATTCTTCCTGCATCTAACCTGTCTAAACCCGTCAGAATTTTAAACGTTTCTATGAGGTCCCCTCTCATTCTTCTGAACCCCAGTGAATACAAGCCCAGTTGATCCAGTCTTGATAGGTCAGTCCCACCATCCCGGGAATCAGTCTGGTGAATCTTCGCTGCACTCCCTCAATAGCAAGAATGTCCTTCCTCAAGTTAGGAGACCAAAACTGCACACAATACTCCAGGTGTGGCCTCACCAAGGCCCTGTACAACTGTAGTAACACCTCCCCGCCCCTGTACTCAAATCCCCTCGCTATGAAGGCCAACATGCCATTTGCTTTCTTAACCGCCTGCTGTACCTGCATGCCAACCTTCAATGACTGATATACCATGACACCCAGGTCTCGTTGCACCTCCCCTTTTCCTAATCTGTCACCATTCAGATAATAGTCTCTCTGTTTTTACCACCAAAGTGGATAACATTTATCCACATTATACTTCATCTGCCATGCATTTGCCCACTCACCTAACCTATCCAAGTCACTCTGCAGCCTCATAGTATCCTCCTCGCAGCTCACACTGCCACCCAACTTAGTGTCATCCGCAAATTTGGAGATACTACATTTAATCCCCTCATCTAAATCATTAATGTACAATGTAAACAGCTGAGGTCCCAGCACAGAACCTTGCGGTACCCCACTAGTCACTGCCTGCCATTCTGAAAAGTACCCATTTACTCCTACTCTTTGCTTCCTGTCTGACAACCAGTTCTCAATCCATGTCAGCACACTACCCCCAATCCCATGTGCTTTAACTTTGCACATTAATCTCTTGTGCGGAACCTTGTCGAAAGCCTTCTGAAAGTCCAAATATACCACATCAACTGGTTCTCCCTTGTCCACTTTACTGGAAACATCCTCAAAAAATTCCAGAAGATTTGTCAAGCATGATTTTCCTTTCACAAATCCATGCTGACTTGGACCTATCATGTCACCTCTTTCCAAATGCGCTGCTATGACATCCTTAATAATTGATTCCATCATTTTAACCACTACTGAGGTCAGGCTGACCGGTCTATAATTCCCTGTTTTCTCTCTCCCTCCTTTTTTAAAAAGTGGGGTTACATTGGCTACCCTCCACTCGATAGGAACTGATCCAGAGTCAATGGAATGTTGGAAAATGACTGTCAATGCATCCGCTATTTCCAAGGTCACCTCCTTAAGTACTCTGGGATGCAGTCCATCAGGCCCTGGGGATTTATCGGCCTTCAATCCCATCAATTTCCCCAACATGATTTCCCGACTAATAAAGATTTCCCTCAGTTCCTCCTCCTTACTAGACCCTCTGTTCCCTTTTATATCCGGAAGGTTGTTTGTGTCCTCCTTAGTGAATACTGAACCAAAGTACTTGTTCAATTGGTCTGCCATTTCTTTGTTTCCCGTTATGACTGCCCCTGATTCTGACTGCAGGGGACTACGTTTGTCTTTACTAACCTTTTTCTCTTTACATATCTATAGAAACTTTTGCAATCTGCCTTAATGTTCCCTGCAAGCTTCTTCTCGTACTCCATTTTCCCTGCCCTAATCAAACCCTTTGTCCTCCTCTGCTGAGTTCTAAATTTCTCCCAATCCCCGGGTTCGCTGCTATTTCTGGCCAATTTGTATGCCACTTCCTTGGCTTTAATACTATCCCTGATTTCCCTTGATAGCCACGGTTGAGCCACCTTCCCTTTTTTATTTTTATGACAGACAGGAATGTACAATTGTTGTAGTTCATCCATGCGGTCTCTAAATGTCTGCCATTGCCCATCCACAGTCAACCCCTTAAGTATCATTCGCCAATCTATCCTAGCCAATTCACGCCTCATACCTTCAAAGTTACCCTTCTTTAAGTTCTGGACCATGGTCTCTGAATTAACTGTTTCATTCTCCATCCTAATGCAGAATTCCATCATATTATGGTCACTCTTCCCCAAGGGGCCTCGCACAATGAGATTGCTAATTAATCCTCTCTCATTACACAACACCCAGTCTAAGATGGCCTCCCCACTAGTTGGTTCCTCGACATATTGGTCTAGAAAACCATCCCTTATGCACTCCAGGAAATCCTCCTCCACCGTATTGCTTCCAGTTTGGTTAGCCCAATCTATGTGCATATTAAAGTCACCCATTATAACTGCTGCACCTTCATCCTGTTGTTTTTCTTCCATGCTATGTAGTCTCTGGGGATTTCTACTCATAGCTTTGAAAACCGGTTTACCCTTCAGTCGGCATGCCTTTGCGAGATGCCCAGTTTTCCTGCGGAAAAAAAACACTCTGCCTTCACATATGGACAACTTTGAGCAATGTGTTGTCCCAGGCACCGATAGCAGGACTTCAATGCTCTGTTACCATTGCCAGTTTCTGAGACTTTGGAGCCAACCGCCTTTTACTTTTCACCTGCAGGCGATTCATCTCAGTTGTTTGATGACTGAAAATAGTATGAAATTCTCGTGAATATTGGCCGGCCATGTTCATTGACATAGCTGTCTGACAAGCTAAATCAAAAGTCAAGTTAGGCGTTGTCAATAACTTTCTTCTAATCGTATCATTTTTCATCCCACAAACAATGCTCAGTTCTGAAATTTTCCGAAATTACAGTGGATAACTTTTTTAATGCTACAATGTACTCACTGATATTTTCTTTGGTTAACTGATCTTGTATTCCGAAATGATAACTTTCAGCAATTTCCAAGGGCACAGGGCTGTAGTGCTGTTCACTGCTTAAGAGTTGTGTCCTTTGGCTTGTCAGGAACAAGCACATTTTTCAAGGTTCATACACCTCGGGCCCTGCTTCAGTTAAGAAAATAGCCCTATGTCGTTCCAACACCACTATGTTATGGTTTTCATCATTGGGGACTTCAATTATATTATTTGCAGTGAAAAACATTTCTAGCCGCTCCACATATGCTCTGAAACTTTCATGGTCACGTTGAAATTCCCCCAAACATCCTATTACGCCCATAGGCACGGCCATCTGGACTCTGGCAGTTCAAACAAGTGTGCTTGTAATTTGCCTTGGATTTGTAGCTGTTAATTAAAACAGAGAAGCTCTCAAAGTCACTCTGTTGGCTGGCTGAATCCTCCACCAACAAAAGTTGCAGCTTTATTTTATCCGCTTAATCCCATCTTCGCCGCCATTGTGATATTTTCAGGTGGCTCACAGCACACCACAGTCTTAAGATGGCAGAATCTTCCAGAAGTCACCAGTCAGGTGACCTGTTTCCTTTATTATAAACAGCTCTGGCTGCAGTGCCACAGGTGGCGTTATATATATTACAATAAGTACAGGTAAATCAATGTAATACTTACTCTTGCGGATCCCATAAGGTCGTTCCATCGTTTAGGGCATTGGTTGCCCTCACGCACCTCGTTGGTTGCTGACGAGACCACCTCTGCTATCTCGGCCCATATCTTCTGGTAGGCCTTTGGGGTGAGCTTCCCACGCCCTCCTTGTGTCAAATCACCCCAGCATGACTTGACGTCCTGCAGAAGAGAAGCATTTGCCTCATCCGAGGACCTCCTGGCTCTTTTGCACCCTCCAATGTCCTCCTCTCCCAGCTCACTGCTCTCGCCAGCGTCAGTCTCCACAGCGAACTGTGTCGCCTCCTCCTCTTCCTCCATTATATGCACCAAATTCAGGGAAATATCTGGCTGGTAACAGCTAATTTTCTTTTTCCAATTTGTTATAAAGCTTGAAACTCTCCCTCCTTCCTCCCAAAGCAGCCATACCACACCCACACACACCTTCACTCCCTCTCAGCTCCCTCTCTCTCTGTCTCCTTTTATGCGGATGTCATGATGACCCTTGACCTCCTGAATCGGGGGAAATCGAGCATTGGCATGCCATTGCTAAAGACAGCAACACTTTACGGCAGAAGGTTAGAGAGATTTAACGCTAATGCCCATTTCATATCGCTCGCGGTAATGCCCAATTTTTAAAATGGAGACTAGCGGCTTTGAAAATGGGCGACAAGCCGGCGATGTGAAAACCCATTTTTACCGCCCACGCCGGAAATAACGCCCATTTTTGGGCAATTTGCACAAAAGTGTAAAATGTGACTAAGGTTTTAAAAAATGAATCACAGAAAACTGTGTTATATCAATAATGTCAACCTCACTGTCTCATAAATCTTAAAAATCATGAGATTTGGTAAGAAATCGTGAGTTGCTATTTTTTCCAAACATAAGCCAATATAGATCTACAGTTCATTTATAAACCTCATTAGTAACTTTATTTCATCTCTAACATGTCACAGCTCTAAAAACTGCATCTGATGATGCTTTACAAAAAAACATTTAAAATATCCTGCCTGTTATCACCACCTTGCTACATTTAGGTACTCCTCTTGAGTTTCAGGCGGGTAAATTTCCAGTATGAGGTAAGCGTGAAATTATTCTATTCGACACAAAATTAAGACTTTGTAATGCCCGGTTCTTCACAGATTCAGCAAGGGATGTGATAATGCTAATGATATTGATGTGAGGTCTGATGATGGCTGATATTTTGACTCAGGCCGCTGTGGGCTCCAGGCTTATCCGTGGAGTAACAGCCACTGTCCCGTTCTGCAGCTCACTGTCTGCCCTGTAGGCTGTTTACCATTTCCCGCATTAACAGTTGCCTGTGCCATCTTCAATGACCAAAGTAATACTATGTAAAATGCTCAGACCTGCTGCATATGCTCAGTATTTTCTGAGTTACCTACCCATGAGCAGTAATAACAGAACAATGCAAGAATTAGAAACAAAAGAAGAAATTCAGTCCATCCAGCTTGCTTAGTCATCCAGGTTTTTTCCTCAGGATCTGATTAGACTATATTTTAAACATTATTTTACTATACTTCTACTTTCACCCATCTACTCACATTCAACCTTTAAATTCTATGGAAACTGAAAATGTGCGAGGGTCTTTGAGATACAAAAATATAACTTTCCCTAAAATATAATCAGCATCACATATACATTTCTGCAGTTTATGAATGAACCATCTGTACAATTATATTGGAATATAGTTTATGCCATTAAATAGTCAAGTGAATCACTAAATAATACCCACTGAATCCACCAACATGAAGGCTACAATGGATCAGTAATGTGCTATTGCAGCAGAGATTTGATCCAACGCTTGTCATTTTGGATAAAACGGTTCTCAGACAAACGAATATCTCACAGAAAAATAACCACGAGCTATTTACAAATATCAAAAGAGCTCCAGTTTCACAATACTTATGTCATATATGCAAATATCTCATGATAATCTAACTGTGTAGTAACCCACCTGGAACATCTTGTGCATGGATTATGTAATTGTGGTATCATGGAATATTTTCCATATTTTATCATACATTATATGTCATATAGTGTTATAGAGGTTTCTTACCACTTGCTGAACTTTATCTGCCATGGACAGATATTATGGGGTGACCATTCTTTGATACTCAGGAACAAATTCAATATCCCACAAAATATAAAGCTTTACTGTTTCGAATCCGCACTGCTCAATGGAAAGAAAGTTACACTTTTAACATCTATTTTTAATGAACTTGACACTACATTTGATGCTAACATCAGAGAAACATTTGCTTCCCTGTCCAATAGCGTGGCGCGAGAAAACAAGGAAAGAGCTTGTGGAGCAGGGAAACCCAGCGCTCGCGCTCTGTCTCTGGCATGGCAGCGCGGGGGGCCAGGAAAGAGCTCGCAGGGTGGGGGCAGGAGAAAGCCTCAGGTGAGGGAGGGGTGAGAGAGAGTATGAGGGCCTCGGGAGCGCGGCGAATGGTGCGAGAGTTCGCTCGCGGGGGGCCGAGAGAGCGTGGCACGTGATCTGCTCACCTCCACTCTGCCTCCGGCTGTGACCCCAGCAACGCGAGCCATTGGGGTGTGCACGAAGAGAGCGCTGGGTGCACGCGGTGCAGGAAATGGAACACACGCTCCCAAAGGTTCCAATCCCTGTGCGCGCTGCCGTGCACGGAGCAATCGGAGTACTGCCGTGCTGATCAACACCCGACCAGCATCATTGCGTCATTCCCCAAGTTGGGTTAAATTGCAATTAAAAATCGTGTGTCTCGCGATTAATTTGCGAGTATTGGTATTACTGTTATATGGCATTAGCAAATCTTAAAATATCCCTTGCACATTAAGGATATTAAAAAAACAAGATATAAAAAACAATATCCTTAACCTTGCACAGACATTAACAGGAACAATGGGATCATTAAAACATAATAAAATATTAATATCCTCCAAAAGCTACATGGAAGCATGCTGTTTTTAGAAAAATATGCAATGGTAATTATAGATATTTATTTAGATTCAGTGTTCTGTATTTGAAACATTATTATTTTAGATAAACAGGTATTGTAATCTTCACAGTACATGTTTAATTTGAGTCAGGCAATGAGAAAGCTATTTGAGTCTGGCAATGAGAAGGCTATTATATCCTAATGCCATGACAGGCTCTTCAGAAATGGCAGCATTTAATTAAGAGCAATTAGTTGTGTCCCTGCTGAGAAGGCTTCAAGTAGCAACTGTCCCCATAAAGGATCATTTGCAAATGACAGCCTTGGACGTCAGTCAGTCGTTCTGCAATTCGAGATCAGTTTCAAAAAAATTTTGTGAGGCAAAATCGGCAGAAGAGAGATTTTGCTCAGCAAATCTCTATTGTTGGACCTGGCCAAGCGCTGAAGCAGGATTCCATTCTCAGCTGTTCAAACCAACTGGTACTAAAACGTTATATTTATCCACCCAATATCATGGTGTTTGTTGTGGGTGAGTGTCACTCTTTGATTGCTACCGCTTGACTATAAATACTACATATTGCTTGTGTATTCAACAAAAGTTTTTATGGGGACCAGAAAGAAACTACGAATCTCTAACTAGATATATTAAGTAGGAGATGGCCCGGATGACTTAAGATGAACCAATTTCAGTGATTATGTAATGGTGGTGCTGACTTCTTGATTTTGTTGAATGCAGATCCTAGCGTCCATTGTCCACATATCCTATTCTGGTGTAGAAGTAAAATTTGACCTGTGCTGATGGTTGTTCTGAATTGCTATATTTAGCATCTTGCCCCAGGAGTAATCTTGGTCGAGCCCAGCTGACTGGGTGCTCCTTTCTTCATGTACTCTTGATTTAGCGAAGTCTATAGGGCTAGACTTTCCACTTTGCTGGTCATCGCCCAAAAATTGTACAACATCTCAGCCTTACTGATCGATGGTACAGTGCCCATTTTTTTTGAGCGATTTTCCACTCGGCGATAGGCCAGCGATGTGAAATGGGCGATCCGAAATGTCGCCGATATGATGCTCGCCCACCGAACGGCCAGCGATGTGGAAGGCAAAAGCTTCCCTACTTCTAAATGGATTTGCCTGCTCATTACATTTCATATTACATGCTGGTATCAATACTTGGTGTGTTGTATACTTGCATGCTGTCTTCACCATTTGGAAATTGTGGATAAGTTTTTTTTTGTTCTGGTTTGAATAGTTTAATATTTTAATTCATAAAAATCTTGTGAAACATTTTACAAAATATAAATTGGAAAAGAGTGCTTTAAATGATGTAATTAATAGATGCTCCAATAAAGATCAGTACAGTACAGGTATTGAACAATATCAGGGCAAACGATTTGGCTTGGCATGACATCCTATGATAAATTCTATTTCTACACTTAACACATGCAGTGTGATTTATTACTCGCATAGCACAATTTTGCTAAAAAGTCCCAGAGACAGTCAAAATATGGGTTTCTGAGTAGAGCTGAGTGATACCAAACTACTTACCCTAATTAATATTCAAACTTTTATAAACTTTTCACTATTTCAGGATTCCTGATTTTATGCAATTTGCATTTTAGACCTACAAGCAAAATGACATCAATTCTTTGAAACCAAATTCTGTGATATTTAACGTAAATACACAGTTTTGTGAAAACAGGTGAAGGAAAATATTGGCATTGAGATCACACCATGAAAATAATTAATGCACACAAGCTTAATGCATTTGTATCAAATTCCTTTGCCTCCTAATAAAATCTGTTTTAAATGGATTGCTGCCTCGAGTAAAATATTTTCAAGACCATAGTATTGTTTTCTGTTACAGTACTTATGTTTTTGTTAGGTTTTAGATAAGCAAAGCATTATGTTTGTTTCTAAAACTTTATTTTGAGTATTTTCTTGACCTTTGCTGCAATTGTAACTAAGAATTTTTGTTGAGGTGAACATGATCTCTTGATGGCCATATGATAGGCTTGCCAACTATGGCTTGCTGGAGGTTTCATCACATGACCTCCCCACGCTCCCACCATTGGTTTCCCATTATCACGGCGCATGAGCTTCCCATGCCAATTGGAAAGTGAACTGACTCTTCATTTGGGTGATTCTTGAATGTCAGTCAAACATCCTTTGCCTCCTACTAAAATCCCCCCCCCCATATATTTTTATAACTAATAAGCAGAATTGTTCAAAGTAAATGAAAAAAATAATGATTTTTTAATGCCCCTGTAGTTTTTTCCCCCCGAATTGTCCGCAGCCCAAGAGATTAATCTTCATTTCCTGGAGATGCCAGGACAATCGTGGAGGGTTAGCAACCCTAACGTGTGATGGCAGTTCTTTTCAGGTGCTATTGGGATCACACAGGTCCTTAATAAAAGGGGAAATAGAGAGCTATTTCTACTTATCATCCACTAGAGCTTACTGAACTTGTGAAGAAATTTCTGTTGCCAAATAACATGCACCACAAACACACGACATGCTTTTGGATGATGTGACACTGCCAGTTAAATTTATCTGAGAAATAAGTCAAACACTAAAGAAGAAAGATGTTTGAAAAAATTACTCAGGATATAAAATACTTTACTTATTTGGTGTTGTGTGCTTGAGTATGGCTGAAGTTGAATACAGATTTAATTGTGGGGTTTGTTGTAAGCCATTGAATTTCTACTTTATTTTTATTAATATTTTATAGTTGAAGTGTCAGGAATAGAGCTGAGCTGAGGCAAAATGACAATCTGAAGTAGCCAGAATTACAGAATTTCATCTCAAGCTACAAAACCCTTGATTTTGACCAGTAAATTCAATTCAATAGGAAATTCAATTTTCCTATGCCATTAAAAATATAAACAAACTTAAACAAGAACAAAAGATGTCTCTGTCTTGTAAACCATTATTTTCCCTATGACACCTTGGGCTAGAAATTCATTTGCTTAGCACCACCCATTAACGCCCGAGAGGGGCGCTAACGGGCTGCTATGTGCTTGCCACCCGAACGCCGTGCTGTTAGTGTCTGCTGCGAACTTCATTGGTGGTTTCGCAGCGGCGCTATCAGTTTGCACTGCGCACTCTAGCGCCACCCACTTTGTGATATTATGAGTGTGCAACACAACGTTAGTGCCGCAATCCTGAACTTCACTCCTTCTGCCTGCCGTAGCGCCTGGTGCTGTCATCGATAGGGAAAGCAAGTGTTCTGTGGAACCTCCCAGGCGATACTGTAGAGCAGGTGGGTGGACAGTGTAAAACTTTTAACATTGCTGTGATTCTGTGAGGTCTGACATACTGCTACTGATTTTTCCAATGCTCCCTTCAACTTTCAATTTTTGGGTGGTCCAGCTGACCTTCCTTTTAGGCGCTACGATGCCGGTTTCCTAGCACCAGAAATTCATTTTCCCTGCAGCGTGACCACCCTCTAGCGCCCTAACCATAGCATGGAATACTTCCCTTAGGATTCTGCTCCCCTCTTAGGGCACTAATAGTGAATATCCTGGTTGGAGATGGTAAACATTGCCCAGCGCTAAAATTAGCACCCAGGTGGTGTCACTGCCTCAAATCGGGCTATAACAAATTTTTAGCCCCTTGAATTTCCCATCACTATAGCAGGAGTGGCATAAGAGAAATTGCCTTTAGAATGTTTGTTACCCAGTAAATTGCTTTTTTCATGGCCTAATGGTCTTAGAGGTATCTGTTTGCTAGAAAAGTATGTATTTGTGTGTAGGGAGGGGAGTGAGAGGTCCAATTCTTGGTGCAGTGTAGCAGAGAGTGCACTTATTATCCTTGATGTTGTTGGAAGAATTATTGATCCACTGCTAAAGATGCCATTCAATGGGGCGAGTATGCACTAATTTTGTTCTGGGCCTTATAGTTCATAGAAAAATGTGTCTATGTTTCTTCGTAACCTTGTATTCTATAGGCCACTATCTGGTGGGAAAAATATGGAGGAGCAAATGTGCAGAGAAATTACAGAGAGATGCAAAAACTATAGCGTAGTGATAATGGGGGACTTCAACTATGCTAATATAGCCTGGGATAATAACAGTGTAAAGGGCAGAGAGGGGGAAGAATTTCTGTAGTGTGTTCAGGAGAACTTTCTTGATCAGTATGTTTCCAGCCCAACAAGGAAGGAGACGTTGCTGGATCTGGTTCTGGGAAATGAGGCCAGTCAAGTGGGGCAAGTGTCAGTAGGTGAACATTGGGGGAACAGTGATCATAGTATCATAAGGTTTAGATTAGCTATGGAAAAGGCCAGGGAGAAATCTAGAGTAAAAATACTTAATTGGAGGAAAGCAAATTTCAGTGGGATGAGACGGATCTGACCCGGGTAAATTGGAATCAAAGATTGGCAGGAAAAACTGTAGTGGAACAATGGACTGCCTTTAAAGAGGAAATAGTTCGGGTACAGTTGAGGTACATTCCCACTAGAGGGAAAGGTCGGGCAACTAAAGTCAGAGCTCCCTGGATGGCAAAAGCGATCGAGAGTAAGATGAAGCAGAAAAAGAGCCGGTATGACAGATGTCAGGTCGAGAATACAACTGAGAATCAGGCTAAATATAAAAAGTTCAGAGGAGGAGTGAAAAAGAAAATAAGAGGGGCAAAGAGAGGTTGAATGGCAGCTAACATAAAAAGTAATGTGCAAGTCTTCAAAAAGCATTTAATAGTAAACGGTTAGTAAGAGGAGAGGATGGGCCAATTAGGGAACAAAAATGAGAGCTATGCATGGAGGCAGAGTATTTTGCTTCTGTCTTCACCAAGGATTTATGAAAGGGAAATCATGCTTGACAAATCTTCGAGAATATTTTGAGGATGTAACTAGTAGAGTGGACAAGGGAGAACCAGTGGCTGTGGGCTTTTGACAAGGTCCCACACAAGAGATTGGTGCGCAAAATTAAAGCACATGGTATTGGGGGTAATGTACTGACGTGGATAGAGAACTGGTTGGCAGACAGGAAGCAGAGAGTCGGAATAAACGGGTCCTTTTCAGAATGGCAGGCAGTGACTAGTGGGGTGCCGCAGGGCTCAGTGCTGGGACCCCAGCTCTTTACAATATACATTAATGATTTGGATGAAGGAATTGAGTGTATTATCTCCAAGTTTGCAGATGACACCAAACTGGGTGGCGGTGTGAGCTGTGAGGAGGATGCTAAGAGGCTGCAGGGTGACTTGGCCAGGTTAGGTGAGTGGGAAAATGCATGGCAGATGCAGTATAATGTGGATAATGTGGATAAATGTGAGGTTATCCATTTTGGGGACAAAAACACAAAGGTAGAATATTATCTGAATGGCAGCAGATTAGGAAAAGATGAGGTGCAACAAGACCTGGGTGTCATGGTACATCAGTCATTGAAAGTTGGCATGCAGGTACAGCAGGCGGTGAAGAAGGCAAATGGTATGTTGGCCTTCATAGCTAGGGGTTTTGAGTATAGGAGCAGGGAGGTCTTACTGCTGTTGTACAGGGCCTTGGTGAGGCCTCAACTGGAATATTGTGTTCAGTTTTGGTTTCCTAATCTGAGGAAGGACGTTCTTGCTATTGAGGGAGTGCAGCAAAGGTTCACCAGACTGATTCCCAGGATGGCTGGACTGACATATGAGGATCGACTGGGCCTTTATTCACTGGAGTTTAGAAGGATGAGAGGGGATCTCATAGAAACATATAAAATTCTGACAGGACTGGACAGGTTAGATGCAGGAAGAATATTCCCGATGCTGGGGAAGTCCAGAACCAGGGGACACAGTCTAAGGATAAGGGGTAAGCCATTTAGGACCGAGATGAGGAGAAACTTCTTCACCCAGAGAGTGGTGAACCTGTGGAATTCTCTACCACAGAAAGTAGTTGAGGCCAATTCACTAAATATATTCAAAATGGAGTTAGATGAAGTCCTTACTACTAGGGGGATCAAGGGGTATGGCGAGAAAGCAGGAAGGGGGTACTGAGGTGAATGATCAGCCATGATCTTAGTGAATGGTGTTGCAGGCTCGAAGGGCAGAATGGCCTACTCCTGCACCTATTTTCTATGTTTCTATGTTTCTATGCTGCCATAGACATAGTAAAGAAGGAGGTAGAGGAGATACTGATTGGGATAAGAATTGATAAAGACAAGGTACTAGAAAGGCTGGCTGTACTTAAAGTAGATAAGTCACCAGGGCAGGATGGGATGCATCCTAGGATGTTGAGGGAAGTGAAGGAAGAAATCGCGGAGGCACTGGCCATAATCTTCCAATCCTCCTTAGAAACGGGGGTGGTGCCAGAGAACGGTAGAATTGCAAATGTTACACCCTTGTTCAAAAAAGGGCATAAAGATAAACCCAGTCAGTTTAACCTCGGTAGTGGGGAAGCTTTTAGAAAGAATAATCAGGGACAAAATTAACTGTCACTTGGATAAGTGTGGATTAATTAAGGAAAGCCAGCATGGATTTGTAAAAGGCAAATCATGTATAACCAACTTGATCGAGTTTTTTGATGAGGTAACAGAGAAGGTTGATGAGGGTAATGCAGTTGACGTGGTGTACATGGATTTCTAAAAGGCATTCAACAAAGTGCTACATAATAGGCTTGCCAGCAAAGTTGAAGCCCATGGAATAAAAGGGAAAGTGGCAGCATGGATACAAAATTGGCTAAGTGACAGGAAACAGAGTGGTGTTGAAATGTTGATTTTCGGTCTGGCGGAAGGTATACAGTGGTGTCCCCAAGGGTCGGTACTAGGATCACTGCTTTTCTTTGATATATATTAATGACATGGATGTGGGTGTACAGGGCACAATTTCAAAATTTGCAGATGACCCAAAACGTGGAAGTATAGTGAACAGTGAGGACGACAGTGATGATGATGACATAGACAAGCTGGTAGAATGGGCGGACATGTGGCAGATGAAATTTAATGCAGAAAAGTGTGAAGTGATACATTTTGGTAGAAAGAATGAGAAGAAGAGGGAATATAAACAAAATGCTACAATCCGAAAGTGGGTGCATGAACAGAGACCTAGGGGTATATGTGCGCAAATCGATTAAAGTGGCAGAACGTTAAAAAAGTGGTTAAAAAAAGCTTATGAGATACTGGGCTTCATGAATAGAGGTAAAGAGTACAAAAGCATGGACATTGTGACGAACCTGTATAAAACACTGGTTCGACCTCAATTGGAGTATTGTGTCCAATTCTATGCACCGCACTTTAGGAAGGCGCAGAAAAGATTTAGGAGAATGGTGTATGAATGAGGGACTTTAGTTATGTGGATAGACTGGAGAAGCTGGGGATGTTCTCCTTAGAGCAGAGAAGATTGAGAGGAGATTTGATAGAGCTGTTCAAAATCATGAGGAGTCTGGACAGAGCAGATAGAGAGAAACTGTTCCCATTGGCAGAAGGGTCGAGAACCAGAGGACACAGATTTAAGGTGATTGGCAGAAGAACCAAAGGTGACATAAGAAAAAAAAAATTACGCAGCGAGTGGTTAGTGTATGTAAACCTGTAATTAGCATGTCTAACCACCAGAGAGCTTATCCCCTAGAGTCCCAAGGGATCCCACAATCCCCTGGGAACACCGGTATATAAGGAGGCCTCACAGGCTGGAGAGGCACTCAGATCTGTAATAAAGGACTACGGTCACACCTACTTTGAGCTTGCAATATCTAGTCTGATTCTTTATCCAAGACATAACAACTGGCAACGAGATACAAATAACGAACCCCAACGCAACAATGTAGAGAACTGTGAGCATCCTGGAGAAATTTTCGGAGGGACATGATTGGGAAACCTTTGTGGAGTGACTTGACCAATACTTCGTGGCCAATGAGCTGGAAGGAGAAGCGAACGCTGCCAAACGAAGGGCAATCCTCCTCACCGTTTGCGGGGCACCAACGTATGGCTTCATGAAAACCTGCCCGCTCCAGCAAAACCCACAGACAAGTCATACGATGAGTCATGCACACTGGTCCAGGAGCATCTAAACCCGAAGGAAAGCGTTCTGATGGCGAGGTATCGGTTCTACACGTACAAGAGGTCTGAAGGCCAGGAAGTGGTGAGCTATGTCGCCGAGCTAAGGCGCCTTGCAGGACATTGCGAATTTGAAGGATACTTGGAGCACATGCTCAGGGACTTCTTTGTACCTGGCATTGACCATGAAGTAATACTTTGCAAACTTTTAACTGTAGAGACCCCAACCTTGAGTAAAGCCATAGCGATAACCCAGGATTTTATCTCCACCGGTGACAATACCGAACAAATTTCCCAGCACACTAGTGCTGCTGCAAGTAATGTGAACAAAGTAACGTTGTTTTTGAATTGAAATGTACATGGCAGGACTTACATGCCTGTAACTGCACGTCCGCAGATGGCTCAGAGTCCGCCATCAATGGTGGTGAATACAAGGCAATTCACACCTTGTTGGCGCTGCGGGAGTGATAATTGATTCCATTCATGCTGCTTCAAAGGATACGTTTGCAAGGGCTGTGGAACAATGGGACACCTCCAACGTATGTGCAGGTGAGCTGCAACCCCTGCTAATCCTGCAAACCACCATGTTGCAGAGGAGGACAGATCTACGGTGGATCATGACGAACCAGAGCCTCAGACTGAGGAAGCAGAGGTATGTGGAGTGCACACATTTACCACAAAGTGCCCCCCGATAATGCTGAAGGTTGAATTAAATGGACTTCCAGTGTCCATGGAGCTGGACACGGGCGCAAGCCAGTCCATAATGAGTAAAAAGACTTTCGATAATTTGTAGTGCAACAAGGCTTCAAGGCCAGTCCTGACTCTTATTCGTACCAAACTTAGAACTTACACAAAGGAACTAATTCCTATAATTGGCAGTGCTACCGTAAAGATCTCCTATGATGGAGCGGTGCACGATTTACCACTCTGGGTGGTACCGGGCGATGGCCCCACACTGTTCGGCAGGAGCTGGCTGGGAAACATACGCTGGAACTGGAATGACATCTGAGCGCTTTCGTCCGTCAACAACACTTCATGTGCCCAGGTTCTAAGCAAGTTACCCTCGCTGTTCGAACCAGGCATCGGGAAGTTTCAAGGAGCAAAAGTGCAGATCCATTTGATTCCGGGGACGCGACCCATCCATCACAAGGTGAGAGCGGTACCTTGCATGATGAGAGAGAGGGTGGAGATCGAGCTGGACAGGCTGCAACGAGAGGGCATCATTTCGCCGATTGAATTCAATGAGTGGACCAGTCCGATTGTTCCAGTCCTCAAGAGAGATGGCACTGTCAGAATCTGTGATGATTTCAAAGTAACTATCAATCGTTTCTCGCTGGAGGATCAATACCCGCTACCAAAGGCAGGCGACCTATTTGCGGCGCTGGCGGGAGGGAAAATGTTTACAAAGCTGGACATGACCTCGGCCTACATGATGCAGGAGCTGGAAGAATCTTCGAAAGGCCTCACCTGCATCAACACGCACTTTTCTTTTCATTTACAACAGATGCCGGTTTGGGATTCGATCGGCCACGCGATATTCCAGAGGAACATGGAAAGCTTGCTGAAGTCGATCCTGCGCACCGTGGTCTTCCAGGACGACATCTTGGTTACAGGTCGGGACACTGTTGAGCACCTGCAGAACCTGGAGGAGGTTCTTAGTCGGTTTAATCATGTGGGGCTCAGGCTAAAATGCTCGAAGTGCGTTTTCCTGGCGCCTAAAGTGGAGTTCCTAGGGAAAAGAATCGCGGCGGACGGCATCAGGCCCACCAATTCGAAGACGGAGGCAATCAAGAAAGCACCGAGACCACAGAACGTGACGGAGCTGCGGTCGTTTCGAGAACCCCTGAACTATTTTGGTAACTTCTTAACGGGTCTTAGCACATTGTTAGAACCCCTGCACTCTTTACTGCGTAAGGGAGATGAATGAGTATGGGGTAAAAGCCAAGAAAATGCTTTTGAGAATGCTAGGAAGCTGTTATGTTTAAACAAATTGCTTCTGTTGTACAATCCATGTAAACGTTTGGCAATAGCATGTGATGCGACGTCGTACGGGGTCGGATGTGTATTGCAACAAGCTAATGAATTTGGGAAATTGCAACTGGTTGCTTATGCATCCAGAAGTCTGTCTAAGGCCGAGAGGGCCTACAATATGATCGAAAAAGAAGCGTTAGCGTGTGTTTACGGGGTAAAGAAAATATATCAATATCTGTTCAGGCTCAAATTTCAATTGGAAACCGACCATAAGCCGCTTATATCCCTCTTTTCTGAAAATAAGGGAATAAATACGAATGCATCGGGCCTCATCCAGAGATGGGCGCTCACATTGTCTGCATACAACTACTCCATCCGCCACAGACCAGGCACAGAAAACTGTGCCGATGCTCTCAGTAGGCTACCATTGCCTACCACTGGGGTGGAGATGGCACAGCCTGTAGATTTAGTTATGGTAATGGAAGCATTCGAGAGTGAGCAATCACCAACAGATTGGAACCTGGATGAGCCAGGACCCCTTACTGTCCTTAGTAAAAAACTGTGTGCTCCACGGGAGTTGGTCTCATGTCCCGTTAGAGATGCAGGAAGAAATAAAGCCGTACCAGCGGCGCAAAAATGAAATGTCTATTCAGGCAGACTGCCTCCTATGGGGTAATTGGGTAATTGTGCCAAGAAAGTGCAGGGACACTTTCATTCATGATCTCCACAGTACCCACCCAGATCCCACGTGTGGTGGCCCGGTATCGATGCAGACTTCGAGTCCTGTGTGCACAAATGTAATACATGTTCCCAGTTAAGCAATGGATCCAGGGAGGCGCCACTAAGTTTATGGTCTTGGCCCTCCAAACCATGGTCTAGGGTTCATGTCGACTATGCAGGCCCATTCTTGGGAAAAATGTTTTTAGTGGTCGTAGATGCGTACTCCAAATGGATTGAATGCGTGATAATGTCAGCAAGCATGTCCGCCACCGCCATTGAAAGCCTACGGGCCATGTTTGCCATGCACGGCCTGCCTAATGTCCTTGTAAGTGACAATGGGCCGTGCTTTACCAGTGCCAAATTCAAGGAATTCATGACCCGCATTGGGGTCAAACATGTCACGTCTGCCCCTTTTAAGCCAGCGTCTAACAGTCGGGCAGAACGAGCAGTTCAAACCAACAAGCAGAGCTTGAAAAGGGTAACTAAAGGCTCATTGCAGACTCGCTTATTCTGAGTCCTGCTTAATTACCGCACAAGACCCTACTCGCTCACCGGGGTCCCTCCCGCTGAACGGCTCATGAAAAGGGCACTTAAGACAAGGTTCTCGTTAGTCCACCCTGATCTACACAAACAAGTAGAGAGCGGGCGGATTTACGGACTATCCAGAACAATAGACTCTACCTTTTTCAACCCTCCAACACACACACAAGTGGCAATCGAACCAGCGGTTGACCACGAAGCAGAACCCATCACCCCCAGCAGCCCAGCAAGGCTCACCACCCCCAGCAATCCAGCAAGGCCAGCTGCACAGCAGCCCAGCAAAGGCCCAACAAACGACTCACCAATACCAGTATTTGCACCGAGACGATCAACCAGGGAAAGGAAGGCCCCAGATCAACTCATGTTGTAAATAGTTACACTATTGACTTTGGGGGGTGGGGGGAGTGTTGTTATGTATATGAACCTGTAATTACCATGTCTAACCACCAGAGGGCTTATCCCCTGGAGTCCCAAGGGATCCCACAATCCCTTGGGAGCACCTGTATATAAGGAGGCCTCACAGGCTGGAAAGCCATTCTGAGATCTGTAATAAAGGACTACGGTCACACCTACTTTGAGCTTGCAGTATCTAGTCTGACTCTTTATCCAAGACATAATAGTTAGGATCTGGAATGCACAGCCTGAAAGGATGGTGGAGGCAGATTCAATCATTGCTTTTAAAAGGAAGTTGGAAAAGTACCTAAAAGAAAAAAAATTTGCAGGGCTACAGGGAAAGGACGGGGAAATGGGACTAGCTGAAGCGATCTTGCAGAGAGCCAGCACAGGCTCGACGGACCGAATGGCCTTCTTCCGTGCTGTAACCATTCTATGATTCTCTGATTCTAGGGAGAGTCATGCATCATGTAATAGCATTTGGATTGAATATTTGGATTTGGCTTTACAAATACCTCAGTGTTGAACTCTTGTAGCTGAGTTTGAAAGTAAGCATTAAAAAGAAGTAAAATTTAAAGAAATGTTTAGGAAAGGCATTAAATCTTTAGTTAGCATAAATTTCACAGTTAGCATATTTACGGGAATGTTTATGACACTGTGCATTAGCTGCAGTTCAGATACACAGAGCTGCTCTCGTAAGCTTGTAAAGTCACCCAAGAATGCAATATGGATGCATTAACACAGAAAAAGCATTGCTGCAGAATGAGATATAGGCTCTCGAAATTAAGCCGGGTTCATGTCCGAAAGTATCCTCTAGTGCAGACCCTGGTGGAGCTTGCGGGGTCAGGGGTCAGCAAACGCATCTTCGAGAGCATCTTCAGCATTCGCCTATCCATGATGGGGCTGGGTTGGTGGCGGGGGCGGGGGGGGCGGGGGAAGGTTTTGTTGGCAACACAACCATGGTCGTTGCTAGGGAACAAAAATCGGTTGAATCATGAGCGCATGCGCAAAAAGGGGATGGAGCCCATGGCGCGCATGCGCAGGACACACAAATGTTTGTGCGGATAATCACTCCAAACAATAATATCATTTCTTTGTCCTCTTCAGATAAATTGATTAACAAATAGTTCAGATAATAACAGACATGTCATTAACACCACAGTTTTGGATTCCATAGTGGGTAATTAGAAGTCATGCGAATTCACTGCAATTTATTGTGACTGTATAATGTACTAGTAAACGCTTGTTACTAATTTAAGATGTATATGCATGCATATTAAGGATTACATGCTTAGAAATGCAAGATTTTACATTCAATGACAACTTTAATTGGCTTCTCTGAAAGGTTAGTAGTTAAATGGATCACCTGGTGTGCTACTGAACTTTATCGATCAGGAGGTCCCAAGTTCAATTTATGTGCTGTGTGACAGTAAGCCTGTAGTGCTCAGAGTCAACAAAAGGAAGAATCATCCAGGGTCTCCTTACTGAGTTCCCTGTCCCACTAAATGTGTGTATTTGGATTTCAGGAGTATACGTTGGGGCAGATTTTGCCTTTGAAATATACAAATCCCGAACTGGGGTCTGACAAGGTATGCCCTAACAGATGAATTGCATTGACGGGAAAATACTCATTGCTGGTGCAGAGTTGGGCTAATTTCCCACCCATGATCATCATAGGCAGTCCCTCGGAATCGTGGAAGACTTGCTTCCATTCCTGAAGTGAGTTCTTTGTGGCTGAACAGTCCAATACCAGAGCCATAGACTCTGTCACAGGTGGGACAGATAGTCATTAAGGGAAGGAATGGGTGGGACCGGTTTGCCGCACGCTCTTTCCACTGCCTGTGCTTGATTTCTGCATGCTCTCGGCGTTGAGACTCGAGGTGCTCAGCGCCCTCTCGGATGCACTTCCTCCACTTAGGGTGGCCTTGGGCCAGGGACTCCCAGGTGTCAGTGCGTATGTTGCACTTTATCAAGGAGGCTTTGAGGGTGTCCTTGTAGCGTTTCCACTGCCCACCTTTGGCTCATTTGCCATGAAGGAGCTCCGAATAGAACACTTGCTTTGGGAGTCTCATGTCTGGCATGCGGACTATATGTCCTGCCCAGCGGAGCTGATCGAGTGTGGTCAGTGCTTCAATGCTGGGGATGTTTGCCTGAATGAGGATGCTGATGTTGGTGCGCCTGTCCTCCCAGGGGATTTGTAGGATCTTGCGGAGACATCGCTGGTGATATTTCTCCAGCAACTTGAAGTGTCTACTGTACATGGTCCATGTCTCTGAGCCATACAAGAGGGCAGGTATTACTACAGCCCTGTAGATCATGAGCTTGGTGGCAGTTTTGAGGGCCTGGTCTTCAAACGTTTTTCCTCAGGTGGCTGAAGGCTGCACTGGCGCACTGGAAGTGGTGTTGGATCTCGTCGATGCCTGCTCTTGTTGATAGGAGGCTCCCGAGATATGGGAAGTGGTCCACGTTGTCCAGGGCCACGCTATGGATCTTGATGACTGGGGCGCAGTGCTGTGTGGTGAGGACAGGCTGGTGGAGGACCTTTGTCTTATGAATGTTTAGCGCAATGCCCATGCTTTCGTACGCCTCAGTAAATATGTTGATTATGTCCTGGAGTGCAGCCTCTGTATGTTTGCAGACGCAGGCGTCCTCCGCGTACTGTAGCTCGACGACAGAGGTTGGGGTGGTGTTGGATCTGGCCTGGAGACGGCGCAGGTTGAATAGATTCCCACTGGTTCTGTAGCCAGCGGGGAGCTTGTTGACTGTGAGGTGGAGCATGGCGGTGAGAAAGATTGAGAAGAGGGTTGGGGCGATGACACAGCCCTGTTTAATCCCAGTCCGGACATGAATTGGGTCTGTGATGGATCCGTTGGTAAGGATCACGGCCTGCATGTTGTCGTGGAGCAGGCGGAGGATGGTGACGAACTTTTGGGGGCATCCGAAACGGAGGAGGACGCTGCATAGACCCTCGCGGTTGATAGTGTCAAAGGCCTTTGTAAGGTCGAAGAAGGCCAGGTATAAGAGCTGACATTGTTCCCTGCATTTTTCCTGTAGCTATCGCTACAGGGAAAATACTCATTGCTGGTGCAGACTTGGGCTAATTTCCCACCTACTGCTCAGCAATTGCATCCTAAAATGTTATGGTTTGTGAAAGCAGGCATAGGAGCCTATTTCACTGTGAAAGGAACCCTTTTGTATTGAACATTGAGAGCCAGCAGCAGATATAGTTGTAAGCAATACAACTTTTACCCTAAAACATACAAAATCTGCAAATTGTTCAGTAAGTTTCAATAAAATTGAAATGATGCTGTTACCAAAAATCCACCCACAGAAACAAACTACTTGTACTGAACACATACTGCTTTTATTAGTAAAGCCCGGGAACGGATGCTTAGTTACAACCATGAATACATTTATTTGGTTTGGTTTGGGATGTATAAGATCTAATGTAAAATTATGTTGTACGTTTAATTCTCAATATCCTTGGAAACAGCCTTTGGAATATAAAAAAACATGAATGAATCTACTACACCCTCAAGATTAGATAATTATATTTATCATGCACAATTCTCCATTACATTTATATCAAATGAATATACAATTTCTGGAGCACTGCAGCGGTCCTGCTCCTGTTACTTTCATAGGTATATTTTATACATGTAAGAATCAGTCGGCCCTTTCTGTAATCGAGCTGATTCAGAAACAAAACATTTCAGTTAATAATGACTGTAATTAAATATAACCATTTTACCAAATAAAAATGATCTAATTACAAAACCTCCAGCCAAGGGCATTTTATATTGCTTTCAAGTGGAATCTGATGTAATATAAAAAAAACAAGGAAAGGTCAAGCTGAAACCTTAATCTTTGGACGACTGCACAGCTGCTCACATGCTTGCATGAACATGTACATGTCTAGATTATTCAAATTAATATTGTTATTGCTAACTGCGTTATTTGTGTACTTTTATTTGCACTTTATGCAGTCATAGATTTTTATTAAAATCTAGTTATTATGGAAACGTACATAAACTGCAAAATAATTTAAAAAAGAAAATGATTCCTAGGATAGGGGGTTTGTCCTAGGAGGAGAGATTGAGTAGACTAGGCCGATATTCGAAAGAGTTTAGGAGAAAGTAAGGTGATCTCATTGAAACATACAAAATTCTGACAGGGCTTGACAGGGTAGATGATTTTGTACTTCACACTCACCTCTGGAAAAAGCTGCTTGCTGGAAGACCAGGTGACACATTGGCCCCACTATTAACTGGGCGATGCGCAGGGAGTGGGGGATCTCCCTGGAATGTGTTCAGCACGTCTATCAGTGGCTTTTTAACTCAGCCACCTCATTATCATTTTACTTTCGGGTTTTCCGTCCAATCAGCAGCAGTGGGCATGATGAGAAGCCACATGATGCGACCACAACTGCAGTATTTAAAGGGCCAATCCAAAGATACAATTTGGAGGAGTTGGAGTTGAGAAGAAGAGAGGAGCAACTTCAAAAATGGATTTGAAACTTTCAAAGTGTGCGCTTGGTTCACTGATGCCTCCCTTGATGTGCTGCTGGAGGCTGAAATGAAGTCGGTGGGAGGAGAACACCTGTGGCAGAAAAGAAGATGGTGTGTTTGGAGGTTGCCCTAGAGGTGAGCAGAAGGAACATATTTCCACACTCCTGGATGCGGTGTTGGAAGTGGTTTAATGACATAACCAGGTCAGGAAAGGTGAGTACAGTTGCACATTCACCTACATTCTGATGTGCGTATTACCCAACCCCCTCACTCTGCCTTCACAAGCCTACTCTATCACATCACTCCCAACAACAACAACAACTTATATTTATATAGTGCCTTTAAGATAATAAAACGTCTCAAGATGCTTCACAGGTTATAAAAAAAAAACACCCACTTACCTTGCAGGTGCACTAATCCTTCTCTGCCTATTCACTTCCTCACATCCTCATCTATCCAAATATTGCTGCCATTCACCCTCATCGTTTTGCAATTTCATGCTTCTCCCTGATACCCTCATCAAATGCATTCCATCTATCGGCTGCACACATGCCATTACACTTGCTCATAGGTCTGTTTTTTCCCTCGTTGCAGAAGAGAGCTCAGAACACGAGGGAGAGAGAGAAAACTGGAGCTGGTTCTCCAAACATCTCGCAACTAACAAATGCAAAGGAGGAGGCACTGGAAATGAGTTTAGTTTCGGCATCCCTGGTTGTTGGAGAAGGGGAGATGGGGAGCTCCCAGCTATCTAGTGACACAATTAAATATTAGCGACCTACATGTCATACAACAATTAGTCATATTGATTTAATTTGAACAGCAAGTGAAATATGATCATCTTCATAATGATAACTTGCAACATATTCTTATCTTGCCAGGACTAATTCATGTCTTTTATCTCTGACTGGGACTTCATTTGTGCAGCAGTAGTTGGTAGAAGTCGCTGCCACCGAATCCTTAGAGGAGCTGAGTCCTTCTGAGGGTGCACCGTCACAGGCCTCGTGCATATCATGCACCAGCTCAGATACATGCACTTCGGTGAGACCGCGTAGGCAGATAGTTGGGTTTTCCCCTGGAGATTAATAGTTCACAAGTGAGCAAGAACAGATGGTGGTGGTGGGGACAGCAGTGGAGAGTCCGTTTTAAAGAGTGCAGCTCTCTCCAAGCTCTGCTCAGCTGGACATATATGTTGTATCCTAGGGTCTGTTGATGAAAAGGAGAATCATTGAGCAGCAACAAACAATTTGCGATGAACTGACAGGCCTTCCAAGCACGCTGACCATGACTCTAGAGAGAATGGAAGAGTATGCCTCAAGCATGAGTGGGTTGATGTTGCAAGGCATTATGATGATGTCTTCTTGAATGGATCGTATGGCCAACTCCATGGAACATTAAATGTGGCTGTCAACTGAGTCCATGCACACACTCTGAATGCCAACATGTCTTCCACCTGAAATAGGTTGACGGATACCTTAGCCTTGACCTTATAATACTGCTCCGATTTGCACCAAAGTGTTCACCACCACAGTGATAGCAGTGAAATGTGGCTGGCCATGAGAGTGATGATGGCGAATGGGGACATGAAAATGGGGACTCCACTCAAGTTTCCACTTCTCACTCATTATGTCCCCCTCAATCAGTAGCCCACATTCTGCCTCGTCTCCTGATGGCTGAGTTTACTCCTGTATGGGCGCAGGTGGAGCAGTCTTTGGCAGGTCCCTCATGGGCTCCAAAACCTAGAGGACATCAGTCAAGAGCCTCTCAGCAGTCAGAGCTGGGATCTGAGCAATCGTGGGAGTTGTAGGAAAAGGAAGAGTAAGGCTTTATAGTTTAACAAGCCCCGCCATCTTTGATCTCTTCAAGAGGGAGTTAGATATGGCCCTTATGGCTAAGGGGATCAAGGGGTATGGAGAGAAAGCAGGAAAGGGGTACTGAGGTAATGATCAGCCATGATCTTATTGAATGGTGGTGCAGGCTCGAAGGGACGAACGGCCTACTCCTGCACCTATTTTCTATGTTTCTATGTAACAAAAGTCTGCGCATGGGTGTATAAGAAAATGTTGTGTTATTAAGTTTCTGTTGTTTAGTTGGATCACATAAATATTATTATTTTGCACCACTTTCCCATCTTGTCCATTCTTGGGTGTTGGGTAGCAAGTCATTTTTTAACTTGTTTGATGATGAATGGGAAGACATAAATTGATGGGGAGCAATGAAGATGTGTTCAAGGGGTGGTTGATAATTTGCAGGATCTCTTAGTGTCAGTGGTGTGGGGGGTGGGGTGCAGGAATAATGGCCGTTACATTTCTTTGTGATTATGATCCACTGGTGCAACCTAAATAAATCTTGAATTAATAAGGGCACCTCTGGCATCCTTAGCAGCAATGTGAGCATCTGGGGGTCCACTGCCCTCATCATCTTTCTCCTCCTTATCTTCCTCCTTCCCCTCCCCCTCTGAATCATCCGAGGAGGATCTGAGCTGTTTGACTTGGTTCTCCTGCAGGTCCAAACACCAAAGGGCAGAAAACATTAGTGGGAGTTGAGTACAGACCACCAAACAGTAGTAGGGAGGTTGGGGATGGCACCAAACAGGAAATTAGGGATGCATGCAATAAGGGTACAGCACTTATGGGTGACTTTAATCTGCATAGTGATTGGGCTAACCAAACTTTTAGCAATACTGTGGAGGAGGATTTGCTGGAGTGTATAAGGGATGGTTTTCTAGACAAATATGTCGAGGAACCAACTAGAGAACAGGTCATCCCAGACTGGGTCTTGTGTAACGAGAGAGGATTAACTTGCAATCTAGTCGTGTAGAGCCCCTTGGGGAAGAGTGATCATAATATGGTAGAATTCTTCATTAAGATGGAAAGTGACACAGTTAATTCAGAGACTAGGGTCCTGAACTTAAAGAAAAGAAACTTTGACAGTATGAGACGTGAATTGGTTAGGATAGACTGGAGAATGATGCTTAAAGGGTTGACGGTGGATAGGCAATGGCAGACATTTAAATATCACATGGATGAACTACAACAATTATACATCCCTGCGTGGCGTAAGAATAAAAAAGGGAAGTGGCTCAACTGTGGCTAACAAGGGAAATTAGGGAAAGTGTTAAATCCAAGGAAGAGGCATATAAATTGGCCAGAAAAAGCAGCAAACCTGAGGACTGGGAGACATTTAGAATTCGGCAGAGGAGGACAAAGGGTTTAGTTAGGAGGGGGAAAATAGAGTATGAGAGTAAGCTTGCAGGGAACACAAAAACTGACTGCAAAAGCTTCTACAGATATGTGAAGAGAAAAAGATTAGTGAAGACTAATGTAGATCCCTTGCAGTCAGAATCAGAGGAATTAACATAAGAAACATAAGAATTAGGAACAGGAGTAGGCCATCTAGCCCCTCGAGCCTTCTCCGCCACTCAACAAGATTATGGCTGGTCTGGCCGTGGACTCAGCTCCACTTACCCGCGCGCTCCCCATAACTTTAATTCCCTTATAATGGAGAACAAGGAAATGGCAGACCAATTGAACAAATACTTTGGTTCTGTCTTCACTAAGGAAGACACGAATAACCTCCCGAAAATACTAGGGGACCGAGGGTCTAACGAGAATGGGGAACTGAGCGAAATCCTTATTAGTCAGGAAATGGTGTTAGGGAAATTGAAGGGACTGAAGGCCGATAAATCCCCAGGGCCTAATAGTCTGCATCCGACAGTACTTAAGGAAGTGGCCTTAGAAATAGTGGATGCATTGGTAGTCATTTTCCAACATTCTATAGACTCTGGTTCAGTTCCTATGGATTTTAGGGTAGCGAATTTAACTCCACTTTTTAAAAAAGGAGGGCGCGAGAAAACAGGCAATTATAGATTGGTTAGCCTGACATCGGTAGTGGAGAAAATGTTGGAATCATTTATTAAAGTTGTAATAGCAGCGCATTTGGAAAGCAGTGACAGGATCGGTCCAAGTCAGCATGGATTTATGAAAGGGAAATCATGGTTGACAAATCTTCTAGAATTTTTTGAGGATGTAACTAGCAGAGTGGACAAGGGAGAACCAGTGGGTGTGGTGTATTTGGACTTTCAAAAGGCTTTTGACAAGGTCCCACACAAGAGATTAATGTGCAAAATTAAGGCACATGGGATTGCGGGTAATGTATTGACGTGGATAGAGAACTGGTTGGCAGACAGGAAGCAAAGAGTGGGAATAAATGGGTCCTTTTCAGAATGGCAGGCAGTGACTAGTGGGGTGCCGCAGGGTTCAGTGCTGGGACCCCAGCTATTTACAATATACATTAATGATTTAGATGAAGGAATTGAATGTAATATCTCGAAGTTTGCAGATGACACTAAGCTGGTGGCAGTGTGAGCTGCGAGGAGGATGCTTGGAGACTGCAGGGGGACTTAGACAGGTTAGGTGAATGGGAAAATGCATGGCAGATAGAAACATAGAAACATAGAAAATAGGTGCAGGAGCAGGCCATTCAGCCCTTCTAGCCTGCACCGCCATTCAATGAGTTCATGGCTGAACATGAAACTTCAGTACCCCCTTCCTGCTTTCTCGCCATAACCCTTGATCCCCCGAGTAGTAAGGACTTCATCTAACTCCCTTTTGAATATATTTAGTGAATTGGCCTCAACTACTTTCTGTGGTAGAGAATTCCACAGGTTCACCACTCTCTGGGTGAAGAAGTTTCTCCTCATCTCGGTCCTAAATGGCTTACCCCTTATCCTCAGACTGTGACCCCTGGTTCTGGACTTCCCCAACATTGGGAACATTCTTTCTGCATCTAACCTGTCTAAACCCGTCAGAATTTTAAACGTTTCTATGAGGTCCCCTCTCATTCTTCTGAACTCCAGTGAATACAATCCCAATTGATCCAATCTTTCTTGATAGGTCAGTCCCGCCATCCCGGGAATCAGTCTGGTGAACCTTCGCTGCACTCCCTCAATAGCAAGAATGTCCTTCCTCAAGTTAGGAGACCAAAACTGTACACAATACTCCAGGTGTGGCCTCACCAAGGCCCTGTACAACTGTAGCAACACCTCCCTGCCCCTGTATTCAAATCCCCTCGCTATGAAGGCCAACATGCCATTTGCTTTCTTAACCGCCTGCTGTACCTGCATGCCAACCTTCAATGACTGATGTACCATGACACCCAGGTCTCGTTGCACCTTCCCTTTTCCTAATCTGTCACCATTCAGATAATAGTCTGTCTCTCTGTTTTTACCACCAAAGTGGATAACCTCACATTTATCCACATTATACTTCATCTGCCATGCATTTGCCCACTCACCTAACCTATCCAAGTCACTCTGCAGCCTAATAGCATCCTCCTCGCAGCTCACACTGCCACCCAACTTAGTATCATCCGCAAATTTGGAGATACTGCATTTAATCCCCTCGTCTAAATCATTAATGTACAATGTAAACAGCTGGGGCCCCAGCACAGAACCTTGCGGCACTCCACTAGTCACTGCCTGCCATTCTGAAAAGTACCCGTTTACTCCTACTCTTTGCTTCCTGTCTGACAACCAGTTCTCAATCCACGTCAGCACACTACCCCCAATCCCATGTGCTTTAACTTTGCACATTAATCTCTTGTGTGGGACCTTGTCGAAAGCCTTCTGAAAGTCCAAATATACCACATCAACTGGTTCTCCCTTGTCCACTTTACTGGAAACATCCTCAAAAAATTCCAGAAGATTTGTCAAGCATGATTTCCCTTTCACAAATCCATGCTGACTTGGACCTATCATGTCACCATTTTCCAGATGCACTGCTATGACATCCTTAATAATTGATTCCATCACTTTACCCACTACTGAGGTCAGGCTGACCGGTCTATAATTCCCTGTTTTCTCTCTCCCTCCTTTTTTAAAAAGTGGGGTTACATTGGCTACCCTCCACTCCATAGGAACTGATCCAGAGTCAATGGAATGTTGGAAAATGACTGTCAATGCATCCGCTATTTCCAAGGCCACCTCCTTAAGTACTCTAGGATGCAGTCCATCAGGCCCTGGGGATTTATCGGCCTTCAATCCCATCAATTTCCCCAACACAATTTCCCGACTAATAAAGATTTCCCTCAGTTCCTCTTCCTTACTAGACCCTCTGACCCCTTTTATATCCGGAAGGTTGTTTGTATCCTCCTTAGTGAATACCGAACCAAAGTACTTATTCAATTGATCCGCCATTTCTTTGTTCCCCGTTATGACTTCCCCTGATTCTGACTGCAGGGGACCTACGTTTGTCTTCACCAACCTTTTTCTCTTTACATACCTATAGAAACTTTTGCAATCCGCCTTAATGTTCCCTGCAAGCTTCTTCTCGTACTCCATTTTCCCTGTCCTAATCAAACCCTTTGTCCTCCTCTGCTGAGTTCTAAATTTCTCCCAGTCCCCAGGTTCGCTGCTATTTCTGGCAAATTTGTATGCCACTTCCTTGGCTTTAATACTATCCCTGATTTCCCTAGATAGCCACGGTTGAGCCACCTTCCCCTTTTTATTTTTACGCCAGACAGGAATGTACAATTGTTGTACTTCATCCATGCGGTCTCTAAATGTCTGCCATTGCCCATCCACAGTCAACCCCCTAAGTATCATTCGCCAATCTATCCTAGCCAATTCACGCCTCATACCTTCAAAGTTACCCTTCTTTAAGTTCTGGACCATGGTCTCTGAAATTACTGTTTCATTCTCCATCCTAATGCAGAATTCCACCATATTATGGTCACTCTTCCCCAAGGGGCCTCGCACAATGAGATTGCTAATTAATCCTCTCTCATTACACAACACCCAGTCTAAGATGGCCTCCCCCCTAGTTGGTTCCTCAACATATTGGTCTAGAAAACCATCCCTTATGCACTCCAGGAAATCCTCCTCCACCGTATTGCTTCCAGTTTGGCTAGCCCAATCTATGTGCATATTAAAGTCACCCATTATAACTGCTGCACCTTTATTGCATGCACCCCTAATTTCCTGTTTGATGCCCTCCCCAACATCCCTATTACTGTTTGGAGGTCTGTACACAACTCCTACTAACGTTTTTTGCCCTTTGGTGTTCTGCAGCTCTACCCATGTAGATTCCACATCATCCAAGCTAATGTCTTTCCTAACTATTGCATTAATCTCCTCTTTAACCAGCAATGCTACCCCACCTCCTTTTCCTTTTATTCTATCCTTCCTGAATGTTGAATACCCCTGAATGTTGAGTTCCCAGCCCTGATCATCCTGGAGCCACGTCTCCGTAATCCCAATCACATCATATTTGTTAACATCTATTTGCACAATTAATTCATCCACCTTATTGCGGATACTCCTTGCATTAAGACACAAAGCCTTCAGGCTTGTTTTATTAACACCCTTTGTCCTTCTAGAATTTTGCTGTACAGTGGCCCTTTTTGTTCTTTGCCTTGGGTTTCTCTGCCCTCCACTTTTCCTCATCTCCTTTCTGTCTTTTGCTTTTGGCTCCTTTTTGTTTCCCTCTGTCTCCCTGCATTGGTTCCCATCCCCCTGCCATATTAGTTTAAATCCTCCCCAACAGCACTAGCAAACACTCCCCCTCGGACATTGGTTCCAGTCCTGCAGTATAATGTGGATAAGAGTGAAGTTATCCACTTTGGTTGCAAAAACAGGAAGGCAGATTATTATCTGTATGGTGACAGATTAGTAAAAGGGGAGGTGCAACGAGACCTGGGTGTCATGGTACATCAGTCATTGAAGGTAGGCATGTAGGTACAGCAAGCAGTTAAGAAGGCAAATGTCATGCTTCATAGTGAGGGGATTTGAGTATAGGAGCAGGGAGGTCTTACTGCAGTTGTACAGGGACTTGGTGAGACCACACTTTGAGTATTGTGTGCAGTTTTGGTCTCCTAATCTGAGGAAGGGCATTCTTGCTATTGAGGGAGGGCAGTGAAGGTTCACCAGACTGATTCCCGGGATGGCAGGACTGACATATGAAGAAAGACTGGATCGACTAGGCTTATATTCACTGGAATTTAGAAGAATGAGAGGGGATCTCACAGAAACATAAAATTCTGATGGGATTGGACAGGTTAGATGCAGGAAGAATGTTCCAGATGTTGGGGAAGTCCAGAACCAGGGGTCACAGTCTAAGGATAAGGGGTAAGCTGAGAAGAAACTTCTTCACTTAGAGAATTGTGAACCTGTGGCATTCTCTGCCACAGAAAGTTGTTGAGGCCAGTTCGTGAGATATAATCAAAAGGGAGTTAGATGTGGCTCTTACGGCTAAAGGGATCAAGGGGTATGGAGAGAAAGCAGGAATCGGGTGCTGAAGTTGCATGATCAGCCATGATCATATTGAATGGTTGTGCAGGTTCGAAGGGCTGAATGGCTTCCTCCTGCACCTTCTTTCTATGTTTCTATGTAAACCTCGCTGCTTGGCAATGTTGTGCACCAGCACACCACAACCATTCTGGACACCTTGGCTGATGCGTACTGAACGGTGCCTCCAGGACTGTCCAGGCACCTGAAGTGCATCTTCAGCATGCCGATGGCTTGTTGATCACACATCCAGTGGTGATATGGCATTCATTGTGATGCTAGTGCACTTCGGTATTTGGATTTCTGATGGGTGTCCTCCTCCAAGTTTGAAGTGGGTATTCCTTGTCTCCTAGCAGCCATCCCATAAGTCTGCTTACAGGTCCAAAAACATCAGGGAGCTTGGACTGCCGCAGGACTAAAGCAATATGGCAGCTGCCTGGGAATCTTGCACAAAGCTTCAAAAATATCTTTATATGAATGTGCACCAGCTGCACATTGATGGAGTGGAAGTTCATGCTGTTTGCGAATACTCCTGAGTGTTTTGGGGGTGTTCTCATTTTAATTTGTGTACAGTTGATGAGGTCCTGCACCTGAAGGAAGCCAGCCAGATCTCCAAACCCGAACTTCCACTCATTCTGGTTGGTGTCATCGCAGGTGAAGTTGACTTAATTGCCTGTCCTGGCAAACAAGCCATCAGCCACCTGTCTTATGCATTCGTGGGCCGTCAACTGGGAAATCCTGGATATGTCTCTGGCAGAGCCCTGGAAGGATCCGATAGCAAAACTGTTGAGGGCAGTGGTCACTTTGACAGCCACTGATAATGCATGGCCACCAGATCTAGCAGGAAGCAGGTTTTCTACCATCTGATGCAACAACCTGAGCCTCCTGAGCTGTTTCAGATATGTCAAGGAAATGGAGTCTCTGCCTGTAGACCCTGTTTCATGGGGAGTGCCTCCTGCGAGCTGCATCCCTCTGCTGCTCCCCTTCTGCTGCTGCCCTCTCTGCCGCTCCCCTCTCTGCCGCTCCCCACTCTGCCGCTCCCCTCTCTGATAACCAGCTACAAGTCTCTGTTCAGCAGGCTGGTGCTGGTGATAGTGGTGGTCATATTGGTCCTTCTCCAAGGTCCAATCTAAGACAGCCATAGCATCATCCATCTTGATGTGATAGAACAAACCTCCATAGTGTCGAAAGTAAACTTTCAGTGAAACTGCAGTGAACAAACCCTTTCCCATTAGTAGGTAAAAAAGCAGCTGTGAGTATTGAGTAGTCATTGCCATATTTACCTGACCCCCTCAAATGCTGCCTTGCTCTTGCCTTGCTTTTGCAGAGAGCAAAATTCACCAGAACCCCCACTGTGTTTGGGCTCAGTCAAAGGGAAATTTAAATTTGGGACTATCTACCGAAAAGTTTGAAACTCTAAAGTGCTTATGGAAGAAACGCTGAATTTTAATAGAATTATGAACTTTTACAAGACAAATTTAAGCCTGTGGGCGGACCTAGGGAACAAAAGAAGCCCACTTGATTATTGGAACTGTCTGGGTGTGAGGACTGAGTTAACCTGTCTGGAAGAATGAGAATTTGGAAATCTTCCTCCACAAGAGACATTATCATCACAAAATCACCCAGAGGTGCCCCCCCCCATCAACATGGGTCTGGACAAACCATTTCAGCATATAGATCACAAAGAGGCCCAATTCAGCCTGTATGTGAAAGACTAAGCACAAAAGGACATTGCAATTACCAAACTAATATTTCCATCAGGAAACAGTTTTTGAACATCAACCCACCCAAGACATATCAACTTTAACGAGCCCGACAAAATATTACAAAGAAGAACCAAGCCCGGCAAAATTATACAAAGGATTGTGAACAGATTTGGTGGCAAGGTTAGAACACTGAAATCATATAACTGGCCACTGTTTTCAACAGAGGTTAGAGAGAGGAGAGAGAGACGAGAGAGAATAGAAAGAGAGAGTGAAGAGAGAGGGGAGAGAGGTGGTTGCTACTACCTCATCAAGACAAGGAGAGAAACCAGGCAACAGTTATAAAATAACTTCTCCAGCCTCGAAGTCTTGAAGTCCTGAAGGAAGGAAGAACATCACCATCTACCATTAACTATCAAAAGGATTGGTAAGCATAAGTCCCTGCCTGCCCTGGAGTCTAACCTAGCTAGAATTAGGTATTGGGAAGTGGGAGGTATAATTTTACTGCAACCCCCTTTGAATGTGTAGTGTACGGTACTTTATTAGAGTGATTATAAGTTTGGCCTTGTACCTTTCCTTGTATTGTTCTTTATTAGAGTGATTGTAAGTTTGACCTTGTACCTTTCCTTGTATTGTTCTTTATTAGAGTGATTGTAAGTTTGACCTTGTACCTTTCCTTGTTTTGTTCTTTATTAGAGTGATTGTAAGTTTGGCCTTGTATTTTCTGACTGGAGTAGTAAGCCTGTATTACCTTGACTGTAATAAAAACAAAGTTCTTTGCATCAAACCAGTGTCCTTAGCACTTTTGTCACAACCTCCCAAATAAATCCAGAGTACAGAACCCAAGGGAGTGGGAGCGATTCGAAACCACTCAAGTTGGTCAGAAGGGAACCTGACCCCCTCATAGAGACCACACAACACAACACCACCCCCCTCCCCGCACTTTCACTGGCAAGTTTCAGGTAACCCGGGAAACCCGTGGAACCGATATTAAACTCGTGTTAACATATGTTAATTGGCATTCCGCCTTTCCTCAGGGGATTGTGTGCACGCTGGACCTGCATTCCCAACACGTTGTCCATTTCTCCAACTTTAACCCCTCCCCATCTGCATCCAAATCCACATGCTCCATTATGTTCAAATTCCTCTCATTGGGCACAATTACCCCCAAACTGTTTTTGGGCGTATTGAAGAGATAGGCCCTTTATTTTTGGCCCAAGTACGCCAAAAAAAAATCATCCAAATTTCCCCATTTGATTTCTTCATTTTGGCGCCGTCTAGCCTGTCGTTTAGTTTTGGGGGTGCAGCCCAAGATCTGCGTCAAAAATATTGGGTTGCCATGGTAACCAGGGACACAATGCGGGCTGGGGCTTGAAAGCAAAACATACAGCCAGCTCACAGCAACCTGCTCAAGCACATTAAACATTGCAGCAACTTACCTCCATTAAATTATTAAAGTGTAATGCTGAATGGACTCCCGGTGCTGGTTCCCGCTCCTATCCCAGGCCGACTGGCCCCCTTCCCTCCTGGTACCCGCTCCTAACTATGTCCGAAAGGCTTCCCCCCCTTCTCTCCCACTCTCTCTCACCTCTCTACTGCTACTGTCCGGGCCCTGGAACTGCATCTGCTGCGCTGATTTACTTGCCTGTGCTGATTTTCTTAACTCACCAGAAGGTTTTTCCACAAAGGTCACATACGCCGTCCTAAGAAAAATTGGAGTAAATCGGAGCTGGCCAAACTTGTTTAAATGGTCAGAATTGGTTCGGGGGGGCAGGTTACGCCTCCATGACACAAAAAAAAACTTTAAAAATCGTGACTAATTGAATTACGCTCGCGCACATTGATTGGGGAAACTTGTATTTTTCAATTTAGGCCAAAAAAAGTGGCGCGCGCCAAAAATACGCCGCAAATCACTGGGAAAATTGAGCCCAAAGTCTTTATAAACTCTTTTTATTCTTGGACCTGAGCTCAAACCTAACCCAGACTGATGAGTTGTAAGTCTTCTATTTCTGCTGGTTGTAAGAATCCTATGAATTTGGATAGTCCCTTTCCAGTTCCTACTGGGTATGAGCCATAGCATAAAATTGATCTTAATTTGGCAATTACCGGCGATGAAGAGACTACAACAATGACTGTTGTAAGAAATTCACACTAGTGCTCAATTGGTAGATTGTGTGCTCTGCCGTCAGAACTAAATAATTGTTGGAGTTCAGTAGAAGATGATTTACTTTTCACCTAATTCATGCGGTGTGTGACATGAGACTGCTGTTTTCTCTCCTTTTTCCACCAATTCTGTCAGCTGTGGCTCAGTGGGTAGCACTCTTGCCTCTGAGTCAGAAGGTTGTGGGTTCAAATCCCACTCCAGGGACTTTAGCACATAAAAAATCTAGGCTGACACTCCAGTGCAGTGCTGAGGGTGCACTGAAGTGTCGGAGGTGCCATCTTTCGGATGAGATGTTAAACTGTCTGCCCTCTCAGATGGATGTAAACGATCCCATGGCACTATTTCAAAGAAGATCGTGGGAGTTATCCCCAGTGTCCTGTCAATATTTATCCCTCAATCAACATCACAAAAATCCTTATTATCTGGTCATTATCGCATTGCTGTTTGTGGGAACTTGCTTGTGCGCAAATTGGTTGCTGCGTTTCCTACATCACAACAGTGACTGCACTCGAAAAGTACTTCATTGGCTGTAAAGCGCTCTGAGACGTCCGGTGGTCGTGAAAGGTACTATATAAATCCAAGTCTTTCTTTTTTCTTTTCTCACCTTCTCCTTTCCTCAAGGTGTTACTACTTTGCTTGGATATGGACCAATAAGCACCTGTCACTCTCTAGTACCTCATCTAACTCACCTATTTCTTCACATGCAAGTCAGGCAGTGAGTGCTAGCAAGCTATTTGATTACAGGGGAAGGGGAGGAGATCAGAAAGGTATTAAACTTGAGACCAATCCAGTCCTCAGCTGACATATACACACGCGCGCACACACGCACACGGGCATACATGTACATACACACTTCTACTAGGGGACACTGGATAGTACTTAATCATGTGAATTTTTAATAATTTTCCCTTGGTAACCCAGGGTGCTGAGATCAACCAAGGGAACCACTTGTAGGTGCTGTGACTCAGGAATGTCTTGATGTTGACAACGGATTAATCAGGTTTTCCATTCCCAAAAGTCAAACGCCTCACAAAAAGAAAAGATAGTGTTTGCCACACAAATATAACCATTCATCATACAATTTTGTCGATAAAGAATTGAAATGATCATTTGTAAAAGTTTCAGTAAACCATGCAAGTTTGATTAACTTCACATTCCAAATGGAATAAATAAAAATTGGAGTTTTGTAACAGTGCATCAAAAGTGCAAATCAATGATTTATTTTGCCATTTTTTTATTAGGACAATCTTATTTATCCCTTACTGAAATTATGTAAAACTTTTACAGTTAACACTTTGTTAATGCCCTATGAATATGTACTTGCATTAACATATGTACATTGTAATATTCCTATCTCATGAAGAGTGACATTTGCACAAGGAAGAGCATCAGACTATAGTCATGGGCTAGTTCCTTCCCTTGAGCCTTGGAAAGCCAGCCACAAAGTCCAGGCACCTTTGTTCTGTTTGTACTTATATTACCTGGTGGTTTGTCCTGCTTGTGGGTGTTTTTGATTTGGAAAGGGCTGTTGTTAATGTGTTCCTTATTGCTGGATAAATCCTTAATCAGAACATCGAGGTTGTTGGTATCAGCAACTTTAACTACTAAAATAGACTTCGGACGAAATTAAGCTCCCAATAAGGCCCGTTAACCCCAGGAAAGCGGCAGCCACACGGGGATGTCGAATGACCGGCAATTTTTGGTCGAATGGCCGGCGCTCGCGAAATTGTCCTCTGTGGTTTTTATGGTGGTCCCCACTTTCACCCCACTGCTACCGAACCTTCCTAAGTGCATCATCAAAGCGCGCACCGCAGATCTCCCGCCCCGCAAGAAAAATTCAGGTAAAGAAATCTTGCGCTCACCGCGGGGTGCCCCCGACAGTTTTTTCTGTTGGTGCACTGTGTTTGCAGTGTGTGCAAAATCACTCTATGGCCGCCATTAAAGGGGAGGGCGCACTGCCGCGGCTGCCATCTTATGTTTTCCAGTTGCCTGCCAGGTCAGCCCGACAATTATGGCTCCGAGTTCGGCCGGGCCACCAACAGGCAGCCTGGTACCCCTCTTGGGTGCCAGGCCACTGGCCTGGCTGAAATCCTCCCTGGTGGCCCAGTGGACGTAACTAAAATAATTGCAGAGCTCGCAGTGTCTCTCCCCTTTAAGTGAAGGGTGTTATATATGTAAACTGGTATATACCTTGTACAGCCACCAGAGGGCTCATCCCCTGGAGTCCCAAGGGATCCCATAATCCCTTGGGAGCATAGGTACTTAAGGAGGCCTCACAGGCTGGAGAGGCATTCTGGAGACCTACAATAAAAGACTAAGGTCACACTATATTTTAAGCTCACCGTATCCAGTCAGACTCTTTATTCATACATAAAAACTGGTGACGAGATACAAATGACGAACCCAACGATGCAGAGAACAGTGGGCATATTGGAGAAATTCTCGGAGGGAGATGATTGGGAAACCTTCATGGAGCGACTCGACCAATACTTCGTGGCCAACGAGCCGGAAGGAGAAGCGAATGCTGCCAAACGAAGGGCGACTCTCCTCACCGTCTGTGGGGCAGCAACGTATGGCCTCATGAAAAACCTGCTTGCTCCAGCAAAACCCACAGAGAAATCGTACGATGATTTGTGCACACTGGTCCAGGAGCATCTGAACCCGAAGGAAAGTGTTTTGATGGTGAGGTATCGGTTCTACACCTACAAAAGGTCTAAAGGCCAGGAAGTGGCAAGTTATGTTGCCGAGCTAAGATGCCTTGCAGGACATTGTCAATTCGAAGGACATTTGGAGCACAGGCTCAGAGACTTTTTCGTACTTGGCATTGGCCATGAAATTAAACTTCGCAAACTGTTGACTGTGGAGACCCCAACCTTGAGTAAGGCCATAGTGATAGCCCAGGTGTTCATTGCCACCAGTGATAATACTAAGCAAATCTCTCAGCACACGAGTGCTGCTACAAATACTGTGAACAAAGTGATGTTGTTTTCAAATCGCAACATACAGGGCAGGCCCACATGCCTGTAGCTGCATGTCCGCAGATGTCTCAGAGTCCACCATCAAGGGTGATGAATGCAAGGCCATTAACACCTTGTTGGCATAGCGGGTCCATAATTTCCATTCATGCCGCTTCAAAGGGTACATTTTCAAGGGCTGTGGAACAATGGGACACCTCCAATGTATGTGCAGGCGAGCTGCAAATCCTGTTAATCCTGCAAACCACCATGTTGCAGAGGAGGACAGATCCACGGCGGATCACAATGAACCAGAGATCGAGGAGGCAGAGGTATATGGGGTGCACACATTCACCACAAAGTGTCCCCTGATAATGCTGAAGGTTAAACTAAATGGACTCCCGTTGTCAATGGAGCTGGACAAGGGTGCGAGCCAGTCCATTATGAGCAAAAAGACTTTCGAAAAATTGTGGTCTAGAAAGGCCTCAAGACCAGTCTTGACTCCCATTCACACAAAACTGAGAACTTACACAAAGGAACTGATTCCCGTAATCAGCAGTGTTACTATAAAGGTCTCTTACGATGGAGCGGCGCACAAGCTACCTCTCTGGGTGGTACCGGGCGATGGTCCCACGCTGCTCAGCAGGAGCTGGCTGGGAAAGATACGCTGGAACTGGGACGACGTCTGAGTGCTCTCGTCCGCCGACGACACTTCGTGTGCCCAGGTCTTAAACAAGTTCCCTTCGCTGTTTGAACCAGGCATCGGGAAGTTCCAAGGAGCAAAAGTGCAGATTCATCTAATTCTGGGGGCGCGACCCATCCATCACAAGGTGAGAGCAGTACCGTACATGATGAGAGAAAGGGTAGAGATTGAGCTAGACCGGCTGCAAAGAGAGGGCATCATTTCGTCGATCGAATTCAACGAGTGGGCCAGTCCGATCATTCCTGTCCTCAAGGGAGACGGCACCGTCAGAATCTGTGGTGATTACAAAGTAACTATTAATCATTTCTCCCTGCAGGACCAATACTGACTACCAAAGGCCGATGACCATTTTGCTACGCTGGCAGGAGGAAAGACATTCATGAAGCTGAACTTGACTTCAGCCTACATGACCCAGGAGTTAGAGGAATGATCGAAGGCGCTCACCTGCATCAACACGCACAAAGGTCTCTTCATTTCTAACAGATGCCTGTTTGGAATTCGATCAGCCGCGGCGATATTCCAGAGAAACAAGGAAAGCTTACTGAAGTTGATCCCGCGCACGGTGGTCTTCCAGGACGACATCTTGGTTACAGGTCAGGACACAAGTGTCCATCTGCAGAACCCGGAGGAGGTTCTTAGTCGACTCAACCGCGTGGGGCTCAGGTTAAAACACTCAAAGTGCATTTTCCTGGCGCCTGAAGTGGAGTTCCTGGGGAGAAGAATTGCGGCGGACAGCATGAGGTCCACCGATTCGAAGATGGAGGCAATCGAGAATGCACCGAGGCCACAGAATGTGAAGGATCTGCAGTCGTTTCTAGGACTCCTCAACTATTTTGGTAACTTCTTACCGGGTCTCAGCACACTGTTAGAACCACTGCACACCTTACTGCGTAAAGGAGACGAATAGGTATGGGAAAAAAATCCAAGAAAATGCCTTTGTAAAAGCTAGAAAATTGTTATGCTCAAACAACTTGCTTGTGTTGTATGATCCCTGTAAGCGTTTGGTACTAGCATGTGATGTGTCGTCGTAAGGCATCGGTGTGTATTGCAACAGGCTAATGATTTTGGGAAACTGCAACCGGTTGCTTATGCATCCAGGAGTCTGTCCAAGGCTGAGAGAGCCTACAGCATGATTGAGAAAAAAGCGTTAGCGTGTGTCTGTGGAGTAAAGAAAATGCATCAATATCTGTTTGGGCTAAAATTTGAATTGAAAACTGACCATAAGCCACTGACATCCCTGTTTTCAGAGAGTAAGGAGATAAATACTAATGCATCGGCCCGCATCCAGAGATGATGCTCACGTTGCCCGCATACAACTACGCCATCCGCCACAGACCAGGCATAGAAAACTGTGCCGATGCTTTCAGTAGGTTGCCCTTGCCCACCACGGGGGTGGAAATGGCACAGGTCGCAGATTTAGTTATGGTTATGGAAGCATTTGAGAGTGAGCACTCACCCATCACAGCCCGACAGATTAGAACCTGGACGAGCCAGGACTCCTTACTGTCCCTCGTTAAAAACTGTATGCTTCACTGGAGCTGGTCCAGTGTCCCAGTGGAAATGCAGGAAGAGATAAAGCCGTTCCAGCGATGCAATGATGAAATGTCTATACAGGCAGACTGTTTTCTGTGGGGAAATCGGGTAGTGATTCCCAAGAAGGGCAGAGACACCTTCATCCACACAGGCATCGTAATGATGAAAGCGATAGCCAGATCCCACGTGTGGTGGCCCGGTGTCGATGTGGACTTAGAGTCCTGTGTGCATAGATATAATACATACTCGCAGTTAAGTAATGGCCCCAAGAAGGCGCCACTAAATTTTTAGTCTTGGCCCTCCAAACGATGGTCTAGGGTCCATGTCGACTATCCAGGCCGTTCTTGGGTAAAATGTTCCTTGTGGTTTTAGATGCGTACTCCAAATGGATTGAATGTGAGATAATGTCGGCAAGTATGTCCGCTGCCACTACTGAAAGCCTGCGGGCCATGTTTGTCACGCACGGACTACCTGATGTCCTTGTGAGCGACAACGAGCCATGTTTTCCCAGTGCTGAATTCAAAGAATTCATGACCCGCAACGGGATCAAACATGTCACATCTGCCCCGTTCAAACCAGCATCCAATGGTCAGGCAGAAATAGCAGTGCAAACCATCAAGCAGGGCTTGAAGAGGGTAGCTGAAGGCTCACTGCAGACTTGCCTATCCCGAGTTCTGCTTAGCTACCGCACGAGACCCCACTCACTCACTGGGATTTCACCTGCTGAACTGCTCATGAAAAGGCACTGAAGACAAGGCTCTCGTTAGTTCACCCTGATCTACAGGAACAGGTAGAGAGCAGGCGGCTTCAACAAAGTACATATCATGATAGCGCAAATGTGCCACGCGAAATTGAAATCAATGATCCTGTGTTTGTATTGAATTTTGGACAAGGTCCCAAGTATTGTGGCCAAAGAGGGGAGCAGGGTGTTTCGGGTCAAACTTTCAAATGGACTCATTTACCGGAAACACTTGGACCAAATCAAACTCAGATTCACGGACTATCCTGAGCAACCCACTTTGGGCCGTACCTTCTTTGACGCACCCAACATATACACCAGTGGCAACCGACACCGCTGTTGACCACGAAACAGAACCCATCATCCACAGCAGCCCAGCAGGACTCACCACACCAGATAGCCCAGCAAGGCCAGTTGCACAGTAGCCCAGCGAGGGCCCAACAGACGGTTCACCAATACCAGCATCTGCACCGAGACGATCAACTAGGGAAAGAAGGGCCCCAGATCGTCTCACATTGTAAATAGTTACAATGTTGACTTTGGGGGGGGGAGTGTTGTTATATATGTAAACTGGTATATACCTTGTACAGCCACCAGAGGGCTCATCTCCTGGAGTTCCAAGGGATCCCATAATCCCTTGAGAGCACAGGTACTTAAGGAGGCCTCACAGGCTGGAGAGACACTCTGGAGATCTGCAATAAAAGACTAAGGTCACACTTTACTTTGAGCTCACGGTATCCAGTCAGACTTTTTATTCATACATAACAAAGGGGAGAGACGTGGTGATGCGCCAGCGTGATGATGTCATCAGCGCTGATGACTGACAGCGGCGGACAATCCGCTCACCGCTACTTCCTCCCCTCTTATGACCGATCTTTTGCTCTCCACCCCACTTCCGCCCCCATTATGACTGACTTCCACTCCGCTCAAGAAAAAAAAGAGCTGAATTTTGCGTAAGAGGCCACCACCACGGCGGTGAAAACACAGGAGAAAAACAGTAGATGTGACCCGTTTCCAGTGGTTTGTGGTTTTTGAGACCTTGCCATGTGCAAATTTAATGCAGTTTCCCTACATTACATAAGTACTTCATTGATTGTGAAGCTTTTTGGGACATCCTGAGATTGTGAAAGACACTATTTCAAAGTAAATTCTTTGGCCTAGAATTTGGCCATCGACAAAAACCTGCTAATGTCACCTTGGCATCGGGTTTACGGCCACTGAAAATGGCCTCAGTGCTACCAGGCAAAATTTCATGCTGGGGCTAAAGATTTCTAGCCCAGCACTAACTTACACTGTAATGCCTTCCTGGTGGTGTTAGTGGAGGCATCTAACCTGAAGTTTCCATTCAGGAGTGATGTTGCAGCTTCTTACAGCCTCTGGGAGCGAGGCTGTGGAGTTTGCAATGAATTGTGAGCAATTAAAAGGACTATGAATTAAAGGGACATTATGTTCAGAACTAATAAAAATTAAAATCAAGTGAAAAAATGCATTTTTCAGCCTTTACTGCTTTTAAAAAAAAATTACTTTAAAAGTCCCAAATAGAAGTCTTCAGCACTTAAAGCAGAATTCCATTCCGAACCTCACAAAATGGGAAAAGTGCTTTAGCACTAACACAAATGACTTAACAAGCCAGGGAAGGGGCACCCAGGGTCTTGCATGCAGCAATCCAGCATTATGCAGGGGGTCAACACTGAAAGAGAGGTCCTCTATTAAAGGGGGCCAGGTGGTCCTCCAGAAAGAAGAGTGTGGGACTAGATCACCGAAGCAGTCACTGCCAACAGGATCACCATCACCACCTGGCTCCAGTGCCCAAAGAAGCTTCATGACCTCAGACGACTGATCAGTAAATGCAACTTCAAAAGCCGTCTCCTACCAATTGAATTACTAGCCTCATACACTGCTCAATGCACAATCTGTACCAATCACAAGGCACATTTCCCATTCCTAGCCTCACTTCATCCGCTTGGAGGAGATGGTGCAGGCCGTTTTTGGCCGGGGCATGGCTAAGCCCTTGACCAGTGGCGGGGCTGAAATGATACAAGGTGCTGGTATTCTCATACATTATCCTACATCTGGCATGCACCTCTTGTTTTCCCGCCCTCCCCTGGGCACAACTCCACCCTTGTGCTTTGCTCATTTCACACACCCAAGAAATGAAGCCTGCCCACCCAGTGGTTGGCCAAGAAGAGGGAGAGGAGAGAAGAAGAAGAAGAAAAAGGAGGAGAAGAAGGAAGAGAAGGAGGAGAAGAAGGAGGAGAAGAAGAAGGAGGAGAAGGAGGAGAAAAAGGAGAAGAAGAACAACAAAAATACCCTCACTCAATTTGACACTCCCAGCCACCAGTTCCTTGAGATTGTCCTGCAAGGCCATTTTCAGCGTCCCACACTGAAAGTCAGCAACCTTCCACCAGCCATGCTGCAGCCACTGGAGTAGCACTGCGTGATATCAGTAGGATCGGCAAAGTCCCACACAACACCGTCACTAAGGGAATGCATAAGGGTGATAGGTTGATTTCTTGATGTCATATTGGATGGATAGATATATTAACGTTGGATTGAACAGTTTGCTTTGTGATGGCTTTTATTTCTGCATTGTGGCCAAGAGGACACTGTGATGGTCACTAACAGAAGGAAGGTAAGATGTGGGACTAATATTAAAATGGGAATTGGGTTTGTGGTCACTGGCAGCGCAGGCGGATGATTCCATTCCGGATATTACAGCTAGAAAGGGGCTGTCTGGGTTGCATCCTTCCTTCTGCTTCCTCCTCTCCTGTTTCCTTCTCTTTGGCTTCTTTGTCGTTGGTTTCTTCCTCGTCTGTTTCTTTCCTCTGCGCGCAGATGCTATGAATCTGAAATTACAGCATAAAATGCAGGTCAGGCAGCATCTCGACTTGTGACAGGAACTTTGTTTCTCTCTCCATGGATCTTGCCTGACCTGCTGAGTATGTGCAGCATTTTTAACATCAATTGCATCAAGCCACTCCTTCAATAACATTTTTAAAACCCAGTCCAAAAGCTTAAATGAAAGAACCTTACCTGAAAGATGTGTGTGTGTCCTAAGCACACTGGATTTACCTTGCGTGCTTAGGGCCCAGTGTTGAACTCAGCGCGAGAGGTGAAGATCACAGTGGTGATGTTAAGTTGGCGTTGCATGCCGACTGACGTCACCGCAGCGCAATTTTTCCTTTCAGGGTGATGCTATTTACTGGCAGTGCTATGGAGAATTGAAACACGAAGGACGCCGCAGGACCTGCCACCAGCTGGTGAAAGAGCAGCCGCTGCCGCTTTCTCCACAATATGCCCTGCTAACGGGTGGCAATATGGTAGGGAATTTCTCCCCTTTCTTTTTCATGCGAATATTGAGTTAAACTTTAGATCCCCAAATGTGCTTGAGGAGTTGAAAGATGAATGAGATGGACCCAATGGACTCCCTTATCTATATTTATCTTTGTGAAACGCTGAAGCTCCACTTCCAGTGTAGAGCCTAGCTGGACATGAACACAAGGTGGAGAACTGGGGCTACACTTTTGTAGCCTTATCGCTGTTTCATGCTTGCAATTTCTGCCCTTATACACTTGCTAAACAGTTGTATCACGCACAAAATGTCTTATGTTCTTAACCTGTGTTCAAAGGCATTGTCTGGGAGATAGAAACATAAAAACATAGAAAATAGGTGTAGGAGTAGGCCATTCGGCCCTTCGAGTCTGCACCACCATTCAATAAGATCATGGCTGATCGTTCACCTCAGTACTCCTTTCCTGCTTTCTCTCCATACCTCTTTATCCCTTTAGCCGTAAGGGCCATATCTAACTCTCTCTTGAATATATCCAATGAACTGGCATCAACAACTCTCTGCGATAGGGAATTCCACAGGGTAACAACTCTGAGTGAAGCAGTTTCTCCTTATCTCAGTCCTAAATGGCTTACCCCTTATCCTTAGACTATGTCCCCTGGTTCTGGACTTCCCCAACATTGGGAACATTCTTCCTGTATCTAACCTGTCCAGTCCCGTCAGAATTTTATATGTTTCTATGAGATCCCCTCTCATCCTTCTAAACTCCAGTGAATACAGGCCCACTTGATTCAGTCTCTCTTCATATGTCAGTCCTGCCATCCCGGAAATCAGTCTGGTGAACCTTCGCTGCACTCCCTCGATAGCAAGAACATTCTTCCTCAGATTAGGAGACCAAAACCGAACACAATATTCCAGGTGAGGCCTCACCAAGGCCCTGTACAACTGCAGTAAGACCTCCCTGCTCCTATAATCAAATCCCCTAGCTATGAAGGCCAACATACCATTTGCCTTCTTCACTGCCTGCTGTACCAGTATGCCAACTTTCAATGGCTGATGTACCATGATACCCAGGTCTCGTTGCACCTCCCCTTTTCCTAATCTGCCGCCATTCAGATAATATTCTGCCTTCGTGTTTTTGCCCCCAAAGTGGATAACCTCATATTTATCCACATTATACTACATCTGCCATGCATTTGCCCACTCACCTAACTTGTCCAAGTCACCCTGCAGCCTCTTAGCATCCTCCTCACACCTCACATCACCACCCAGCTTAGTGTCATCTGCAAACTTGGAGATATTACACTCAATTCCTTCATCTAAATCATTAATGTATATTGTAAATAGCTGGGGTCCCAGCACTGAACCCTGCGGCATCTCACTAGTCACTGCCTGCCATTCTGACAAGGACCCGTTTATCCCGACTCTCTGCTTCCTGTCTGCCAACCAGTTCTCTATCCACGTCAGTACATTACCTCCAATACTATGTAGGCTTTAATTTTGCACACCAATCTCTTGTGTCGGACCTTGTCAAAAGCCTTTTGAAATTCCAAATACACCACATCCACTGGTTTTCCCTTGTCCACTCTACCAGCTACATCCCAAAAAATTCTAGAAGATTTGTCAAGCATGATTTCCCCTTCATAAATCCATGCTAACTTGGACCGATCCTGTCACCGCTTTCCAAATGTGCTGCTATTTCATCTTTAATAATTGATTCCAACATTTTCCCCACTACTGATGTCAGGCTAACCGGTCTATAATTACCCGTTTTCTCTCTCCCTCTTTTCTTAAAAAGTGGTGTTACATTAGCTACCCTCCAGTCCATAGGAACTGATCCAGAGTCGATAGACTGTTGGAAAATGATTACCAATGCATCCACTATTTCCAGGGCCACTTTCTTAAGTACTCTGGGATGCAGACTATCAGGCCCCAGGGATTTATTGGCCTTCAATCCCATCAATTTGTGATTGGTTCTCCTTTTCTCTTCCAATAGGTTCTTCCCAAGATTAAGGCCAAGGACAGCGTGACCCCTACACAGGCTCTCACAGAGCATGGCAATTTTCATCAAGCAATGCTACTGCAACCAATACTAGCTCAGCTACTATCACCCACATAAAGCAATTAGTGAGGCTGAAGTAGTAGCAATGGGTGAAGAACTATTCACAAGTGAGGCAGACCAAGTGGAGGGACTACAAAAAGAATGTAAGAAATTGGAGCAAGCTGCAGTCCACACAATGGGCCCAAGTTTCCACATGATTTGCGCCTGATTTTTAGGAGCAACTGGTGGAGAACGGACTATCTTAGAAATCGCAATTCTCCACATTTTCTTTTCTGCAGTTCTAGTCAGGTAGAACAGTTCCACTTTGGAACAGAATTTTTTCTTCAAAAGGGGGCGTGTCCGGCCACTGACGCCTGATTTCAAAGTTTCCACAGTGAAAACGTACTTCAAACTAACTTAGAATGGAGCCAGTGAAGATTTTTGTAGAACTAAAAAAACCTGTTCTACACATTAAAAAATCAGGCGCAGGTTACAAATTAGGCGTCCAGAACGAGGTGGGGGGAGAGGGGGGGGGAAGGGAACTCATTAAATTCTACAATAAATCCTTATTTATACTTCTACAAATATTATACAAATAAATCCAACCTGAATAAAAATTTATAAGCAAAGAAAAGATTAAATAAACCATCTTCCTACCTGTGTGAAAGTGCTTCAGGCACGGAGAATGCTGCAGTCAGCCTGAGGCGCCCGTTCTTCCCGCGGGGGGGGGAGGGGTGGGGGAGGAGGCGCCTGTTCTTCCCACGGCGTGGGGGGGAGGAGGCGCCCGTTATTTCCCGCGGGGGGAGAGGAGGCGCCTGTTCTTCTCGCGAGGGGGAAGGAGGAGGCGCCCGTTCTTCCCGCAGGGGGGGGAAAAGGAGGCGTCCATTCTTCCCGCGTGGGGGGGAGGAGGCGCCCGTTCTTTCCCGCGGGGGGGGGGGGAGGAGGCGCCCGTTCTTCCCGCGGGGGGGGGGAAGAGGCGCCCGTTCTTCCCGCGGGGGGGGGAGGAGGCGCCCGTTCTTCCCGCGGGGGGGGGGGGGAGGAGGTGCCCGTTCTTTCCCGCGGGGGGGAGGAGGCGCCCGTTCTTCCCGCGGGGGAGGGGGGAAGGAGACAGTGAGAAGGCTGCAAGTGCTGATGTGCTGATGGCAATGTGCTTTTATTTAAAAATGTTCAAAAATTAAACAGCTACAAAGAACTACAAAAATGGCCGAGTGCCAATGTTTCCTTCACACTGCGTGTGCGCGAACGCTCCAACGCGCACGCGCAGCGTTGCCGGCAGGAAAAAAACGAATTTAAATAGTACCCGCCCCCTCCCACTTACAAAATCGGCGCGAGTGTAGGCTCCGCCCCCCTGGGTGCCGCGCCAAACAGACAAGGAGCTGCAGAACGCTCCAGAATTGCGAGTTTTTTTTCCGGCGCCGTTTTAGGCGCGAAAAATGTGCGCCCAGATCGGAGGAGCGCCCGTTTTTTATCGTGTGGAAACTTGAGCCCCATGTCCCCACACCATGCGCAAGGGATTGGTATCTTACTGGGCTTGATGACAGAGGACAATTGGTGCAAGAGCACAAGGCATTAGCTTTAACCTTGTTGCCTGCAGTGAACATGACAGAGCACTTGTCTGCCACTGTAGCAGAACACCTTGGATGTTACTGCAGTTCTATGGCAGGACTTTGTTACAATTTATTGTATTGCAGAGAGTGGCTTTTTCACCTGAGTACTAAAGCAGGAGGGATCAAGCATAGACTAGTATTCTCTCAAGAGTACTGCAATTGCTGCCATTGAGACCTTGGGCTGCAATTAGTTATGGGGGTCTGTCCCTGCTGGTTGCGACAATTTGGAGATCTATTGGAAACAACAGTAACGGTGGTCTTCATCCACATAGATGTCCTACAGACTGTTCTCAGTCAGCGTACTGATGCGGGTTCCTCTCAAGGTCAAGGTAGCAACACATTTTCTACTATAGTTAGGTCCACCAAAGAGTGAACAAATGCCTGAGAATGGGCACGCACTGGTAAAGAATGAACAAATGCCTGAGAATGGGCAGGCACTGGTAAAGAATGCATTGTTGCCTTGGACTCTGTACCCAGAGGATCATGGCATATCATCGAGCAGCACATCACCTCCTCCTGCCACAACATTTGCTGCTCTAATTACAGTTTAGAGATACAAATTAGAGCTAGTACACAGTCAGAAGAAAAAACAGGTATGGGAAATAGATAAAGGGCAGTGTTAGATCTGTACATATTGCCTGAGGTGTCTTTACATCTGAACATGTTGGCTCATCATGAAATGGTCCTCTTAATTAAGAATGAGCATTAGAATAGGAGTTGACAGTACCAGGCCTATTCTTCCACTTTTCCAGGAGGCAATTTGATAGCAGCAAGCCTTTTAATCCCAAATTCAATTCGTGCAAAGAGCCAACACTGTATAGCTGAAAAAAGTATGCAAAGGACTTGATGTAAACCTTGCGAAATACTTGCAACTTAGAAATGGTTACGCAATAATGTAACTAAACGTTATGCACAGCTACCCCAAAAATCCACATGGGAATGCCTTTGGGTGTAAGGGCATCATCTCTGCTACTGACCCTTTATAGACCTGCTTGAGGTCTCTGCCATTAGGGGCACATCTAGGGCAGCTGTCTGTTGAATAGGTTAGCAGGTTTAGCTGAAGAATGCCTTGATGGGGAGAAGGAGAAGTGCCAGGGCTCCCTCCAATACAACTTTATGATGTCCCCTTTCTTAGGGGCCCACATTGAAAATATTTATAAAAATGAAGGAACCTGTTGTGTCCTTAGATGCTCTAGTAATGACTCCACGAGGCAATGTGTTGTACTTGAACTGTAGTGACCTTAGTCCTTTATTAGTTAACTCCAGAGTGAGGATCACACCTGGTGGCCTGCCTTTTATAGTAGGCCAGGCACACCTGTACAGGTAACCTACAAGTCTCCCACTGTTGTGCCCTCTGGTGGCACACCTTGTGACAGTACCAACAGTAGCCATGTAGGATACATGACATCACTCTCCCCTGAGCCTTTAGTGCAAAGCGCCTCTGCATTGACTGTGCTCTGGGCTTAGCTCTATGTGGGCTCTTGTCTGATTTCAATCTTGGGTGAGTGGTTGGTGTAGTAGCATGCTGGTGGTTGCTGTTTGTGTGTGTGTGTCCCTGATCACTCTATTCTCCACACACCCCCCCCCCCCCCCCCACCAGCCCCCACATTGATTATGGTGGGGGCTCCCAGCATTCATGTACATTCAAGTTCAGGAAAATGGGTTTTGCATTATATTTGTGGTTCTGTGGTGTGACAAGTACGTTAGATGCCTTCTCAATGCAGTGACCGGTGTGCGAGGGCAAGCTAGTTCCGGAGCTGCTGGGTCGTGTCCCTACAGTCTGGTGGTGGCTCAGTGCCCGATGCTGGCAGTGGGAACCCGATTGACTTACAGAGCCTGCTCTCGGGGCTGTTGCCGTGGTCCCTAGAGTCGGGCCGGTTCACAAATGCCTGTGACTTCTCTGTCCTTTCTTTGCGCCCTGGGTCGCTGCTACTCCCTGAGGAGCTGTCGTCTAGCAGTTCACAGGAAACTGCTGACTCACTGGCCTGGGCCTCATTTGGTTTAGGATCTTGGCTGGTGCCTGTTTCCTTTGGGGAACTGTGGCGGGTGACCCGACATCTACGGGTATGCTTTGGGGGCAATGGGGTCTGGGTATGGCACCTTAGTACAGTCTGCTCCTTCAGGCTCGTGGCAGTTGGTGCCATCGGATGCCTGAGAGGTGGAACCGACCAGGGTCATGGTATCGATACCAGTGCCATTGCCCTACTGAGGTCGCTTGCTCTGCAGCTCGTGTGTGTCGGCTGCTTTTGGCTACACTCCATGGTGCATGACTCTGGTCCCCGCGACACGTGCTACAGCATTGGGTAGCTCGCTGGACCTGTGTGCTCCTGATGGGTGTCTGCCCGCTGCATTGGCTGCGTGCAGTTGAAACCCTTCTTCGCACAACTTTTCATTAGTTATGCTGGACACACGGTGGGTCCGATTGCGATTGCGCGACTTTTTCCTGCTGGTTGCAGATTATCAGTTGCACATTTTACATGATCAATTACACTTTTTTCCTCTGACTTACAATTACTATTACATTGCTTGAGTGTGTGGAACTGTCCCTTTAATTGTGGTGGGTTGCCAGCCTCCTTCAAGAGAGCCTTGCTTTCTTTACCCCAATCTGCTTCTCTGTTTGGTGCCACGTGTTGCTCCATCAGCGCTGCACCTCGTGGTCTGGCCGTAGCCATCTTTGTCTTCAGCGCCTCACTTCGTGGTTTGGGCGCCATCTTTCCTCCATCCATGATGTCGACTGCGGTGATCCTCTTCTCCCCGGGTTCTGCCTCTGAAGCTGGGAAGTCACCTCTGCATCCGATTTTCTTCCTCCGGAGTCCTGCCACTGGAGCCTGGAAGGTGCGTTCGAATCGTCTCAGCTGGATCATCTCCACGCAGTCGTGCTGAGCGGTCTGTGTCTCTGGTGCCGTGCTGGTCTGCTCTCCGGTGCCGGGTCCACCCTCAGGTAAAGGCTTGCTTTGCCTTTGAGCGCAGAGGGCTTCGATCGCTGGAGGGATGAAGTCTTCCCACTTCCAATGGATCTTCTCCATCCACCTTCTGCCGAGCAGCATTGGTCCATCACCTGCAACAATCCACAGAGGTAACTTGTGCACCGCGCCATCATGGAGTACCTTTACATTCACGCTACCTGGGATGATTTCATCAGTGTAGGTGCGCAGCTTTGCCTGAACTGGGACCAACGCGGGTCGTTCAGCTTGATTGTCCCATAGCCTCTCAAAGGCTCCTTGATTCATCACTGACTGGCTCGCCCATGTGTCCACTTTCATGAAGACTGGAACACCCTCTATCTCGACTTCCATCTTCAGCGGGGAATACTCAGTAGTGCAGGTAAACATGCTATGTACCTCCCTGTGAGACTGGGCTGCCTCTCTGCCTGTCGATTCATAATCCGCGCTGGATTCCTGGCCATCTGCAGACTCTTCATCGACAGTGAGTCATGTTTCTCTTACACATTCGCTGGAGGTGGCCCTTTGTGCTGCAGCCTTTGCATACATAGTTTTTAAAGCAGCACTGGTGAGTCCTGTTATTCCCTCCGCAACGCCAGCATAGTGCTACTCGATTAGTCCCCCTCGGCAGGCCCTGAGTTAAGGGTCTCGGGGGCCTGTTCTCTCTTCCCTGAGTGGGTTCGTGCTCTACAGTCCAGCCTCTAAACGGCACCACTCTGTGCACAGTACTTGCCAGGTTTGAGTCCTGAGGGTGAGTCAGCTGCCTAGAGCCGCAGGTTGAGGTCATGAATGACTGGCTCACAGAGATGGCCTTCTGCAGGGTGACTGTGGTATCCGCCGACAGTAGCTTGTGAAGAGGGCCCTCATGGCCGATTCCAATGACAAAAATATCCCGCGGTGTACTTCACAACTTCACGCCTTCGGGCCGTCGGTGGGTATAGAACCGGTATTTGGCTGTGAGGATGCTCTCCTTGGGCTTGAGTTGCTCATGGATCAGAGTTATGAGCTCCTTGTACATCTTGTCCCTGACGAGGCCATAGACGGTGGGCCCACAACTGGTTAGCAAGATAGCTCGGCACTTAGCAGCCAGTGTGGCCGGGTCATCTCCTGCCAGGTCATTTGCTGTGAAGAAATGTTCTAGGCTCTCCACAAAGGCATCCCAATCATCACCATCGGCGAACTGCTGCAACGTACCAAGGTTAGTCATTTTTGCATGAAAGTTCGTAATCTCGTCACCAATTGTTGTGTCCTTAGATGCTCTAGTAATGACTCCATGAGGCAATATGTTGTACTTGAACCGTAGTGACCTTAGTCCTTTATTAGTTAACTCCAGAGTGAGGATCACACCTGGTGGCCTGCCTTTTATACTAGGCCAGCACACCTGTACAGGTAACCTATAAGCCTCCCACTGCTGTGCCCTCTGGTGGCACACCTTGTGGCAGTACCCACAGGAGCCATGTAGGATACATGACAGAACTCCTTCCTCAGATATTCAGGCCATGATCTGGCCTGGATTCGCAGTTGATCCTTATATGCATCATTTGGCAAGTAGGTAAGTCTAGTCTTACCAGACATATCACAGTTGATGCAACACCAACGGCTGGAGTTTTGTTTTTTTGTGTTTTCAAGCCTTTCCGGGCACAATTTGCGGTGGAGCGAAAAATTTACCGTTGGGATAACATTTGCGCCAGAGTGAGGAACCTTTGCCGAATGAAAGTTCATGAAGAGTGTTAGTGTTAACTCCGGTGTTGCACCACAGATTCTGTGCGCTGAAGCCAAAAGTTCCGGCTTTGACGCAACCTGCCGTTTTGCGCATGCACTTTTTTTCCCGTGCTACCACCTTCTGATCTCCTGTCACAAAAGCTAATGCAGGCCGTGGCCAAATCCTGCGCGTGCATGCACAGTACAACCAGGGTAGAATCAGCCATTTCAGATTTTGAATTCGATGGTGGAGGACGAGGGAAGACAGCGTGCCAAGCGCTTCAGCCACGAGGCAAATTAAGCTTTAGTGGGGGCTGTGGAACGGAGATGGCAGGAATTGAATCTTCGGGGTGGTTCTAGACCACTGCCCGCCATCTTCAAAAGAATTTGGAGAAACATAGCAGAGGAGGTCTCTGCTTCGGACACTGTGGTGAGGATTGGCACTCAGTGCCGAAAGAAATGTAATGATCTCACCAGGGTTGCCAGAGTGAGTACCATTTTAATTCATGCATTCCTTTATTACTTCAAGGATAATCTGACTCACTATTTGTTCTCATGCTGTTGGTGCCTCTCAACACTCTGTGGGTTGCCTCCTAAAATGCATGACAAAGAGGTAGCCATGAATGATCTTTACACATTATTAAGATTGCTTTCTGCGATCTCATAAGATGGCTCACCACTTCAATGTCCCCCTGATGAACCATGTGCAACTTCCAAGGCCATTAAACAGAGGACTCTGATACATTCAGACAGTATGGCATAAGTGCTTTGGTGTCTATCTGTGCCACAAGAGCAGATGGACCCTCTTGTAACCATTCCCATTTCCATCTTTGCAGGCAAAGAAATCTCATAAGCGCCACAAGCAGGTGCGGACAGGTGGCGGTCCGCCTCAGACCCTGCCACTCACTGACATTGAGGACACAGGTTAGGCAGCTGCCACTGGGGGCACTGAAACCTGCTTGGATACTGAGGGTAAGTTCTGCAGACTCCCTGGCCTGGGTTGGGGCAATGTCCTGCAGTGCCTCTGGACTGGGTTGGGGCAATGTCCTGCACACTCCCTGGGATAGTTGGGGCAATGTCTTGCACACTCCCTGGGATAGGTTGGGGCAATGTCTTGCAGTGCCTCTGGACCAGGTTGGGCAATGTCCTGCACACTCCCTGGGCTAGGTTGGGGCAATGTTATGCAGTGCCTCTGGATTAGGGCTGTGGCTATGTCCTGCAGTGTCTCTGGACTAGATATAATGGAGTAGCGGCGATCCTTCAAATGAGCCTGTGTCATGTCACCCTGCCCCCTCCCCTGCTGCTAACCATTCGCCTGTTGCTTTCTACTTCCAGATGACCAGCCACATCCCTCAAGGGACCCTTCCACATCAGGCCATCATCTGGAGGAGGATAAAAAGGAGGATACGGATGAACTGACTCCGGCGCAGCATCCGACGACCCCTGCTCCACCATCGGCACTCAGCTCCTCTGAGGACGACGTGACGTTCTTGGGGTTTGATGAATCCGAGGTTCCTGGGACTAGTGGCATGCAGCAACGCAATGCTGGGGTTGAATCCCACAGGCCACCTCTCCGGAGAGTGAGTCGGCAAAGTCGGTCTCCTGATAGACAGGCAGACGTGGAACTGGACATGGTGAGAGTGCCCAGGGAGAGCATTCAGATCAGCCATTAGCTCCTTGATGTTTAGGGAAAGATTCCCGCGAGCATTGACAGTCTGAAAGCGACAATTATGGAAGTAGGGTAGCAGATTGTCAGTGCGAGCTGTGATACCTGCAAATGCTCACACAAGGCTGGTGGCCTCCAGCAGTGAGAGTGGCGTCCTGGAGAGTGTGGTGCAAGCCCTTGCAGAATATGACGCATCACAGGCACGAGCTCTGCTTCAGTTTGGGCAGCTAATGCAGTCCATGCCAGTCTCCATACTCTCTGCATTTCCCACGGTCACACGGGGAAGTGATGGTTCCGAAGCAGGTCTGCAAGGTGCTCCGGTTGCTAGGGAGCAGTTCCATTAACGACTGAGTGGTTCCAGGAATATGGGAGGTGGTGTCATTCCTCTGTATGATAGCATTCCGTCTCCCCCCCACTCAGTTGCCAACCAAGCATCAGTGACGGTTGTCACCCAAACCACCTGTAACTGGCGATGACGATGAAGGGGCTAGCCAGTCAGAAGCCGGGCCTTACATGCCACGAGCTGGTCCAGTGCATCCTCAGACGCCGTCTCCATTGTCTCTCCCTCCAATACAGCAGTGCTCCGGCAGCCTTACTGCATGCCCTGGTGCCACTTTGATAAGGAGCAGCAGGCAAGGGAGGGGGATGAAGGAAAGGGGGGCAAAAGACAGTGGGAAAAAATAGTGGGGCAGAATTTGATTTAAGTATCGCACTGCTGGATTATGTTCTTGATGCTGGATTCTGCTCTTGAATTATCACACTGCTGGATGCAGCTCATTTTTTATTTTATTTTATTTAAGTCTCACAATGAAGGTTAAAAAGGTTACAATGTTATAATGTTCAATACATTTTTTCTTCACCTTTTTCATTCCTGTGTAGTGTCTCATTTGTAGAGTAAGAGGGGGAATAGTTTGGCCAGGCAACGCTCAAACCTGCCGTTCACTCTTCAAGCAAAGTGTTCAATTATGAGCTGCCGACGTAAGGCTTTTGCAGTGATGAAATCTCCACGATGCCTCCCCTGTGGTTGTGATGGTGATAGTGGTGGTGGTGACATGGGTTCCTCACCAGGCTCCTCTTCCTCATCTTCCTCATCCTCCTCCTCTTTCTCCTGAGGGGGTCTTGCAATCCCCCTGGGCATTTCCTGTCCCCTCATGATGGCTCAGTTGTGTAGCATGCAGCACACCACAATGAACTCAGAGACCTGCTGAGGGGAGTATTGTAGGAAACCTCCAGAGTGGTCCAGGCATCGGAAGCGCTGCTTGAGCACTCTAATTGTCTGTTCGATGATGTTGCGTGTGGCTGCGTGGCTCTCATTATAGCGATGCTCGACTTAGAACATAAGAACATAAGAAATAGGAGCAGGAGTAGGCCATATGGCTGATCATGGCTGATCCGATCATGGACTCAGGTCCACTTCCCTGCCCATTCTCCATAACTCCTTATTCCCTTATCGTTTAAGAAATTATCTATTTCTGTCTTAAATTTATTCAATGTCCCAGCTTCCACAGCTCTCTGAGGCAGCAAATTCCACAGATCCACAATCCTCTGAGAGAAGAAATTTCTCCTCATCTCAGTTTTAAATGGGCGGCTCCTTATTCTAAGATTATGCCCTCTAGCTCTAGTCTCCCCTATCAGTGAAAACATCCTCTCTGCATCCACTTTGTCAAGGCCCCTCATAATCTTATACGTTTTGATAAGGTCACCTCTCATTCTTCTGAATTCCAATGAGTAGAGGCCCAACCTACTCAACCTTTCTTCATAAGTAACCCCCCTCATCTCTGGAATCAACCTTGTGAACCTTCTCTGAACTACCTGAGGGTTCCAGAGGGGGTCATGAGCCAGGTGGCGAGGCCGTAACGTTTGTTCCCAAGCAGCCAGCTCTGGCCTTGTGCTTGATGCTGGAACATGCGTGAAACACTGCTCTCATGCATGATGAAAGCATCATGGATGCTTCCTGAATATTGGGTATTGACTGCCATGATGCACTGAGTAAGGTCGCAGACGATCTGTATGTTCAGGGAGTGGAATCCCTTTCGGTTTCGGAAAACCTCTGGATTCTCTAAAGGTACTCGCAAGGACGATGTGCGTATAATCAATGGCACCCTGAACCTTGGGGAGGCCAACAATTGGTCCAAAACCTATAGCCCTTTCAGTTTGCGTCTCCCTGGTCATTGGGAAATTTATGAAGTCCATCCTGCATGCATACAGTGCATTAGTCATCTGGCGAATGCAGCAATGTGTAGCGTGCTGTGAGATGGAGCATATGTCCCTCACTGATGCCTGAAAGGAGACAGAGGCATAGAAGGCAAGTGCCACAGTCTTCACCTCGATGGGCAGTGCAATCCTGTTGCCCCTGGTTGGCTGTAGATCTGCCTGTAAGAGCTGGCATATCTCTGTGACCATCTCTTTTCCGAAGCGCAGCCTTTGAATGCACTGTGCATCAGAAATGTGTAGGTAGGACCTACCTATACATTTCTGATGCACAGTGCATTCAAAGGCTGCACCTTTAACATAGTAAGACGTCCCAAGCTGCTTCACAACAGTGTTACAGTCAACAGATAAATTTGACACTGAGCCACAGAAGAAATTAAGGCAGATGATCAAAAGCTTGTTTAAAGATATTCCCTGTAAACTTGTGGGGAGGGGGGGGGGGTAAGGTGTTCCTTTACATCTGCGAACTCTTCGATTATGTTGCAAATGATCAACACTGAGCCTTCTTCCAACTTGAAGCCGTATGGCAATAGCAACCAGGATGAACGGCTCCCGACTTAGCATGGCCCCCATCTTTTAAAATGTCCTTTAAAACAAACTAGAAACTCACATAAAACTTCACAATCAAAAGTATGCAGCAATGCAGCATTCTTCTCCCAACTGTCTTATTCACTCACAACTGCAACTTTCTCCTTCGCTTTCAACATGGCACCGTTAGCACCTGGTGTGCTCTGGGTCTGTCTGGTTTTTCTGCGCAGGTCCTTGGGCGGATACCAAATCGGGCGAAATGCTCTAAAGTTCCGCCCGGGACACTAGCACAGCAATGTACGACGATTTACTTCATCCCAACGGTCAAGACAGCGGCGGGGCGGTAAGTTTTGGCTCCGCCTCAAAACCATTAGCGAACAATCCGTCTGGATGAAAAATCTTGTGCGCCTCGTTTGATGCCCCAACAATAATTTTGGTGCCCCGCCGAGGTGCTAAATGGGGCGCAAATTAACTGAAAATCCAGCCCCTATAGGTTTCTCTGAGGCCGGAAAAATGGAAAATCCCCAAATGTCCTTTTATGCTGATAGACTTTTTTCAGGTTTGTGGAAATTCTGACCCCACAAGGCTGTCCTGAAAACTGCAACATAAAACTGGGATTTGGTGTAGCTGTGTCTCTGCCAAGATTTCAGCCTTACAGGCAGATTCTTGTCAAATTTATAGCAGAAGATGCCGGAAGGGCTGCAGATGTTCGGGTTCAACAGCTTTAAGAAGGCTTCTTATGAATGTAGGCAATGTATATCAATATGCAATAGTTACAGTCATGAATTGTATAATGAGGGCTACAATTGGTGTAATGAATTTGACTGACCAATCTTCTGGCAGCCAGTGGGAAACTCTACTAATTGTTTCATTGGCCCAGTGAAGCATTTCATTCATGCTGAATGAGAAAGACAATGGGTTCAAATCTGAAAGTACTACTCAGACATGTTATAGGCCAGTGGCTTGGCAGCAGAATGATGAGGAGATCCAAGAACTAATAGATTGCAAGCTGTTACATAAGCAATAAAGGTAGAAACTGAGTACTGTTTAACTGAACAAGGTAATAACACAGATTGTGTTGCCCTCCTTGGCTCTGCTTTATTATGGCCCAAAGTGCTTGACTCACAAAATGGCTGGCCTTTTATACCAGAGCAGCACCATGAACGTGCTGCTCAGTGGCCTCCAACAATGACACCATCTAGTGGCTACAAACAGCATGTACATACATGACAATACTCTTCTCTGAGATCTTATCACAGTCTTTCACAGGTTGAGACAGTCCGGTGCTTTACACTTCTGGGTTGATCGTCTCAGTTCGATTCCGGCCTTGGGTGAATGTACGGAGTCTGTTGTGGCTGGATGGCTAACTTGTTGGGGGTGGCAGTGGCCATGTCAGGAATTGCAAGTCCATTTTTATTGAACAAGTCCATGATGGAAAATCCGGGTTCTCTGATGACCCTTGAGTCCACTAAAGGCTGCTGCTAAGTTGGTTAGTCATCAACGGTTTCTTCGTCCGACTGCTCTGGTTCGTCTGTGTGCCTCAACTTTGTTTGATCCATGTGTTTCCTGCAAGTTTGCCCATTCTTGAGCTTAATAACAAATACTCTGTTGCCCTCCTTGGCCATGACTGTACCAGCGATCCATTTGGGACCCTGACAATAATTCAACACATATACAGGATCATTCACAGAAATCTCGTGTGACACAGTTACGCTATCGTGATACTCTTGTTGACTCTGTCTTCTGTATTCAACATGATTATTTAAATCCGGGTGTACAAGAGATAACTTGGTCTTCTTTTCATCATGACCTTAGCAGGCGAGACCCCTGTGAGTGTCTTGTCCTGTAATTCAGCAGTATGCAATACAAGCGGGTCTGCAGTGACCCTTGGGTTACTCTCCTCATGCTTTGCTTGATAATTTGTACTGCATGTTCTGCTTACCCATTGCACGCAGGCTTGAACAGTGCTGACCTCACATGTTTTATGCCATTAAGTTTTACAAACTCCTGAAACTCCTGACTGGCGAAGCAGGACCCATTGTCGCTCACCACTATGTCAGGAAGACCATGTGTCACGAATATGACATTGAGATTCTCTATGGTTGCCGTGGACGTACTGGATGACATGATTATGCATTTTATCCACTTCGAATAAGCATCCACCACCACTAAAAACATCTTGCCCAGGAAGGGACCTGCAAAATCTACATGGATCCTGGACCAAGGTTTGGATGGCCATGACCACAGACTCAGCGGCGATTCCGATGGTGCTTTGCTGAGTTGCATGCAGGTGTTGCACTGATGCACGCATGCTTCCAGCTCAGAATCAATTCCTGGCCACCATACTTGGGACCTGGCGATGGCCTTCACCATCACTATACCAGGATGTGTGCTGTGTAACTCACGCACAAACTTCTCTCTCCCTTTCTTGGGCATTACAACGCGATTGCCCCACAATAAGCAATCTGCTTGAGTAGACAGTTCGTCCTTGCGACGAATGTACGGTTTGGCTTCCTCGCACATTTGCTTAGGTATGGCAGACCAATCCCCTTTGAGGATGCAACCCTTTACCACCGATAATATTGGGTCCTGGCTGGTCCAGGTCTTAACTTGTTGAGCCGTGACAGGATAGTTAGAATAAATATGTGGCTTGAGCAGTGGTGCAAGAGGGAGGGATTCAAATTCTTGGGACATTGGAACCAGTTCTGGGGGAAGTGGGACCTGTACAAAAGGGATGGTTTGCACTTGGACAGGACTGGAACTGATGTCCTAGGGGTAACATTTGCTAATGCAGTTCGGAAGTGTTTAAACTAATATGGCAGGGGGGTGAGAACCTATGCAGCGAGATAGGGCGAAGTAATATGGAGTCCGAAACAGATGGTAGAAAGGTAAAAAGCAATAGTGGAAGGCTGAGTAAACAAAGGCAAGGGCCACATTACATCATAATTGTAAAAGGACAAAAAAGGGCCACACTACATCATAATTCTAAAAGGACAAAGGGTGTTAAAAAAACAAGCCTGAAGGCTTTGTGTCTTAATGCAAGGAGTATCCATAATAAGGTAGATGAATTAACTGTGCAAATAGATGTTAACAAATATGATGTGATTGGGATTACAGAGACGTAGCTCCAGGATGATCAGGGCTGAGAACTCAACATCCATGGGTATTCAACATTCAGGAAGGATAGAATAAAAGGAGAAGGAGGTGGGGTAGCATTGCTGGTTAAAGAGGAGATTAATGCAATAGTTAGGAAGGACATTAGCTTGGATGATGTGGAATCTATGGGTAGAGCTGCAGAACACCAAAGGGCAAAAAATGTTAGTGAGAGTTGTGTACAGACCTCCAAACAGTAGTAGTGATGTTGGGGAGGGCATCAAACAGGAAATTAGGGGTGCATGCAATAAAGGTGCAGCAGCTTTCATGGGTGACGTTAATATACATATAGATTGGGCTAACCAAACTGGAAGCAATACGGTGGAGGAGGATTTCCTGGAGTGCATAAGACATGGTTTTCTAGACCAATATGTCGAGGAACCAACTAGGGGGGAGGCCATCTTAGACTGGGTGTTGTGTAATGAGAGAGGATTAATTAGCAATCTTGTTGTGCGAGGCCCCTTGGGGAAGAGTGACCATAATATGGTGGAATTCTACATTAGGATGGAGAAAGAAACAGTTAATTCAGAGACTATGGTCCAGAACTTAAAGAAGATAACTTTGAAGGTATGAGGCGTGAATTGGCTCGGATAGATTGGCGAATGATACTTCAGGGGTTGACTGTGGATGGGCAATGGCAGACATTTAGAGACCGCATGGATGAACTACAATTGTACATCCCTGTCTGGCGTAAAAATAAAAAAGGGAAGGTGGCTCAACCGTGGCTATCAAGGGAAATCAGGGATAGTATTAAAGCCAAGGAAGTGGCATACAAATTGGCCAGAAATAGCAGTGAACCTGGGGACTGGGAGAAATTTAGAACTCAGCAGAGGAGGACAAAGAGTTTGATTAGGGCAGGGAAAATAGAGTACGAGAGGAAGCTTGCAGGGAAGATTAAGGCGGACTGCAAAAGTTTCTATAGATATGTAAAGAGAAAAAGGTTCGTAAAGGCAAACGTAGGTCCCCTGCAGTCAGAATCAGGGGAAGTCATAACTGGGAACAAAGAAATGGTAGACCAATTGAACAAGTACTTTGGTTCGGTATTCACTAAGGAGGACACAAACAACCTTCCGGATATAAAAGGGGCCAGAGGGTCTAGTAAGAAGGAGGAACTGAGGGAAATCCTTATTAGTCAGGAAATTGTGTTGGGGAAATTGATGGGATTGAAGGCCGATAAATCCCCAGGGCCTGATGGACTGCATGCCAGAGTACTTAAGGAGGTGGCCTTGGAAATAGCGAATGCATTGACAGTCATTTTCCAACATTCCATAGACTCTGCATCAGTTCCTATCGAGTGGAAGGTAGCCAATGTAACCCCACTTTTAAAAAGATGAGGGAGAGAGAAAACAGGGAATTATAGACCGGTCAGCCTGACATCAGTAGTGGGCAAAATGATGGAATTAATTATTAAGGATATCATAGCAGCGCATTTGGAAAGAGGTGACATGATAGGTCCAAGTCAGCATGGATTTGTGAAAGGGAAATCATGCTTGACAAATCTTCTGGAATTTTTTGAGGATGTTTCCAGTAGAGTGGACAAGGGAGAACCAGTTGATGTGGTATATTTGGAATTTCAGAAGGCTTTCGACAAGGTCCCACACAAGAGATTAATGTGCAAAGTTAAAGCACATGGGATTGGATGTAGTGTGCTGACATGGATTGAGAACTGGTTGTCAGACAGGAAGCAAAGAGTAGGAGTAAATGGGTACTTTTTAGAATGACAGGCAGTGACTAGTTGGGTACAGCAAGGTTCTGTGCTGGGGCCCCAGCTGTTTACATTGTACATTAATGATTTAGACGAGGGGATTAAATGTAGTATCTCCAAATTTGCGCATGACACTAAGTTGGGTGGCAGTGTGAGCTGCGAGGAGGATGCTATGAGGCTGCAGAGTGACTTGGATAGGTTAGGTGAGTGGGCAAATGCATGGTAGATGAAGTATAATGTGGATAAATGTGAGGTTATCCACTTTGGTGGTAAAAACAGAGAGACAGACTATTATCTGAATGGTGACAGATTAGGAAAAGGGGAGGTGCAATGAGACCTGGGTGTCATGGTACATCAGTCATTGAAGGTTGGCATGCAGGTACAGCAGGCGATTAAGAAAGCAAATGGCATGTTGGCCTTCATAGCGAGGGGATTTGAGTACAGGGGCAGGGAGGTGTTGCTACAGTTATACAGGGCCCTGGTGAGGCCACACCTGGAGTATTGTGTACCGTTTTGGTCTCCTAACTTGAGGAAGGACATTCTTGCTATTGAGGTTCACCAGACTGACTCCCGGGATGGCGGGACTGACATATCAAGAAAGACTGGATCAACAGTGCTTGTATTCACTGGAGTTCAGAAGAATGAGAGGGGATCTCATAGAAACGTTTAAAATTCTGACGGGTTTCGACAGGTTAGATGCAGGAAGAATGTTCCCAATGTTGGGGAAGTCCAGAACCAGTGGTCACAGTCTAAGGATAAGGGGTAAGCCATTTAGGACCGAGATGAGGAGAAACTTCTTCACTCAGAGAGTGGTGAACCTGTGGAATTCTCTACCACAGAAAGTTGTTGAGGCCAATTCACTAAATATATTCAAAAAGGATTTAGATGTAGTCCTTACTACTAGGGAGATCAAGGGGTATGGCGAGAAAACAGGACTGGGGTACTGAAGTTGCATGTTCAGCCATGAACTCATTGAATGGCGGTGCAGGTTCGAAGGGCCGAATGGCCTACTCCTGCACCTATTTTCTATGTTTCTATGTTTCTATGACAGGGGTACCTTCACTCTCAAAAGCATCCATGATTAACATTAAATCTGCCGGTTGTGGCGTTTCCACCTCCGGTCCGGGCAGCGGCAACCGGCTCAAAGCATCGGCATAATTCTCTGTGCCAGATCTGTGGTGAATGACGTAACCATTGGCAGATAATGTCAGCGCCCATCTTTGGATGCGGGATAAAGCATTGGTATTGATACCTTTACTCTCGGAAAACAATGAAATAAGCGGCTTGTGATCGGTCTCTAATTCAAACCTCAGATCGAACAGGTATTAGTGCATCTTTTTAACACCATACACAGGCTAAAGCTTCTTTTTCTGCCATACTGTAAGCTCTTTCTGCTTTAGACAAACTTTTGGATGCATACATGACAGGTTGAAGTTTCCCCGACTCAATGGCTTGTTGTAACACGCAATCAAATCCATATGACGATGCATCACAGGCCAAAACTAAACGTTTACATGGGTCATAATGTACCAGCAGCTTGTTTGAGCAAAGCAGATTGGTGGCTTTCTCGAAAGCTCTGTCTTGCAATGCGCCCCACACCCAGTTGTTGCTTTTTCTCAATAGCATATGTAGTGGTTCAAGCAAGGTTCTCAATTTAGGTAGGAAGTTACAAAAGTAGTTGAACGAATGCAGCTCCGTCACGTTCTGTGGCTTGGGTGCATTCTTGATGGCCTTGGTTTTCACGTCAGTAGGTCTGATGCCATCAGCGGCGAATTTTGCTCCCGAGGAATTTGACCTCTGGTGCCATGAAGACGCACTTTGAGCATTTAAGTCTAATTCCCACTCTGTCCAAACGCAGTAGAACCTCTTCCAGGTTGTTCAGATGTTCCTTGGAGTCACGACCGATGATCAGGATGTCATCTTGGAACACAACAGTTCTGGGAACGGACATCAGTAGACTTTCCATATTCCTCTGGAATATTGCTGCAGCTGAGCGAATTCCAAATGGGCTCCTGTGGTCAATAAACAGTCCTTTGTGTGTGTTAATGCTCGACCAACTCCTGCATCATTTAGGCCGACTTCAAGTCCAGTTTTGTAAACGACTTCCCTCCGGCTAGCGTCGCAAACAAATCAACAGCCTTCGGTAACGGGTACTGATCTTGTTTCGAAACCCAGTTGATCGTAGCCTTGTAGTCTCCACAGATTCTGACTTGTGCCATCACTTTTCAGCACAGGAACAGTGGGGCTGACCCATTCATTAAATTCGACCGGTGATATGATCCCTTCACGCTGGAGTCTGTCCAGTTCAATTTCGACCTGCTCCCTCATTATATACGGCACTGTCTGAGCTTTATGATGGACGGGTCTTGCATCTGAGTCCACGTGAATCTGCACCTTGGCTCCCGGATACCCGGTTCGAATAGCAAGGGGAATTTGCTCAATCCTTTGGCACATGTATCTTCCTCTGACGACAACGCCTTTATGTCGTTCCAGTCGCAACTGATTTTCTCCAACCAGCTCCTGCCGAGCAGCGTTAGGCCATTGCCTGGAACAATCCACAGTGGTAACTCCATGAACCGTACCGTTTTACGACACATTAATTTATCAGTTCATTGGTGTATGTGCGCAGCTTGACGCTAACAGGGCTCAGCCTGGGCCTCACAGTCTTAGTATCCCACAGCTTATTAAATGCCCTCTTGAATATGATCAATTGACTCGCCCCTGTGTCCAGTTCCATTGATACCGGTGTCCCGTTAAACTTCACATTAATCAAAATTGGTTTACTCTTGCTTATGAAAGAGTACAGTCCATACACTTCCTCCTCTGGCAGATCCGATTGCATTTCCGGATCCGCGCTAGTTTGACTCTCATCCTCCACGTGGTGTGTCGCAGCTCGCTTGCTCATCTGCGGACACTTGCGCTGGAGATGCCCCACTCTCAGACAGCCTTTGCAACTATATTGCTTAAATCGGCACTGCTGGTGCCAATGATTTCCCCGACAACGCCAACACGGAGAAGTCGGATACATTCCCGCTGGCGGACTTTGAGCAGCCACAGGTTTCGCAAATACAGCCGGATAGGCCTTGCCATGTGCTGCTCTGCCGAACGCCGAATCAATCGCATTTACACTATTTGCCGAGGTTCGGTTCTTCAGCAATATTTGGTTTAAACTCCTGTCCATCGTCATACAAGATTGAGCGATCTGGATGGCCTTTTTAAATTCAACTCCTCCACCGCTGGAAGTTTGCGCAGGATTACCTCGTGGTTGATACCGATAACGAAGAAGTCCCATAGCATGTCTGCTAACACCGTCCCGAACTTGCATGGTCCCGCTAGACATCTCAGGTTGGCAACAAGTTCTGCCATGCTCTGGCCCTCCGATCGAACGTGTGTATAAAACCTGTATCTCGAGATGATGATGCCGTCGTCTGGCTTTAGGTGCTCCCGTACCAATATACATAACTCCTCGTACGTTTTCTCTGTTGGATCACTTGGCATGAGTAGATTCTTTATCAGACCATAGATCTTTGAACCGCACGCAGTGAGGAACACAGTCCGGCGCCGACCACCTTCATTTTGTTGGCCACGAAGTACTGGTTCAAATGGCTCACAAAGTCTGCCCAATCTTCTCCCTCCACGAGTCGCTCTAAAAATCCAATCGTACTCATTTTGCAAACAAAGCTTCTTTTATTCACATCGCCAAAAGTTATGTATACAATAAAGGTACAAACTGAGTACTGTTTAACTGAACATGGTACACCCTTTATTAGTACATGGCATACTGCTTTATTATGGTCCAAAGTGCCAGACTCACAAAATGGCTGGCTTTTTATACCAGAGCATGGCCTTTTATACCACTGTGCGTGTTGCTCAGTGGCCTCCAACAATGACACCATCTGGTGGCTACAAATAGCATGTGGTTACATACATGACACAAGCATAGAGCATTTCTGAGCCTTAAGTAACAACCCACCTCGGGAGCAGCAAAGCAATATTACGGGCGGTTCAAGGCTGAGGTCCAACAAAAAACACGGCACCTAAAGAACAGGTGGTGGATGGAGAATGCACAGGAGATACAACAACTGGCCGACAGCCATGATGTCCGAGGATTCTTCATCGCAGTCAAGGCCACCTACGGTCCAAACTCCCAAAGCCCTACCCTACTGCTGGCCAAGAATGGGGAAACACTTATCAAGGACACCAAGGACACAAGTCAGGGCCCGCTGGAAGGAGCACTTTGAAGATCTCCTCAATCGAGACTCTGCCTTTGACTCGAGTGTCCTCGGCTCCATGCCACAGCACGCGACCCGCCACCACCTCAGTGAATCCCCAATGTTGCACGAGGTAGGAAAAGCCCTAAGACAGCTCAAGAACAACAAGGCTACGGGAGCGGATGGCATCCCTGCTGAGGCACTAAAGTATGGTGGAAAGGCGCTGTTGGCACGGATACATGACCTCATCTCTCTTATTTGGAGGGAGGAGAACATGCCGGGAGATCTCAGAGATGCAGTGATCGTGAACATCTTTAAAAAAGGGGACAAGTCCGACTGCGGCAACTACTGAGGAATCTCCCTGCTATCAGCCACTGGGAAAGTTGTCGCTAGGGTCTTCCTCAACCATCTTCTCTGTGGCCAAGGAGCGCCTCCCGGAGTCACAATGCATATTTTGTCCCCTACGGGGCACAACGGACATGATCTTTGCAGCACGACAGCTGTAAGAAAAATGCAGGGAGCAGCGCCAGCCCTTAGACATGGCCTTCTTAGATCTTACAAAGGCCTTTGACACTGTCAATCGCGAGGGTCTATGGAGTGTCCTCCTCTGTTTCGGATGTCCCCAAAGGTTCGTCAACATCCTTCACCTGATCTGCAATGACATGCAGGCCGTGATCCTTACCAATGGATCCATTAAAGATCCAATCCACGTCTGGACCGGGGTCAAATAGGGCTGCGTCATAGCTCCAACCCTCTTCTCAATCTTCCTCGCTGACATGCTCCACCTCAAAGTCAACAAGCTCCCCTCTGGAGTGGAACTAAACTACAGAACCAGTGGGAAGCTGTTTAACCATCGCCGCCTGCAGGCCAGGTCCAAGACCACCCTAACCTCTGTCATTGAGCTACAGTATGCGGACGACGCCTGCGTCTGCGCACGTTCAGAGGCTGAACTCCAGAATATAGTCAAAGTATTTACTGAGGCATACGAAAGCATGGGCCTTACGATAAACATCTGTAAGACAAAGGTCCTCCACCAGCCTGTCCTCGCCGTACAGAACTGCCCCACAGTCATCAAGATCCACGGCGCGGCCCTAGACAACGTGGACCATTTCCCATACCTCGGGAGCCTCATCAATAAAAGCAAACATTGATGAAGAGATTCAACTCCGCCTCCAGTGCTCCAGCGCAGCCTTCGGCCGCCTGAGGAAAAGAGTGTTCGAAGACCAGGCCCTCAAATCTACCACCAAACTCATGGTCTACAGGGCTGTAGTAATACCCGCCCTCCTGTATGGCTCAGGGGCATGGACCATGTACAGTAGACACCTCAAGTCGCTGGAGAAATACCATCAATGATGCCGCCACAAGATCCGACAAATCCCCTAGGAGGACATACACCAACATTAGCGTCCTCAACCAGGCCAACAACCCCAGCATTGAAGCATTGACCATACTTGATCAACTCCGTTGAGCAGGCCACATTGTCCGCATGCCAGACACGAGACTCCCAAAGCAAGCGTTCTACTTGAAACTCCTTCATGGCAAACGAGCCAAAGGTGGACAGAGGAAACTTTACAAGGACACCCTCAAAGCCTCCCTGATAAAGTGTGGCATCCTCACTGACATCTGGGAGTCCCTGGCCAAAGACCGCCCTGAGTGGAGGAAGTGCATCTGGGAGGGCGCTGAGTGCCTCTAGTCTCAACGCCAAGAGCATGCAGAAAACAAGTGCAGGCAGCAGAAGGAACACGCTGCAAACCTGTTCCACCCTCCCTTACCCTCAACGACTGTCTGTCCCATCTGTGGCAGGATTGTGGCTCTCATATTGGACTGTTCTAAGAGTGGAAACAAGTCTTCCTTGATTCCGAGGGACTGTCTATGATGATGATGATGATGATGGCAGCAGTGTTTTCAGTACTAACTTATATTGTGCCAGATGAAATGTGTGTATTGTTGATGACACCAGTGCATCTTTCATGAATATGATGAAACAGCAGTCCTTTACACTGGGTATGCATGAGACCAATGAGATGGGGATTGTTTACCTGTGCAGATTGCTACATTTGTTTATTTTATGACATGAAAAGAAGCACAGTAAAATAGTTAATTTAATTAATATGGCATAGAAAGTAAAATTCTCTTCATAACAAAATCATTCAATACATTATTTAAAGGAGTGCCTTTAAAGCTCAGCTGGCACAGAGTGTATGCAGGATAGTTTCTTGGAACAATACGTTGTGGAACCAACCAGGGAGCAAACTAATTTAGATCTGATAATGTATAACGAGTCTGGATTAATTAATGGTCTTGTAGTGAAGGATCATCTTGGGAAGAGTGATCATAACATGGTAGAATTTCAAATTCAATTTGAGGCTGAGAAAGCTAAGTCTCAAACGAGTAACCTGAACTTAAATAAAGATAATTACAAAGGTATGAAGGCAGAGTTGGTTAAAGTGGATTGGGAAAATATATTACAGGGTAAGACTGTAGAAACAGAGTGGCAAACATTTAAGGAGATATTTCATAACTCTCAGCAAAGATTTATTCCAGTGAGAAGTAAAGATGCGAAGAGAAGGATGAACCATCCGTGGCTAACATCGGAGGAGGAGCGGCAGTTCGAGCAGCGCGAGTCCGGGGTGCGTGGAGAGGCCTATAAAGGCCCAACGTCGGAGGAGGAGCGGCAGTTCGAGCAGTGCGAGTCCGGGGTGCGTGGAGAGGCCTATAAAGGCCCAACGTCGGAGGAGGAGCGACTGTTCGAGCAGCGAGAGTCCGGGGTGCGTGGTGAGGCCTACAAAGGCCGAGCTTGTACACCTCCAGCCGGGAGAAAAAGCAAAAAAGAAGTAGAAAGAAATCAAAAGGTGATGTCACAGCCAAAGGGGTAAGTGATTGGCTGGTGATTGGTGAGTAGCTTTTTTTTTTCTTTTTTATATCAGTAAGTAACCCGTTAATATTGTTTTTTTTTCTTTTTTATATCAGTAAGTAACCTGTTGACATTGTTGTCACCAAATTAAGTGTATCTAAGGGTTAAGTCATGGTAGGAGAGCTCGGTCACGTGATATGCTCCTCCTGTGCCATGTGGGGAAGTGTCCCTGATGACTACGTGTGCGGGAAGTGTATCCGCCTCCAGCTCCTGACGGACCGCGTTGCGGAATTGGAGCTGAGGGTGGGTTCACTCTGGAGCATCCACGATGCTGAGAATGATGTGAGTAGCAAGTGTAGCGAACTGGTCTTACCGCAGGTGAAGGGTCCACAGCCAGCTAGGGAATGGAAGACCAGCAGGAAGAGCAGTGCAAGGAAGGTAGTGCAGAGGTCCCCTGCGGTCATCCCCCTGCAAAACAGATACACTGCTTTGAGTACTGTTGAGGGGGATGACTCATCAGGGGAGGGCAGCAGCAGCCAAGTTCATGGCACCGTGGCTGGCTCTGTTGCACAGGAGGGCAGGAAAAAGAGTGGGAGAGCGATCGTGATAGGGGATTCAATTGTAAGGGGAATAGATAGGCGTTTCTGCGGCCGCAACCGAGATTCCAGGATGGTATGTTGCCTCCCTGGTGCAAGGGTCAAGGATGTCTCAGAGCAGGTGCCGGACATCCTGAAAAGGGAGGGAGAACAGCCAGTTGTCGTGGTGCACATTGGTACCAACGACATAGGTAAAAAAAGGGATGAGGTCCTACGAGACGAATTTAAGGAGCTAGGAGCTAAATTAAAAAGTAGGACCTCAAAAGTAGTAATCTCGGGATTGCTATCAGTGCCCCGTGCTAGTCAGAGTAGGAATTGCAGGATAGTGCAGATGAATACGTGGTTTGAGCAGTGGTGCAGCAGGGAGGGATTCAAATTCCTGGGGCATTGGAACCGGTTGTGGGGGAGGTGGGACCAATACAAACCGGCCGGTCTGCACCTGGGCAGGACCGGAACCAATGTCCTAGGGGGAGTGTTTGCTAGTGCTGTTGGGGAGGAGTTAAACTAATATGGCAGGGGGATGGGAACCAATGCAGGGAGACAGAGGGAAAGAAAATGGAGACAGAAGCAAAAGACAGAAAGGAGATGAGTAAAAGTGGAGGGCAGAGAAACCCAAGGCAAAAAACAAAAAGGACCAGTGTACAGCAAAATTCTAAAGGGTCAAAGTGTAATAAAAAGGCAAGCCTGAAAGCTCGGTGCCTCAATGTGAGGAGTATTCGGAACCCAGGAGAGGGCTCTGAGCTGGTTAGAGTGGGTGAGAGCGCAGATGAACAGGACCCCAAGAAAGAATGCAAAAGGCTGGAGGCAACAGAGCAGAGTAGCACTGGGGTAAGTGTAAACCACAAGGTGATAGGAAGGGACAATATGTATGAATATAAAGGGGCTGCAGGAGGGGTCAAAACTAAAAATCATGGTTTAAAAACTAGTATTAAAACACTCTCCTAAATGCATGCAGCATTTGAAATAAAGTAAATAAGTTGACGGCACAAATCATTACAAATGGGTATGATTTGGTGGCCATTACAGAAACGTGGTTGCAGGGTGGCCAAGCCTGGGAATTAAACATACAGGGGAATCTGACAATTCGGAAGGATAGACAAGAAGGGAAAGGAGGTGGGGTAGCTCTGTTAATAAAGGATGATATCAGGGCAGTTGTGAGAGATGATATTGGCTCTAATGAACAAAATGTTGAATCATTGTGGGTGGAGATTAGAGATAGTAAGGGGAAAAAGTCACTGGTGGGCGTAGTTTATAGGCCCCCAAATAATAACTTCGTGGTGGGGCGGACAATAATCAAGGGAATAATAGAGGTATGTGAAAAAGGAATGGCAGTAATCATGGGGGATTTTAACCTACATATCGATTGGTCAAATCAAATCGCACAGGTAGCCTTGAGGAGGAATTCATAGAATGCATACGGGATTGTTTCTTAGAACAGTATGTTACAGAACCTACAAGGGAGCAAACTATCTTAGATCTGGTCCTGTGTAATGAGACAGGAATAATAAACGATCTCCGAGTAAAAGATCCTCTCGGAATGAGTGATCACAGTATGGTTGAATTTGTAATACAGATTGAGGGTGAGAAAGTAGTGTCTCAAACGAGCGTACTATGCTTAAACAAAGGGGACTATAGTGGGATGAGGGCAGAGTTAGCTAAAGTAGACTGGGAACACAGACTAACCGGTGGCACAATTGAGGAACAGTGGAGGACTTTTAAGGAGCTCTTTCATAGTGCTCAACAAAAATATATTCCAGTGAAAAAGAAGGACGGTAAGCGAAGGGATAACCAGCCGTGGATAACCAAGGAAATAAAGGAGAGTATCAAATTAAAAACCAATGCGTTTTAGGTGACCAAGGTTAGTGGGAAACTAGAAGATTGTGAAAATTTTAAACGAGAGCAAAGAATGACTAAGAAAGCAATAAAGAAAGGAAAGATAGATTACAAAAGTAAACTTGCACAAAACATAAAAACAGATAGTAAAAGCTTTTACCGATATATAAAACAGAAGAGAGTGACTAAAGTAAATGTTGGTCCCTTAGAAGATGAGAAGGGGGATTTAATAATGGGAAATGTGGAAATGGCTGAGACCTTAAACCATTATTTTGCTTCGGTCTTCACAGTGGAAGACACAAAAACCATGCCAAAAATTGCTGGTCACGGGAATGTGGGAAGGGAGGACCTTGAGCCAATCACTATCATGAGGGAGGTAGTGCTGGACAGGCTAATGGGACTCAAGTAGGTAGACAAGTCCCCTGGTCCTGATGAAATGCATCCCAGGGTATTAAAAGAGATGGCGGAAGTTATAGCAGATGCATTCGTTATAATCTACCAAAATTCTCTGGACTCTGGGGAGGTACCAGCGGATTGGAAAGCAGCTAATGTAATGCCTCTGTTTAAAAAAGGGGGCAGACAAAAGGCAGGTAACTATATACCGGTTAGTTTAACATCTGTATTGGGGAAAATGCTTGAAGCTATCATTAAGGAAGAAATAGCGGGACATCGAGATAGGAATAGTGCAATCAAGCAGACGCAACATGGATTCATGAAGGGGAAATCATGTTTAACTAATTTACTGGAATTCTTTGAGGATATAACGAGCATGGTGGATAGAGGTGCACCGATGTATGTGGTATATTTAGATTTCCAAAAGGCATTCGATAAGGTGCCACACAAAAGGATACTGCAGAAGATAAAGGTACGCGGAGTCAGAGGAAATGTATTAGCATGGATCGAGAATTAGCTGGCTAACAGAAAGCAGAGAGTCGGGATAAATGGGTCCTTTTCGGGTTGGAAATCGGTGTTTAGTGGTGTGCCACAGGGATCGGTGCTGGGACCACAACTGTTTACAATATACATTGATGACCTAGAAGAGGGGACAGAATGTAGTGTAACAAAATTTGCAGATGACACAAAAATTAATGGGAAAGCGGGTTGTGTAGAGGACACCAAGAAGCTGCAAAGAGATTTAGATAGATTAAGCGAATGGGCTAAGGTTTGGCAGATGGAATAAAATGTCGGAAAATGTGAGGTCATTCACCTTGGAAAAAAACACAGTAAAAGGGAATATTATTTGAATGGGGAGAAATTACAACATGCTGCGTGCAGAGGGACCTGGGGGGGTCCTTGTGCATGAAACTCTTTTGAGTTTACCTGCGAAAACATAAAACATTAAACGGTGCCACCCGACCTGGGTGACACTCCAGACATTTACAAGGCCCTTTTTTTTCTCCCCCCGCTTTTTTTTTTTGTGTTTTACTTTTTTTTTTTTTTTGGGCACTAAAATCACAATTTTCCCCAGTGCCCCCTATAAAAGGGAAGGGGGACACTAAAAGCACCGGCAATTAAAACAAATTAAACTTAAAAACGTAAAATCAAATTAAAATTTGGTTGCCGGGCGTGATGATGCACTCCAGTCCCTTCGGTGCCCACCTCTCGCGGAAGGCCGCGAGCGTACCGGTGGACACCGCGTGCTCCATCTCCAAGGACACCCTGGACCGGATGTAAGAGCGGAAGAGAGGCAGGCAGTCAGGTTGAACGACCCCCTCGACCGCCCGCTGCCTGGACCGGCTGATGGCACCCTTGGTCGTGCCCAGGAGCAGTCCTACGAGGAGGCCTTCGGACCTACCCGCTCCCCTCCGCACAGGGTGCCCAAAGATCAGGAGAGTGGGACTGAAGTGCAGCCAGAATTTCAGGAGCAGCCCCTTCAAATAATGGAACAGGGGCTGCAACCTCGTGCACTCAATAAAAACATGGAACACGGACTCCTCCAGACCGCAGAAATTGCAGGCGGCCTGGGAGTCCGTGAACCGGCTTAAAAATTTGTTGCACAGCACTGCTCCGTGCACCACCCTCCAGGCCAAGTCCCCGATGAATAGTGGGAGGACCCCTGCGTAGAGTGCCCTCCATCGGGGACCCCCGCCTCCTCCGAACGGCAAGATGGTACGCCATGGCGTGTCCGGACGGCCGGCGAGGATGGCAAAGTTGAGGGTGTGCAGGAGCAGCCCGTACAGGAAACCCCTCCGCGCGGAACTGAAAGGCGCGGAGGGGATTTCCCCGAGGCGGCTCAAGTTGTGAGGCGCCGGCCCCCGAGGGAGGTTCCGGGGTTTGGCGCCGATGAGGAATTCCGTCCGGACGGGGGTCAGTTCGGACGGGATCTCCCCACGTGCTTGAGCCTCCTCGATGCACCTAACGGAGTCAGGGCCCAGAGCTGTTTTTAGCGACTCGATGGCATCGGCCGCGTGGCGGACGTTGGCAGAATTTAGGCGCCGCGCCAGCGTGTCTGGCGCCATCCAGCCCGCTCCTCCGCCATCGAGCAGGTCCCTGACCCTGGTCACCTCACCAGCCACAGCCCTCTCTTCCGACCGCCACATAAAACCTCGGCCGTGGAGGTACGGATTCCCGAGCAGCGGTTCCTGCAGAACGGCCGCCACTCCAGCCGGCGGAGAGCTGCGCTTGGTGGAGACTTTGTTCCAGACCCTGATGAGTTCCCTGTAAAAGACAGGCAGCTCCCGGAGGGCGGTCCTGGCACCCCCCAAGTTCACAAACAGGAGCTGCGTGTCATAATTGAGGTCGCGCTGCTGGCGGAAGAAATACCTCGCCAGAGCACACCACCTAGGAGGGGGCTCGACGTAAAGGTATCTCTGCAGGGTCTGAAGACGGAAAGTCGCGAGCTGGGCGCTGACGCACACCAACGACTGACCGCCCTCCTCAAGCGGGAGACTCAAGACCGCAGCAGAGACCCAGTGCTTCCTGTTGTTCCAGAAGAAGTCCACCAGCTTCTTCTGTATCTTGGCGACAAACGCAGGGGGAGGGGTCAAAGTGACCAGCCGGTACCACAGCATTGCGGCCACCAGCTGGTTTATGACTAGCGCTCGACCCCTGTAGGACAGCACTCGGAGCAGTCCTGTCCAGCGCCCTAGGCGAGCGGCGACCTTGGCCTCCAGCTCCTGCCAGTTCGCCGGCCAGGCTCCCTCGTCGGGGCTAAGGTAGACTCCCAGATAGAGGAGATGGGTCGTGCTCCAGGCAAAAGGCCTGAGCTCCTCCGGCAGGGAGTCCACCCGCCACTGACCCACCAGGAGTCCGGAACATTTCTCCCAGTTGATCCTGGCGGAGGACGCGGCCGAGTAAATCTCCTGGCACTCACGCATCCACCGCAGGTCAGCGGGATCCTCTATCGCGAGGAGCACGTCATCGGCGTAAGCCGAGAGGACGACCTCCACGCCCGGCCCTTGCAGAGCCAGTCCCGTCAACCTCGTCCGCAAGAGGTGCAGGAAAGGCTCCACGCAAACGGCGTATAACTGGCCGGACATGGGGCATCCCTGGCGCACCCCTCTCCTAAAGCGAAGGGGCGCCGTCAAGGACCCGTTAACCTTAATCAGACACTCCGCGGCGGCGTACAAAAGTCGGATCCGGGCGACGAAATGTGTCCCGAACCCGAAAGCGCGCAGAGTTCCGAGCAGATAGTCGTGATCCACCCTGTCGAACGCCTTCTCTTGGTCGAGGGATAGGAAGGCGACCGACAGACCAGCCTCCTGGGAACAATGGATGAGGTCCCGGACCAGATGGATGTTATCGTGGATTGTCCGGCCCGGGACCGTGTAGGACTGGTCGGGGTGGATCATGTGGTCCAGCACGGCACCAACGCGAGCAGACATCGCCCTGGCGAAGATTTTGTAGTCCGTGCTGAGGAGGGAGACCGGGCGCCAGTTCTTAAGGAGGCGGAGATCGCCCTTCTTAGGCAGCAGGACGATGACTGCCCTGCGCCAAGAGAGGGGCATCTCCCCGGTCGCCAGACTTTCCCCCAGGACCCGCGCGTAGTCGCTCCCCAGGACGTCCCAGAACGCCCTGTGGAACTCCACGGTCAGCTCGTCCAGCCCCGGGGATTTTCCCCTCGAGAGCCGGGCGAGGGCACTGGTCAGCTCCGCCAGGCTTAGCGGAGCTTCCAGATTTTCGGCGCCCTCCGGGCTGACCTTCGGCAGGTCCTCCCACAAAACTCTACGCGCTTCCTCGCTGGATGGATCCGGAGAGAACAGAGCCCCGTAATATTCACGGGCCCTATTGTTGACGCCCTCCGGATCCGAGACGAGAGAGCCGTCGTCGGCCAGCAGCGTCAAGAGCTGCTTACGGACACTCTGCCTTTTTTCCAGCGAGTAGAAGAAGGGGGAGCCGCGGTCCAGATCCCGCAGGAACCGGATCCGCGACCTCACGAACGCGCCTCGGGACCCGACGAGCTGCAGATCCTTCAGCGCGGCCTTCTTCGCTTCGTACACCGTCCGCAGGGCCGGGTCCTGGACGACTTGACCGAGACGGGATTCCAGGTCGAGCACCTCTTTTTCTCGGCGCCCGACTCTGGCCGCCCGCCTCTTGGTCGACCCCCTCGCGTACTCTTGACAGAATACGCGGACGTGAGCCTTGCCCACGTCCCACCATAGCTGCAAGGAGGGGAAGCGCCCCTGCTTCCTTCTCCAGTCGGACCAGAATCGACGGAACGAGTCCTGGAACCGCACGTCCTCCAGCAGCCGGTTGTTAAAGTGCCAGTACGCGGACCCCGTCCTCGCGCGGAGCGAAGCGAGCTCCGCCCACACCAGGTGGTGGTCCGAACACGGCACCGGCCGCATGGAGGCCGCCGGGACGCAGGAAACGTACGCCCGAGACACGTAAAGGCGGTCGACTCTAGACCATCCAACTCCAGGCCTCACCCAAGTAAAGGCGCTGGAGTCGGGGTGGAGATTTCGCCAGACGTCCACCAAGTCGAAGGACCCGACCAGGTCCCTCAACTTCTCCATCGCCGTCATGCACTGCGGGGCACCGGAGCGGTCCCTCGCCTCGAGGGTGCAGTTAAAATCCCCCCCGAGGACAATGCAGTCGCCGACGTCGACGGAGCCAAGAAGAGCGGACACCTCTTCAAAGAAGCGCGTTTGCTGCGGGCCGGGCTGAGGGGCGTACACGTTCACGAGATGGAGCGGCACGTCCCCCAGGCGAACCGTTACGTGCAGCAAGCGGCCTGGCACGGGCTCCTCGACCCCCAAGATCTCCGGCTGAAAATGCGGGCCCAGCAAGATGGCCACCCCACTAGAAATGGCGGTGAGGTGGCTCATGCGGACCTCTCCTTGCCATTCCAGGAGCCACGTGGCTTCGTCTCCCGGAACGGTGTGGGTTTCTTGCAGGAAGCACACCGCATATTTCCCCTCCCGCAGGAGCGAAAAATTGTCAAATCTACGGCGTGCCCCTCTGCCGCCGTTGATGTTGAGGCTGGCTATGGTTATCTTCATGGCAAAAGCATAGTGCAACCTCTACCTTAACCTATTGTGGGGGAGGGAGCGGAGTCTTTTGTTGAACTCCGCTCCCTCCGCAGCCCAGCGAGGAGTCCCTCGAGCTCGCGCAGCTCAAGGTGTTGCGCCTTTGTCAAGGGCCCGCCCGCGGCCAAGGTTTTGACGACGGCGCGGACGGACCCCTTGATCAGCTCTGGCTCGGACCATTTTTCCAGGGCCAGTCGGGCTTGGTTGCAGCGACCCCGGCTCTGGGCCAAAAAGTCCCGGAGTTCCTTTGCAGGAATGAGGATGGTCTCGGCGGCGGCCGCGAGCAGATCCACCGCCTCGCTGGCGGTGGTCTCTAGGTCTTCACCCGCGTCCCCCACCGAGTCCCCGTCCTCCTCCGGGAGGTGGCCGCCAGCAGCCGGCCCATCGACCGCACAAGGTACGGCAAATGAACCGGCCGCTCCAACCGGCCCTGGCTCTGCCCCGATCCCACCCACAGGATCGTCGGCAGAGGAGTCCCCACTGGGCTCTTTTAAAAATGGTGCTGGGTCGGGAAATGACAGCAGAAGGGGTTCCCCCTCCGCCCCAGGAACCGGGGAACAAGGAGAGACCCGGCCATAGGAAATCCCCAGGCCCTCCAAGTGCTCCAGCTCCAAAGTAAGGGGCGAGGGTGGGTGTTCCTCCCCCTCCCCGCTGCCACCCCCCGGCCCAGCATCTACAGTGTCATAATAAGCATTAATTTGTGTTTCTGCCGGGTCGAGCGACTCCCGGGGGAAGTTGGGTATTGGCTGGGCGGGCTCAGGTTCGGCCTCTTCGGCCCCGCCCGCCTCAGTCCCCGGGACGCCCGACCCGGCGGCAATGCATTCCTCCGCGATCCCCACGCCCCCCACGACAGGCAGATCTTCCACGCCATCCCCGGGAGGCAGAGGCTGGGCAGCCTCGACTGTCTCACCCTCCCCGGGGACAGACTCCTCTCGCCAACAGCGCAGCTTGGGGGCGCTGGTTGGGGACGCGGGACACGCGGCGGGCACCGACTCCTCCGCGGAGGGATGTTGTTCCCCCTCCGCCTCATCGGAGCCGTGCCTCCTTTTGTTCCTGGGGGCGCGCGGAGTCAGGGAGACCTCCATGTCTGCCGAGGCCTCCCGCTCCGCCCCCCCCTTTTCCTTTTCTTGCCCGCGCCCGGGCCCCTCTGTGGTGTTGTTCAAGGGCTCGGGCACGGGCTCGGGGCACCCCGCGCTCGCCGGTGACGGGGTTGGGCTGAGCGCGGTGGTCAAATTGTCTGGCGCACTGAGGGGACCCGCCTCTTGATGTTTTGCCTTCTTCCGCGCCTTCTTTCCGGTCGGACACTCTCCCTCCCCCCCGCCGGAGGCCCTGAAAACAAAGGCCTCCGACGATGCCCGCGCACCTACGGCTCCCGGCACGCGGACGCAACTAGGGGGAGGGGTGGCGGCGGCGCCAGCCTTGGCCGCCTTCGGTGGTTTGGCGGCCTTGGAGGCGGGGTAGTTCTTACGAACATGCCCCACCTCCCTGCAGGCATGGCACCGCACGCCGTCCGACGTCCAAAAGACGCGGTAGGCAGTCCCCTCGTGCACCACATTAAAGTTCCCCACCGTCGTCTCCTCCCGCACCAGCCGGACAAAGAGCTGGCGGCGGAAGGAGAACACGTGGCGCAGGCTGCTCTCCCTGAGGCCGAGCGGTATGGAGTTGATCCCCGACCTTACCTCCCCCAGTTGGTGTAGGTGAGGGAGGAGGAGCTCAGCGGGAACAAAGGGCGGGACGTTCGATATGATGACCCTCTGCGCGGTGGCCTCGAGAGGGTCCACCGGCAGGAACGTCCCGCCCACCGTGAGCCCCTTTTCGAGGGCCAGGGACACCGCCCGCTCCGACCCCAGGAAGAACACGGCCTTCCCAGACATCTTGGAGGCTGCGACAATGGCCGAGGGGCCGACTACCCCAGCCATCGCCCGCACGCACTCCTCAATGCTCATTGTGGGGTGAGTGTAGCTCTTGACCCCGTGTTTTTTAGTGATTAATCTGAAAGGTGGCAGGGCAGCGGGTGGCGCAGGGGGTGCCGTGGAAGCGGTTGCCACCTGCGCATATGTCCTCGCTGGCCCTGCCACCGGCGTGGATGGGGTCGCCATCACGGGGTCCCTTTAAGGGCTACACCCACCCCAAAGTCACAGGCCTTAATGGTCTTAATTGGCCTCGTTTGATTAGACTGAGCAGAGGAGCCCTTAATGAGGTACCTCTCCCCGAGTTGGCAATTGGGGAGGGGCCTTGCTCCCTCTGCTCAGTTGTCTCAATTGTTTGTTTGTTGTTTTTTTAATTGATTTGGGAGGAAAAGGGCTCTCAGAGAGAGAGGGGAGAATCAGAGTAACAGGGAAAGAGAGAGGGGGGAACTGCGAGGGCAGGTCTCCCCTCGCAGATGTGGGTGGGTGCACTCCCCAGATGGCAAAACACACAAGCACAGTCTTTGGGTTGGTCTTCAGGTGGGGGGAGAAGATGTCTTCACCTGGGGTAGCTAGAGCCACCAGGCACACACTCCTAACGATGTTAATTGGTGATTTAAAGAAACTTCAGCCTGGCAGCTCCAGCTATCCCAGGCTAGGCAAATGTGGGGGGGGTGGGGGGGGTTCCAATTGTGGGGAGGGGCCTAGTTGTAAGCACGGCCCCCACGCACACTACCACACACACACACACCCCCCGCGATGTTCCGGCCCTCAGTGGTCTTCTTTCCTCACCCCACCGATACAACAAAGTCTTTTGGGAAATACACCCACACCCACCTGTAGAAATGTAGAGTCTCCCTCCTTCCACACTGGATGTTGTTGGTTTTTCCCCCTCTCTCCAACTCCTTGCAGAAATGGTAAAGTTGTTTAAAGTTTTCTGCTTTTTCCTCCTCTCCCTCTGGGTAAAAGTTGGTGGTGAAGCACCTTCCTTCCTTCTCTTCCTGGGCTGGTCTCAGGGCTCTCCAGGCAGGAGCTCAAGTTGATGGCTGCTCTCCTCACTGCTCACAGCTCCAACTGAGCAGGACACGCCTCCACTGCTCCACGATTGGTCCTTGTGCATGAAACTCTTTTTGGAGTTCACCTGCAAAACATAAAAACATTAAATGGTGCCACCCGACCTGGGTGACACTCCAGACATTTACAAGGCCCTTTTTTTTTTTTCCCCCCTTTTTTTTTTTGTGTTTTTCTTTTTTTGGTTTTTTTTTGGGCACTAAAATCACAATTTTCCCCAGTGCCCCCTATAAAAGGGAAGGGGGACACTAAAAGCACCGGCAATTAAAACAAATTAAACTTAAAAACGTAAAATCAAATTAAAATTTGGTTGCCGGGCGTGATGATGCACTCCAGTCCCTCCGGTGCCCACCTCTCGCGGAAGGCCGCGAGCGTACCGGTGGACACCGCGTGCTCCATCTCCAAGGACACCCTGGACCGGATGTAAGAGCGGAAGAGAGGCAGGCAGTCAGGTTGAACGACCCTCTCGACCGCCCGCTGCCTGGACCGGCTGATGGCACCCTTGGCCGTGCCCAGGAGCAGTCCTACGAGGAGGCCCTCGGACCTACCCGCTCCCCTCCGCACAGGGTGCCCAAAGATCAGGAGAGTGGGACTGAAGTGCAGCCAGAATTTCAGGAGCAGCCCCTTCAAATAATGGAACAGGGGCTGCAACCTTGTGCATTCCATAAAAACATGGAACACGGACTCCTCCAGACCGCAGAAATTGCAGGCGGCCTGGGAGTCCGTGAACCGGCTTAAAAATTTGTTGCACGGCACTGCTCCGTGCACCACCCTCCAGGCCAAGTCCCCGATGAATAGTGGGAGGACCCCTGCGTAGAGTGCCCTCCATCGGGGACCCCCGCCTCCTCCGGACGGCAAGATGGTACGCCATGGCGTGTCCGGACGGCCGGCGAGGATGGCAAAGTTGAGGGTGTGCAGGAGCAGCCCGTACAGGAAACCCCTCCGCGCGGAACTGAAAGGCACGGAGGGGATTTCCCCGAGGCGGCTCAAGTTGTGAGGCGCCGGCCCCCGAGGGAGGTTCCGGGGTTTGGCGCCGATGAGGAATTCCGTCCGGACGGGGGTCAGTTCGGACGGGATCTCCCCACGTGCTTGAGCCTCCTCGATGCACCTAACGGAGTCAGGGCCCAGAGCTGTTTTTAGCGACTCGATGGCATCGGCCGCGTGGCGGACGTTGGCAGAGTTTAGGCGCCGCGCCAGCGTGTCTGGCGCCATCCAGCCCGCTCCTCCGCCATCGAGCAGGTCCCTGACCCTGGTCACCTCACCAGCCACAGCCCTCTCTTCTGACCGCCACATGAAACCTCGGCCGTGGAGGTACGGATTCCCGAGCAGCGGCTCCTGCAGGACGGCCGCCACTCCAGCCGGCGGAGAGCTGCGCTTGGTGGAGACTTTGTTCCAGACCCTGATGAGTTCCCTGTAAAAGACAGGCAGCTCCCGGAGGGCGGTCCTGGCACCCCCTAGTTCACAAACAGGAGCTGCGTGTCATAATTGAGGTCGCGCTGCTGGCGGAAGAAATACCTCGCCAGAGCACACCACCTAGGAGGGGGCTCGACGTAAAGGTATCTCTGCAGGGTCTGAAGACGGAAAGTCGCGAGCTGGGCGCTGACGCACACCAACGACTGACCGCCCTCCTCAAGCGGGAGACTCAAGACCGCAGCAGAGACCCAGTGCTTCCTGTTGTTCCAGAAGAAGTCCACCAGCTTCTTCTGTATCTTGGCGACAAACGCAGGGGGAGGGGTCAAAGTGACCAGCCGGTACCACAGCATTGCGGCCACCAGCTGGTTTATGACTAGCGCTCGACCCCTGTAGGACAGCACTCGGAGCAGTCCTGTCCAGCGCCCTAGGCGAGCGGCGACCTTGGCCTCCAGCTCCTGCCAGTTCGCCGGCCAGGCTCCCTCGTCGGGGCTAAGGTAAACTCCCAGATAGAGGAGATGGGTCATGCTCCAGGCAAAAGACCTGAGCTCCTCCGGCAGGGAGTCCACCCGCCACTGACCCACCAGAAGTCCGGAACATTTCTCCCAGTTGATCCTGGCGGAGGACGCGGCCGAGTAAATCTCCTGGCACTCACGCATCCTCCGCAGGTCAGCGGAATCCTCTATCGCGAGGAGCACGTCATCGGCGTAAGCCGAGAGGACGACCTCCACGCCCGGCCCTTGCAGAGCCAGTCCCGTCAACCTCGTCCGCAAGAGGCGCAGGAAAGGCTCCACGCAAACGGCGTATAACTGGCCGGACATGGGGCATCCCTGGCGCACCCCTCTCCTAAAGCGAAGGGGCGCCGTCAAGGACCCGTTAACCTTAATCAGACACTCCGCGGCGGCGTACAAAAGTCGGATCCGGGCGACGAAATGCGTCCCGAACCCGAAAGCGCGCAGAGTTCCGAGCAGATAGTCGTGATCCACCCTGTCGAACGCCTTCTCTTGGTCGAGGGATAGGAAGGCGACCGACAGACCAGCCTCCTGGGAACAATGGATGAGGTCCCGGACCAGATGGATGTTATCGTGGATTGTCCGGCCCGGGACCGTGTAGGACTGGTCGGGGTGGATCATGTGGTCCAGCACGGCACCAAGGCGAGCAGACATCGCCCTGGCGAAGATTTTGTAGTCCGTGCTGAGGAGGGAGACCGGGCGCCAGTTCTTAAGGAGGCGGAGATCGCCCTTCTTAGGCAGCAGGACGATGACTGCCCTGCGCCAAGAGAGGGGCATCTCCCCGGTCGCCAGACTTTCCCCCAGGACCCGCGCGTAGTCACTCCCCAGGACGTCCCAGAACGCCCTGTGGAACTCCACGGTCAGCCCGTCCAGCCCCGGGGATTTTCCCCTCGAGAGCCGGGCGAGGGCACCGGTCAGCTCCGCCAGGCTTAGCGGAGCTTCCAGATTTTCGGCGCCCTCCGGGCTGACTTTCGGCAGGTTCTCCCACAAAACACTACGCGCTTCCTCGCTGGACGGATCCGGAGAGAACAGAGCCCTGTAATATTCACGGGCCCTGTTGTTGACGCGCTCCGGATCCGCGACGAGAGAGCCGTCGTCGGCCAGCAGCGTCAAGAGCTGCTTACGGACACTCTGCCTTTTTTCCAGCGAGTAGAAGAAGGGGGAGCCGCGGTCCAGATCCCGCAGGAACCGGATCCGCGACCTCACGAACGCGCCTCGGGATCCGACGAGCTGCAGGTCCTTCAGCGCGGCCTTCTTCGCTTCGTACACCGTCCGCAGGGCCGGGTCCTGGACGACTTGACCGAGACGGGCTTCCAGGTCGAGCACCTCTTTTTCTAGGCGCCCGACTCTGGCCGCCCGCCTCTTGGTCGACCCCCTCGCGTACTCTTGACAGAAGACGCGGACGTGAGCCTTGCCCACGTCCCACCATAGCCTCAAGGAGGGGAAGCCCCCCTCCTTGTGCATGAATGACAGAAGGATAGTTTGCAGGTGAAGCAGGCAATCAGGAAGGCGAATGGAATGTTGGCCTTCATTGCGAGAAGGATGGAGTACAAAAGCAGGGAGGTCCTGCTGCAACTGTACAGGGTATTGGTGAGGCCGTACCTGGAGTACTGCATGCAGTTTTGGTCACCTTACTTAAGGAAGGTATACTAGCCTTGGAGCGGGTACAGAGACGATTCACTAGGCTGATTCCGGAGATGAGGGGGTTACCTTATGATGATAGATTGAGTAGACTGTGTCTTTACTCGTTGGAGTTCAGAAGGATGAGGGGTGATCTTATAGAAACATTTAAAATCATGAAAGGGATAGGCAAGATAGAGGCAGAGAGGTTGTTTCCACTGGTCGGGGAGACTAGAACTAGGGGGCACAGCATCAAAATACAGGGGAGCCAACTTAAAACCGAGTTGAGAAGGAATTTCTTCTCCCAGAAGGTTGTGAATCTGTGGAATTCTCTGCCCAAGGAAGCAGTTGAGGCTATCTGATTGAATGTATTCAAATCACAGATCGATAGATTTTTAACCAATAAGGGAATTAAGGGTTATGGGGAGCGGGCGGGTAAGTGGAGCTGCGTCCACGGCCAGATCAGCCATGATCTTGTTGAATGGCGGAGCAGGCTCGAGGGGCTAGATGGCCTACTCCTAATTCTTATGTTCATATGTTCTAACTAAGGAAGTAAAGGATGATCTCAAATTGAAAACAAAGGCATACAATGTTTCGAAGGATAGCAGAAGGCCAGAGGTTTGGGAAATATTTAGAAACCAGCAAAGGATGACTAAAAAAATGATAAAGACAGAGAAGATAGCATATGAGAGTAAACTGGCAAGAAATTTAAAAACAGACAGTAAGTGCTTCTACTGGTCTATAAAAAGGGAATGAGTAGCTAAAGTAAACATTGGTCCTTAGAGGATGGGACTGGAGAATTAATAATGGGAAACAGGGAAATGGCAGAGACTTTGAACAAATATTTTGTATCAGTCTTCACAGTAGAGGACACTAAAAACATCCCAATAATTGATAATCAAGGAGCTATTGCGGCGGAGGTGGAACTTAAAACAATCACTGTCATTAGAGATAAAGCATTGGTAAACTAACGGGACTAAAGGTGGACAAGTCTCCTTGACCTGATGGCATGCATCCTAGTGTCTTAAAAGAAGTCGCTGCGGAGATAGTGGATGTATTGGTTGTAATCTACCAAAATTCCCTGAACTCTGGAGAGGTCCCAGCTGCCTGGAAAACCTCAAATGTAACAACTATTTAAGAAAGGAGGGAGACAGAAAGTAGGAAACTATAAACCAGTTAGCCTAACATCTGTCATTGTGAAAATGCTGGAGTCCATCATTAAGGAAGTAGCAGCAGGACATTTAGAAAATCATAATGCAGTCAAGCAGAGTCAGTATGGTTTTATGAAAGGGAACTCATGTTTAACAAATCTGCTGGAATTCTTTGAGGATATAACGAGCAGAGTGGATAAAGGAGAACCAGTTGATATCGTATATTTGGATTTTCAGAAAGCATTCGATAAGGTGCCACACAAAAGGTTACTGCACAAGATAAAAGCTCACGGGGTTGGGGTAATATATTAGCATGGATAGTGGATTGGCTAACTAACAGAAAACAGAGAGTCGGAATAAATGGGTCATTTTCTGGTTGACAAACTCTAACTAGTAGGGTGCCACAGGAATCAGCGCTGGGCCCTCAACTATTTACAATTTATATTAATGACTTGGATGAAGGAACCGAGTGTAACGTAGCCAAATTTGCTGATGATACAAAGATAGGTGGGAAAGCAAGTTGTGAGGATGACGCAAAGAATCTACAAAGGGATATAGATCAGCTCAGTGAGTGGGCAAAAATTTGGAAGATGGAGTGTAATGTGGAAAAATGTGAGGTTATCCACTTTGATGGGAAAAATAAAAAAGCAAATTATTATTTAAATGGGGAGCGATTACAAAATGCTGTAGTACAGGGGGATCTGTGGGTTCTTGTGCATGAAATGCAAAATGTTAGCATGCAGGTACAGCAAGTAATCAGGAAGGCAAATGGAATGCTGGCCTTTATTGCAAGGGGGATAGAGAGAGAGCAGAGAGGTCCTGCGCCAACTGTGAGACCACACCTGGAGTATTGCGTACAGTTTTGGTCTCCTTATTTAAGGTAGGATATACTTGCATTGGAGGCAGTTAAGGGAATGTTCAGGAGGTTGATTGCTGAGATGAAGCGGTTGTCATATGGAGAAGGCTAAGCAGGTTGGGCCTATACTTGTAGTTTAGGAGAATGAGATGTGATCTTATTGCAACATATAAAATTGTGAGAGGGCTTGACAGGGTAGATGCAGAGAAGATGTTTCCCCTCATGGGGAAATCTAAAACTAGGGGGCATAGTTTCAGAATAAGGGGTCGCCCATTTAAAACAGAAATGAGGAGAAATTTCTTCTCTCAGAAGGTTGTGAATCTTTGGAATTCTCTACCACATTGAGCTGTGGAGGCTGGGTCTTTGAATATATTTCAGTTGGAGATAGACAGATTTTTGAATGATAAGGGAGTCAAGGGTTATGGGGAGCAGGTGGGAAAGTGGAGTTGAGGTCAGGATCAGATCAGCCATGATCTTATTGAATGGCAGAGCAGGATCGAGGGGCCAAATGACCTACTCCTGCTCCTATTTCTTATGTTCTTATGTAAAGCATTTTATGTTAAAATACAATTCAACAATATGATTCACATTAAAAAGAACTCTTCCATGCTTCAATTGATGTTCGTTTGGATTTAAACCATACAGACTAGGAAGATCCAGGTTCACGTCTGATCTGTGCTAAGTTAGCTAAGTCAAAATACCCCCTGAAGAATGACCATTTTATTAAAATAATGGAATACAGCTCATCATCATAGGCAGTCCCTCAGAATCGAGGAAGACTTGCTTCCACTCTGAACATGAGTTCTTAGGTGGTTGTACACAGTCCCTGTCACAGATGGGGCAGATAGTTGTTGAGGGAAGGTGTGGGTGGAACTGGTTTGCGCATGCTCTTTCCGCTGTCTGCGCTTGATTTCTGCATGCTCTCGACGAAGAGACTCGAGGTGCTCAGCGCCCTTCCGGATGCGCTTCCTCCACTTAGGGTGGTCTTTGGCCAGGGTCTCTCAGGTGTCAGTGGGGATGTTGCACTTTATTAGGGAGGCTTTGAGAGTTTCCTTGTAACGTTTCCGCTGCCTAGTGCCCATGTAACTGTACCCAAACAGGAGCTGCTGGTTTGAGAAGAAAAGTGTAGAAAGTAGGTGGAATAAGCATAAAAAAGCATGCAAAAATACAAATCATTATTTCACTCATCTCACTCAGCTTGTACTTTTAATGTCGGCTATGGTAAGTAAGCAGTAATCCTGACATTTGCTGTGGCTCACTCCTGCCCTTCCCATACTCCCTACTGTGTGAGTAATTAGAGCTCGAATGGCAAAGAGCATATCAGTGTGGATATTTACACTTCATTGCTAATTGGCAGGGTGCTTTTAAATGTCACTCAATAACCGAGTAACAAGATTTCTTTCGTACAGTTTAAAAGATGTTGCTTTTATAATAATTAAGACAATACAGAAGTTGGGGCTATTAAAGCTGAGCCTGGATATAACGGTTTCTGCAGCTGCTTCAGCAGCATGTTGGTAAGAGGAAGCTGATACTGTAATGAAGCAATAATGCTCTTACGTCTATTCAAAGCAAAAAAATACATATTTTTTGATTCATTCTCAGGAGTCACTAGTAAGACCAATATTTATTGCCCGTTCCTATTTAACTTTGAGATGGTGGTGATGGGTCTACTTCTTGAACCGCTGCAGTACTTGTGGTGAAAGTATTCCCACAGTGCTGTTAGGTTGGGAATTCCATGATTTTGACCCAGCATCGTAATTAGTGATGCAACACCACAACAACAACTTGCATTCATATAGTGCCTCAGCTCATCTGAAACCCTCATCCACACTTTCTTACCTCTAGACTTGACTATTCCAACACTCTCCTGACTGGCCTCCCACATTCTACCCTACATAAACGAAAGGTGATCCAAAACTCGGCTGCCTGTGTCCTAACTTGCACCAAGTCCCGCTCATCCATCACCCCTGTGCTCGCTGACCTACATTGGCTCCCGGTCAATGCAGCGCCTCGATTTCAAAATTCTCATCCTTATTTTCAAATCCCTCCATGGCCTTGCCCCTGCGTATCTCTATAATCTACTCCAGCCCCACAACCCCCCCCGAGATATCTGCACTCCTCTAATTCTGTCCTCCTAGTCGGGAGCAGCAGTGGGAGCAGGCGGACCTGTTAGGGAAGCGGCGGATGCGGGGTCAGAAGTAAAAGAAAGAAGTAAAAAGAAATCGAATGTGACGTCACAGCCAAGAGGGTAAGTGTTTGGCTGGTTGATTGGTGAGTAGTTTTTCTTTTTTCTTTATCTTTTTTTCTTTTTATTATCAGTAAGAAACCTTTGGCATTGCTGCCAAATTAAGTTAATTTAAGGATTGATTCATGGCAGGAGAGCCCAGTCCTTGATTATTATGTGTGCGGGAAGTGTATCTAGCTGCAGCTCCTGTCAGACTGCATTGCGGCACTGGAGCTGCGCATGGATTCACTCTGGAGCATCCGCGATGCTGAGGATATCATGAATAGCACATTTAGTGAGTTGGTCACACCATAGGTAATGGTTACAAAGGCAGATAGGCGATGGGTGACCATCAGGCAGAGCAGGAGTAGGAAGGTAGTGCAGGAGTCCCCTGCAGTCATCTCTCTCCAAAACAGATATAGCGCTTTGGATACTGATGAGGGAGATGGCTCATCAGGAGAAGGCAGCAGCAGCCAAGCTCATGGCACCATGAATGGCCAGGAGGGCAGGAAAAAGAGTGGGTGAGCTATAGTGGTAGGGGAATCTAATGTAAGGTGAATAGATAGGCGTTTCTGCGGCCGCAATCGAGACTCCAGGATGGTATGTTGCCTCCCTGGTGCAAGGTTCAAGGATGTCTCTGAGTAGCTGCAGGGCATTCTGGAGGGGGTGGGTGAACAGCCAGTTGTCGTGGTGCATATAGGTACCAACGATATAGGTAAACAATGGGATGAGGTCCTACAAGCTAAATTTAGGGAGCTAGGAGTTAAATTAAAAAGTAGGACATTGGAACCGGTTCTGGGGGAGGTGGGACCAGTACAAACCAGATGGTCTGCACCTGGGCAGGACCAGAACCGATGTCCTAGGGGGAGTGTTTACTAGTGCTGTTGGGGAGGGTTTAAACTAATATGGCAGAGTGATGGGAATCTATCCAGCGAGACAGAGGGAAGTAAAATGGGGGCAGAAGCAAAAGGTAGAAAGGAGATAAGGAAAAGTGGAGGGCAGAGAAGATGTCCAAGGGGGAGTGTTTACTAGTGCTGTTGGGGAGGGTTTAAACTAATATGGCAGGGGGATGGGAATCTATCCAGCGAGACAGAGGGAAGTAAAATGGGGGCAGAAGCAAAAGGTAGAAAGGAGATAAGGAAAAGTGGAGGGCAGAGAAATCAAAGGCAAAAATCAAAAAAGGCCACATTACAACATAATTCTAAAAGGACAAAGAGTGTTAAAAAAACAAGCCTGAATGCTTTGTGTTTCAATGCGAGGAGCATTCATAATAAGGTGGATGAATTAACTGCGCAGATAGCTGGATATGATGTAATGGATATGATGTAATTGGGATTATGGAGACATGGCTCCAGGGTGACCAAGGCTGGGAACGCAACATCCAGAGGTATTCAATATTCAGGAAGGATAGAAAGAAAGGAAAAGGAGGTGGGGAAGCGTTGCTTATTAAAGAGGAGATTAACACAATAGTAAGGAAGGACATTAGCTTGGATGATGTGGAATCTGTATGGGTAGAACTGCGGAACACCAAAGGGCAGAAAAGGCTATTGGGGGTTGTGTACAGACCACCAAACAGTAGTAGTGAGATTGGGGATGGCATCAAACAGGAAATTAGGGATGCGTGCAATAAAGGTACAGCAGTTATCATGGGTGACTTTAATCTACATATAGGTTGGGCTAATCAAACTGGTAGCAATACGGTGGAGGAGGATTTCCTGGAGTGTATAAGGGATGGGTTTCCACACCAATATGTTAAGGAACCAACTAGTGAGCAGGCCATCCTAGACTGGGTCTTGTGTAATAAGAGAGGATTAATTGGCAATCTTGTTGTGCGAGGCCCCTTGGGAAAGAGTGACCATAATATGATAGAATTCTTCATTAAGATGGAGAGTGACACAGTTAATTCAGAGACTAGGGTCCTGAACTTAAAGAAAGGTAACTTCGATAGTATGAAACGTGCATTGGCTAGGATAGACTGGCGAATTATACTTAAAGGGTTTAATTAGGAGAGTAAAAAAAATAGAGTATGAGAGTAAGCTTGCAGGGAACATAAAAACTGACTGCAAAAGCTTCTATAGATATATGAAGAGAAAAAGATTAGTGAAGACAAATGTAGGTCCCTTGCAGTTGGATTCAGGTGCATTTATAATGGGGAACATAGAAATGGCAGACCAATTGAACAAATACTTTCGTTCTGTCTTCACTAAGGAAGACACAAATAACCTTCTGGAAATACTAGGGGACCGAGGATCTCACGAAAAGGAGGAACTGAAGGAAATCCTTATTAGTCAGGAAATTGTGTTAGGGAAATTGATGGGATTGAAGGCCGATAAATCCCCAGAGCCTGATAGTCTGCATCCCAGAGTACTTAAGGAAGTGGCCCGAGAAATAGTGGATGCATTGGTGTTCATTTTCTGACATTCTATAGACTCTAGATCAGTTCCTATGGATTGGAGGGTAGCTAATATAACCCCACTGGTTAAAAAAGGAGGGAGAGAGAAAATGGAGAATTATAGTCTGGTTAGCCTGACATCAGTAGTGGGGAAAATGTTGAAATCAATTATTAAAGATGTAATAATTTGGAAATCAGTGACAGGATCGGTCCAAGTCAGCATGGATTTATGACAAGGAAATCATGCTTGACAAATCTTCGAGAATTTTTTGAGGATGTAACTGGTAGAGTGGACAAGGGAGAACCAGTGGATGTGGTGTATTTTGACTTTCAAAAGGCTTTTGACAAGGTCCCACACAAGAGATTAGTGTGCAAAATTAAAGCACATGGTATTGGGCGTAATGTATTGACGTGGATAGAGAACTGGTTGGTAGACAGGAAGGAAAGAGTGGGAATAAATGGGTCCTTTTCAGAATGGCAGGCAGTGACTAGTGGGGTATCGCAAGGTTCAGTGCTGGGACTCCAGCTATTTACAATATAAATTAATGATTTAGACGAAGGAATTGAATGTAATATGTCCAAGTTTGCAGCTGACACTAAGCTGGGTGGTGGTGTGAGCTGTGAGGAGGATGCTAAAAGGCTGCAGGGTGACTTGGCCAGGTTAGGTGAGTGGGCAAAAGCATGGCAGGTGCAGTATAATGTAGATAAATGTGAGGTTATCCACTTTGCTGGCAAAAACACAAAGGCAGAATATTATCTGAACGGTGACAGATTAGGAAAAGTGGAGGTGCAACGAGACCTGGGTGTCATGGTACATCAGTCTTTGAAAGTTGGCATGCAGATACAGCAGGTGGTGAATAAGGCAAATGGCATGTTGGCCTTCATAGCGAGAAGATTTGAGTATAGGAGCAGGGAGGTCTTACTGCAGTTGTACAGGACCTTGGTGAGGCCACACCTTAAATATTGTGTTCAGTTTTTGTCTCCTAATCTGAGGAAGGACATTCTTGCTATTGAGGGAGTGTAGCGAAGGTTCACCAGACTGATTCCCGGGATGGCCGGACAGACATATGAAGAAAGACTGGATCAACTAGGCTTATATTCACTGGAATTTAGAAGAATGAGAGGAGATCTCATAGAAACGTAAAATTCTGAGGGGATTGGACAGGTTAGATGCAGGAAAAATGTTCCCGATGTTGGGGAAATCCAGAACCAGGGGTCACAGTCTAAGGATAAGGGATAAGCCATTTAGGACTGAGATGAGGAGAAACTTCTGCATTCAGATAATTGTAAACCTGTGTAATTCTCTACCACAGAAAGTTGTAAGGCCAGTTCATTAGATATATTCAAAAGGACGTAAAATGTGGCCCTTAAGGCTAAAGGGATCAAGGGGCATGGAGAGAAAGCAGGAATGGGGTATTGAAGTTGCATGATCAGCCATGATATCATCGAGGAGGAGGCGACAGTCCGGGGTCAGAGGCGTATAAAAAGGGCACGAATGCAGGAGTTCGGGCAGCGTCGAGGAGGAGGCGACAGTCCGGCGTCAGAGGCCTATAAAAAGGCCGCGAGTGCAGGAGTTCGGGCAGCGTCGAGGCGTGGTGGTGCAGCTGCAGGGAGAAGGCAATAAAGAAGTAGAAAGAAAGCGAAAGGTGACATCACAGCCAAGGGGATAAGTGATTGGCTGGTGATTGGTAAGTAGCTTTTCTTTTTCTTTTCTATATCAGTAAGTAACCTTTAGCATTTTTGTTGCCAATTTAAGTGTATCTAAGGGTTAAGTCATGGCAGGACAGCTCAGACACATGTTATGCTCCTCCTGTACTATGTGGGAAGTCAGGGATGCTTCCAGTTTCCCTGACGACTACGTGTGCGGGAAGTGTATCCGTCTCCAGCTCCTGACGGACCGCGTTGCGGCACTGGAGCTGCGGGTGGGTTCACTCTGGAGCATCCATAATGCTGAGAATGAAGTGAATAACACGTTTAGCTAGTTGGTGACACCGCAGGTCAAGGGTACTCAGCCAGATAGTAAATGGGTGACCAGCAGGAAAAGCAGTGCAAGGAAGGTAGTGCAGGGGTCCCCTGCGGTTATCCCCCTGCAAAACAGATACACCGCTTTGGGTACTGTTGAGGGGGTGACTCATCAGGGGAGGGCAGCAGCAGCCAATTTCATGGCACCATGAATGACTCTGCTGCACAGGAGGGCAGGGAAAAGAGTGGGAGAGCTATAGTGATAGGGGATTCGATTGTAAGGGGAATAGATAGGCGTTTCTGCGGCCGCAACCGAGACTCCAGGATGGTATGTTGCCTCCCTGGTGCAAGGGTCAAGGATGTCTCGGAGCGGCTGCAGGACATTCTGAAAAGGGAGGGTGAACAGCCAGTTGTCGTGGTGCACATAGGTACCAACGATATACCGGTAGGTAAAAAAACGGGATGAGGTCCTACGAGATGAATTTAGGGAGCTAGGAGCTAAATTAAAAAGTAGGACCTCAAAAGTAGTAATCTCAGGATGCTACCAGTGCCACGTGCTAGTCAGAGTAGGAATCGCAGGATAGCTCAGATGATGAATATGTGGCTTGAGGAGTGGTGCAGAAGGGAGGGATTCAAATTCCTGGGGCATTGGAACTGGTTCTGGGGGAGGTGGGACCAGTACAAACCGGACAGTCTGCACCTGGGCAGGCCCGGAACCAATGTCCCAGGGAGAGTGTTTGCTAGTGCTGTTGGGGAGGAGTTAAACCAATATGGCAGGGGGATGGGAACCAATGCAGGGCGACAGAGGGAAATAAAAGGGAGACAGAGGCAAAAGATAGAAAGGAGATGAGTAAAAGTGGAGGGCAGAGAATCCCAAGGCAAAAAACAAAAAGAGCCACATTACAGCAAAATTCTAAAGGGGCAAGGTGTGTTAAAAAGACAAGCCTGAAGGCTCTCTGCCTCAATGCGAGGAGTATTCGGTATAAGGTGGACGAATTAACTGCGCAGATAGCAGTTCATGGATACGATGTAATTGGCATCACAGAGACATGGTTCCAGGGCAACCAAGGCTGGAAACTCAACATCCAGGATTATTCAGCATTTAGGAAAGATAGACAGAGGAAAAGGAGGCGGGGTAGCATTGCTGGTCAAAGAATAAATTAATGCAATAGTAAGGAAGGACATTGGCTTCGATGATGTGGAATCGGTATGGGTGGAGCTGCGGAATACCAAAGGGCAGAAAACGCTGGTGGGAGTTGTGTACAGGCCACCAAACAGTAATAGTGAGGTTGGGGAAAGCATGAAACAAGAAATAAGGGATGTGTGCAATAAAGGTACAGCAGTTATCATGGGCGACTTTAATTTACTAAAAGATTGGGTAAACCAAATTGGTAACAATGCGGTAGAGGAGGATTTCCTGGAGTGTATTAGGGATGGTTTTCTTGACCAATATATCGAGGAACCGACTAGAGAGCTGACCATCCTAGACTGGGCGATGTGCAATGAGAATGGACTAATTAGCAATCTTGTTGTGACGATAATACAGTTGAATTCTTTATTACGATTGAGAGTGACACAGTTAATTCAGAACCTATGGTCCTAAACTTAAGGAAAGCTAACTTCGATGGCATGAGGCGTGAATTGGTTAGAATAAACTGGCAAATGATACTTAAAGGGTTGATGGTGGATAGGCAATGGCAAACATTTATAAATCACATGGAAGAACTTCAACAGTTGTACATCCCTGTCTGGAGTAAAAATAAAACAGGGAAGGTGGCTCAACTGTGGCGAACAAGGGAAATTAAGGATAGTGTTAGATCCAAGGAAGAGGCATGTAAATTGGCCAGAAAAAGTAGCAAACCTGAGGACTGGGAGAAATTTAGAATTCAGCAGAGGAGGACAAAGAGTTTAATTCGGAGGGGGAAAATAAATTACGAGAGGAAGCTTGCCGGGAACATAAAGACTGACTGCAAAAGCTCTATAGATATGTGAAGAGAAAAAGATTAGTGAAAACAAATGTAGGTCCCCTGCAGTCAGACTCAGGTGAATTAATAAAGGGGAACAAAGAAATGGCAGTCCAATTGAACAAATACTTTGGTTCTGTCTTCACGAAGGAAGACACAAATAACCTTCCGGATGTACTCGGGGACTGAGGGACGAGTGAGAAGAAGGAACTGAAGGATATCCTTATTAGGCGGGAAATTGTGTTGGGGAAATTGATGGGATTGAAGGCCGATAAATTCCCAGGGCCTGATTGTCTGCATCCCAGAGTACTTAAGGAGGTGGCCCTAGAAATAGTGGATGCATTGGTGATCATTTTCTAACTGTCTATCGACTCTGGATCAGTTCCTTTGGACTGGACGGTAGCTAATGTAATACCATTTTTTTAAAAAGGAGGGAGAGAGAAAACAGGTAATTATAGACCGGTTAGCCTGACCTCAGTAGTGGAGAAAATGTTGGAATCTATTATTAAGGATGAAATAACAGCACATTTGGAAAACGGTGACAGGATCGGTCCAAGTCAGCATGGACTTATGAAAGGGAAATCATGCTTGACCAATCTTTTAGAATTTTTTGAGGATGTAACTAGTAGAGTAGACAAGGGAGAACCAGTAGATGTGGTGTATTGGACTTTCAAAAGGCCTTTGACAAGGTCCCACATAAGAGATTGGTGTACAAGATCAAGGCACATGGTATTGGGGGTAATGTACTGGCGTGGATAGAGAATTGGTTGGCAAGCAGGAAGCAGAGAGCCGGGATAAACGGGTCCTTTTCGGAATGGGAGGCAGTGACTAATGGAGTACCGCAGGACTCAGTGCTGGGACCCCAGCTCTTCACAATATACATTAATGATTTGGATGAAGGAATTGAGTGTAATATCTCCAAGTTTGCAGATGACACTAAACTGGGTGGCGGTGTGAGCTGTGAGGAGGATGCTAAGAGGCTGCAGGGTGATCTGGACAGGTTAGGTGAGTGGGCCAATGCATGGCAGATGCAGTATAATGTGGATAAATGTGAGGTTATCCACCTTGGTGGCAAAAACATGAAGGCAGAATATTATCTGAATGGCGGCAGATTAGGGAAAGGTGAGGTGCAACGTGACCTGGGTGTCATGGTTCATCAGTCATTGAAAGTTGGCATGCAGGTACAGCAGGCGGTGAAGAAGGCAAATGGCATGTGGGCCTTCATAGCTAGGGGATTTGAGTATAGGAGCAGGGACGTTTACTGCAATTGTACAGGGCCTTGGTGAGGCCTCACCTGGAATATTGTGTTCAGTTTTGGTCTCCTAATCTGAGGAAGGACATTCTTGCTATTGAGGGAGTGCAGCGAAAGTTCACCAGACTGATTCCAGGGATGGCTGGACGGACATATGAGGAGAGAGTGGATCAACTGGGCCTTTATACACTGGAGTTTAGAAGGATGAGAGGGGATCTCATCGAAACATACAAGATTCTGGTTATATGCGGGACAGGTTAGATGAGGGAAAAATGTTCCTGATGTTGGGGAAGTCCAGAAGCAGGGGACACAGTCTTAGGATAAGGGGTAGGCCATTTAGGACTGAGATGAGGAGAAACTTCTTCACTCAGAGAGTTGTTAACCTGTGGAATTCCCTGTCGCAGGGAGTCGTTGATGCCAGTTCATTGGATATATTCAAGAGGGAGTTAGATGTGGTCCTTACGGCTAAAGGGATCAAGGGGTATGGAGAGAAAGTGAGAAAGGGGTACTGAGGGGAATGATCAGCCTTGATCATTTTGAATGATGGTGCAGGCTCGAAGGTCCGAAGGGCCTACCCCTGCATCTATTTTCCATGTTTCTATGTTTCTATCCCTGATTATAGTCATTCAACCATTGGTAGCCGTGCCTTCTGTTGCCTAGGCCGCAAGCTCTGGAACTCCCTACCTAAACCTCTCTGCCTCTCCACCTCTCTTACCTCCTTCAAGACGCTCCTTAAAACATAGCTCTTTGACTGAGCTTTTGGTCACCTGCGCTAATTTCTACTTATGTGGCTCGGTGTCAGATTTTTAGCTCATAATACTCCTGTGAAGCGCCTTAGGACTTTCACTAAGTTAAAGGCACTATATAAATACAAGTTGTTGTTGTTAATAGAGTAAAATGTCACAAGATCCTTCACAGGAGTTTTATGAAACTGTATTTGACTTCGAGCCACAATTAGAGATATTAGGACAGGTGACCAAAAGCTTGTTCAAAGAGATGGGTTTTAAGGTGCATCTTAAAGGAGGAGAGAGCGGTCGTGAGGCAGAGACGTTCAGTGAGGGAATACCAGAACTTAGGGCCTTGGCAGCCGAAGGCATGGCTGCCACTGGTGTAGTGATGAAAATTAGGGATGTGCAAAAGGCCATAATTGGAGGAGCGCAGAGATCTCGGAAGGATATAGGGTTGAAGGAGGTAACAGAGATAGGGAGGGGGGAGCCTTTGGCGAAATGTGAAAACATCAATGAGAATTTTAAAATTGAGGCATGGCTGGACTGGGAGCCAATGTAGGTTAATGAGCACAGGGGTGATTGGTACTTGCTGTACGTTAGGATACGGGCAGCAGACTTTTAGATGAGCTCAAATTTATGGAGGGTGCAAGGTGTGATGCCGGCCAGGAGAAAACATGGGGTCAGATGTTCAGCTCTGGGTCAAATAGCACACCAAGGTTGCGAACAGTCTGATTCAGCCTCAGACTGTGGCCAGAATGAGGGATAGAGTCGGTGGCTTGGGAACAGTGTTTGTGGCAGGGACCAAAGACAAAGGCTTACCACTAATTAATTGGCGGAAATTCCTGCTCATCCAATACTCAGACAAGCAGCATGAGAAAGTAGAGGCAGTGGACAGTTCGGGAAAGGTGGTGGTGAGTTAGAGCTGGGTGTTGTCGGCCTACATGTGGAACCTGACATTGTGTTTTCAGATGATGTTGCTGAGGGGTATCATTGATTGTACAATAAGAAGCTGTGCTTAGATTTAAAATTGATGAAAACTATCAAGTGAAAATATAAAGTAGCACCAGTAGCAGAATGCAGAATACAGGCATGGTGTCAGCATTGGTTCAGTGGTCGCACTCTCACCGCTGAGTCAGAAATTTGTGGTTTCAAGCCCAACTCCAGAGGCTTATAGAAACATAAAAACATAGAAAATAAGTGCAGGAATAGGCCATTCGGCTCTTCGAGCCTGCACCGCCATTCAACAAGATCATGGCTGATCACCCACCCCAGCACATCCCCACCATGCCCCCTCCACATCCCCGACCCCCCCCAGCCGCAAGGACCACATCCAACTCCCTCCCGAACACATCCAACGAACTGGCATCAACAACTCTCCGTGGCAGGAAACCCCACAGGCCAACAACTCCCCGAGTGAAGAAGTCTCTCCCAATCCCAGCCCCAAACAACCCACCCCCCATCCCAAGAGCATGCCCCCCCACCGGCTCCGGACCCACCCAACACCGGGAACACTCCCCCCGCACCCAACCCGCCCCATCCCATCAGAATCCTTCGCAAATGCCGATCACCCCTGGATGTCGAGCCATCAGCCCCGGCCACCCCGGAGCCACGCCCCCGCGACGCCAACCACACCACATCCACCAACCGCCATCTGCGCAGGCAATCCATCCACCCCACTCTGAACACTCCCTGCACCGAGGCACAGAGCCCCCAGGCCCGCCCCTCCAACACACTTGACCCCCCTCAGACTTCCGCTGCAATGTGGCCCCTCCTGTCCCCCGCCCTGGGTTTCTCCGCCCCCCACCTCCACCACTCTCCCCTCCATCCCCCGCCCCCGTCTCCCCTCAACTTTCCTCTGCCTCCCCGCACAGGCTCCCATCTTGGGGGCGGTAACCTTCTGGGGCAGGGAATTTTAGCCCCCAGCGTGGAAGTCCTGCTCCCACCGCAGAATTGGCCTTACCACCCCTCAATGGAAGCAGAGTGCAATATCCCACACTCCACTTCCTTTGGGGGCAGTTACCGGGGCACGACTGGATGCTCCTGTAACAGTTTGAACTGGTGCTCTCCACTCTCTGTCCTGTGACAGTTTGAACTGGTGCTCTCCACTCTCTGTCCTGTGACAGTTTGAACTGGTGCTCTCCACTCTCTCCCCTGTGACAGTTTGAACTGGTGCTCTCCACTCTCCCGTCCTGTGACAGTTTGAACTGGTGCTCTTCACTCTCCCGTCCTGTAATTCACCAGAAGCCCTCAGTTGTTCACCAGAACATAAAGTGCCTTTAGTCCAAATAATAGACCACTCATGGCCTGAAACCTCCCCTCTCCCCCTAGAGGACTGTTGGCTTAAGCACACAATCTATACTGATATGTCAGTGTAGTGGTGAGGGAGTACTGCACTGCCGGTGGTGTTGTCTTTCAGATGAAATATTGGTCTAGAAATTTGATTGCACTGATAACAGCTGCGCAGGAGCTGCGCTGCATTAAATTGGTGCTGGCGGCTCATTATCACAGGCATGTCGCAGATCTATTTGTGGATTGGGAAATCAGACTTCATTGATACTACTTAAAGGCAGCCACCATCTCTTAAAGGAGAGTTGCAATCAGGCTGCAGAGAATAGGAAAACTTTGCAAATGGAGAAATGGCAGCAAGAGATTCAGAGAGGCCACAAAGGTTCTCTGATGAAATGTTGGAGGCCTTGGTCCAGTGGATGGACAGGAGGAGGGAGATCCTGTTTGCCCTCCGGGCAAGAACTCCGTTGCCAGTGGGAAGAGATTGCTGAGGAAGTTAATGCCTGGAACTTAGCTCCTGGGACATGGCTAGTATGCCATAAAACGTTCAATGAACTCACCACAATCTTCAAGGTAAAAATCTTCCACTCACCTCAACTACTTTCTCATCACACCTGCAGCACCACTACTGCTCACAATGCTCTCCTCCCTCACTTCCCTTCATTCTCCTACAATCACTGCAGCATACTTCACTTCGCCTCCCTGCACATCCTATACTCAACATTACTAAAACCCTCACTTGCCCACGCCTCACACCTTCCACAAAACATGCAAAATAAAACGTACATTCTCTAAACAGCTTTTCAGTAACTAGGCTGTCACTAACACACTCCCTTCTTTCTTGCATGACAAGGTCACATACAACTTACAAAAGAATTGGAGGAGACCAAGCCCATCTGCACAAACTCTTCCTTGTGGAACATAAGAACATAAGAACATAAGAATTAGGAACAGGAGTAGGCCATCTAGCCCCTCGAGCCTGCTCCGCCATTCAACAAGATCATGGCTGATCTGGCCGTGGACTCAGCTCCACTTATTCCACTTACCCACCCGCTCCCTGTAACCCTTAATTCCCTTATTGGTTAAAAATCTATCTATCTGTGATTTGAATACATTCAATGAGCTAGCCTCAACTGCTTCCTTGGGCAGAGAATTCCACAGATTCACAATCCTCTGGGAGAAGAAATTCCTTCTCAACTCAGTTTTAAATTGGCTCCCCTGTGTTTTGAGGCTGTGCCCCCTAGTTCTAGTCTCCCCGACCAGTGGAAACAACCTCTCTGCCTCTATCTTGTCTATCCCTTTCATTATTTTAAATGTTTCTATAAGATCACCCCTCATCCTTCTGAACTCCAACAAGTAAAGACCCAGTCTACTCAATCTATCATCATAAGGTAACCCCCTCATCTCCAGAATCAGCCTAGTGAATCGTCTCTGTACCCCTTCCAAAGCTAGTATATCCTTCCTTAAGTAAGGTGACCAAAACTGTGCTGGCCATCACAGACAGGGGAAAGGTGATGGCCATGGCAAGTGGCAACACTGGAGGAGATGTCGTGCAAGGTTTCTTCACACCATATACTACTTTTCCCTTCTATCTCTTCCAAACACTGCATGGCCCTGCAAGCTAACCCTTGTCCCCCTCTTTCAGTTCAGCTGCTGAAAATGTGGATGCCTCTCTGCCACTTCAGGAAGAGGAGACCAGCCTTCCTCAAGAGGCAGTGTCACTCAATCTGTCTCTGGCAAGCACAATGAGTCGGGGTGGGGAGATCGTGGATGGAAGATTGGGGGAGATTGTGGATGGAAGGTTGGGAGACATCATGAATGAAAGGTTGGGGAGGGGGGAAGACGTGGGGGTCGGCGGGAGATTGCATGGGGGGCGGGGGGGGAGTCCGAGTGCGAGGAGGGAAGCAGATTTACATGGGCCCACAAGCAGTGCTGGAAAGGTACTTACCTGCAGGATCCAGCCCTTCTCACCTCAATTCAGCTGTTGGGTTTTCGGAGCCCCGAGAAACCCATGCTGGAGGCGTTAAATCCAAAGGAAAGTTAAACTCATGCCAAAAGGCCCTCACTCAGGGCAGTGTCCTAGACCCAACCATCTTCAGCTGCTTCGTCAATGACCTTCCCTCCATCATGAGGTCAGAAGTAGGGAAGTTCGCTGACGATTGCACAGTGTTCAGTTCCATTTGCGAATCCTCAGATAATGGAGCAGTCCATGCCTGCATGCAAAAGACCTGGTCCACATCCAGGCTTGGGCTGATAAGTGGCAAGGAACATTCGTGCCAAACAAGTGCCAGGCAATGACCACCACCCCTTGACATTCAACGGCATTACCATTGCCGAATCCACCACCATCAACATCCTGGGGGGTCACCATTGACCAGAAACTTAACTGGACCAGCCACATAAATACTGTGGCTACAAGAGCAGATCAACAACTGGGTATTCTGCGGTGAGTGACTCATTTCTTGATTTCCCCAAACCTTTCTACCAACTACAAAGCACAAGCCAGGTGTATGATGGAAAAAAAAATAGTATGAAATTATCAGCTTAAATGCTGTCTAAATAGCCTGCATTATTGATGGCGCTGACTCCGGTGGGCAGGTTACTCGCACACAATCAAACGTGCCTCAGTTAAACCCAGAAGTCACCGTGTTGGAGCCGGTTTGCGGTCATGCTTCATTGTTCTCTGAATTTAACGATGCACCTGGTTAAAATTTCCCGGTAGAGTCAGTACAAGATGGGATCAGGTGACTTCACAGTTCCACCTAGTGGCAGCAGGCCTGCATGTGTAGCATGACAGGCAAATAGGGTTTTGCCATTATAGGAAGTTGACATAATCCGTTTTCTATTGTAAAATGTTACCATAAGATTTTTCCATTATATATGTTGACTTAAAAACCCTAGCATGAAAATTGTGACAACAGAAAGAAAGAATAAATGTGGACAGGAAATGTGTACCATATAGAAAACTTTCAATATATTATGGATAGATATGGTAGATGACTGATTAATTCACTAATGGCTGCAATCTCCTGGCAGGTGACAAGCCTGAGAATGAATCACAGGAAGAAGAGCTGCAGGTTATCAGCAAGCGGATTGTGGAAAAGGCTGTTCTCCAAGCTGTGCAGCAATATTCCCAAGAGAGAAAGCAAAAAGAGAAGAAGGCAAAAGCAAAAAAGGGTTCACTTCTGCAGGTATCAGACTGTTCTGAGCCACGGGAAAAGAAGAAATGAAAGACAGTAACCACTCGAGGCACTGTTAGCACTGTGTTAATGTATCAAGATGTACATAATATGCAGCAGTATAATAGCTGTATAATTCCGGATAACAAAAAGACAGCCATTTTCGATATTGGACTGCATTCTTTAATTCATACCATTGTTTCTGGTATGAATTACTTATTTAATGAAATAATGAAAGAAAAGCAATAATATTAAGGGCTAAAAATTGATTATCGATCATTTTGTGGCACTACCATCGCCTGGTCACCAAGTTTAGCGTCGGGCGATATTTAATGCTGACGGTAGCGATTTTGATTTTTAGTGCCTGAAGAGTGGAATGGAGCGCTAAGTGAAACATTCTACACTTCTCTTAGGGCACTACTGCAGTTCTGGCGCTAAAATATCGGCATCCTCGTGCTCAAAGGAGAGGTTAGCTGGAGCACCTGATAAAATAAAAACAATTGCAAGGGAGCTAAATAGAACATTGGGAAGAACAAATAAAGTGAAATCAATACAAAAAAGATTACATTAAATATCTAACACTTACCGTATACACTCATCCATTTCATTCGCACCCTGGGACAGCTGTGTACGCCTGCTTTTTCTGGCGGGATTGGCTTCCGTGATGCTACCGGGGCGTTGCACACTGGCGCAACATTCCCTGGCACAAGTATTGGTGCCACCACTAAAATGCTAATCAAGTCCGCGAGCGATGCTAATATCGCTGCGCCCAGGTAATAACCCTTTACCGCTCCAGTAGCACCCCTCACGAACGCTAACAGGTGCCATTAAGCTATTCAATTTTTAGCCCTTTATTTTCTTATTTACAGAATGTTGTTGCAGGCATAATAGCTTTACATGAAAATCTCAGCAATATGTGAAAATAGGGAAATCTTTTTGAATTGTGTTTTTCAGAAACGTGATTATGTTGTACAAAACAGTGTATTCTTTCAATTAATTAGGTACAAAACTATTTTAAAGTAAAATTATTAACTTATTGTTATAAATTAGGTTCTCGTACTGAGACCAATATGAAGCATCTTTCAGTACAGCATTGTTTATTGTTCTCTCTTTTAGTTTTGTTTTTATTTCTGTAATTCTTCTTTCATTCTATATATAGTAGTAGATATATGTGGTGTTGTTTATGGTGAGTTGGAGATAATGTTCTTTTATAACAACAACAATATCTTGCATTTATAATTGGCCTTTAATGTTGTAAATGTCCCAAGGCACTGGAGCATTATCAAATAAAGTTTGACACCGAGCCATATAAGGAGATAGTAGGAAAGAGGTAGGTTTAAAGGAGCATCTTAAAGGATAATAGGAATGCTTGTGCCATGTAGGGAATAACATCGGCGACATTGATTTACATTGACTGAATAAGTCAAATTTCATTTTTATTAAATGGTATTTTTAGGATTTTTACTGGTGATATGGGATTAAAATTTCATAACTCTGCCAACTATCTTGTGAAACCTGTAAATGAATGGTCTTTATGTTCTATGTATATTCCTTTACCTAGCAAATTAATTGTTATCCTTTACCCTTTTTAAAGCTGAGAATGTAAGAAGATATGCAAGATGTTCCAGTTATATTTCAGAGGCACGAAAGTCCAGTGATTTCTTACATAAAGATTGTGCAATCTGGGCAGGGAGTGTTGAGGAATGTGGGACAGGACCTGGATCCATCAAATCACCAACCTTTTATGCAACCACCAAAAATTCTGACCATGCTGACTTGAGAAGAAAAGGTGGGTCTGGTGGGATATCCGCTAGAAATCCTACTGCTTCTACCTCCTTTGCTCCCAACACAGGCCTTGTACGATGCAGGCTTATTACATAGTCAAGATATGATCCTGACAGATGGGCAGGCCACAATGGCTGTTTCTCCAGTAACAGTGGGACTTGTTATTTTTTTAAATCAAAGTTAAAAGGAAAGTTGCTTGATGACGGGCTATTTGCAAAACAAATTTTGGTTTTACAGTTCTGTTTTTAGTCACTATGGCCTGCAAGGAACTTTGTGACCCTGGTATTTAGTATTGCTGGGGAAGTGGAGGGAGATTTAGCTGCACTGATGGGTGGTTCTAATATTTGGCAGACCTAAGGTTTAGTAGACCTGGGTTAGGGGCCCTGGAGTTTGGTGGCAGCGTGGGCTGGTAGTGGAGTTGCGGGGTGGAGGGAGTGCGGTGGGGGGGAGACACTGCTAGGATTTGGTAGTATAAGCCTTTGTTTGGGCATCACTTTGGGATAAAAACTGGGAAGTGGAATGTGAAGTTTGGCTCACTGATGGATTCCAGGTGTTTGTCAGCAGTGAGAGGAAGGGGAGACCATTGGCTTGACAGCACTTGGTGGAATAGCATGGTACCAGATCTGGAAACACTGTCAATCTGTCTGGCTGTCGGGCGGGAGACTGCAGCATTTTATTTAAATGAGGCTCTGCCGTTAATATCAGCAGGATTACCACGGTGCTGGCCATGCTGGGTTCCTTGGCCGATTATAGCCTCCCCAGCTCCCCACTAATGGCGGACCCCTGCCCTCTTTTTACTTTTACTTTGAATTTATTTTTATGACGTCATTATGAGTAATATTAAGAATTAAGAAATGAGTCATATTAAGAATCATATTGATTGCAGGTTCTTAAACATGCTGTGCCTGATGTGCATGAATGATAGTTGGATGACTTGAAACTTTAATTTTGAACACCTCTATTAAATATTCCCTTTACTTTCTCTGTTCTGATGAGAACAAACCAAGCCTTTCTAATCTCTCCACATAACTGAAGTCCTTCATCCCTGGTGGCTCAGTGGGTATCACACTTGCCTCTGAATCAGGATGATTGTGGGTTCAAGTCCCACTCCAGAGACTTGAACACATGTAAAAGAACCCATGGCACTATTTTGAAGAAGAGCAGGGGAGTTAGTCCTGGTATCCCTCAATCAACATCATGAAAACAGATTATCTGGTCATTTTCATATTACTGTTTGTGGGAGCTTGCTATGCACAAATTGGCTGCCACATTTCCCACATTACAACAGTGACTACACTCTAAAAGTACTTCATTGGCTGTAAAGTGCTTTGAGATGTCCGGTGGTCATTAAAGGCGCTATATGAATGCAAGTCTTTCTTTTCTTTGGTACCATTTCCCATCATGAGACCCTAGTCCAAATGCAGAAGTACAGGAAGGTGGATCCTAGTAGGGGAATAAAAAGGGTGAAGCAATGATCCCTTCATTTCCTGTTGGAAAAGTCACCATTTATCATCAGCATCTTTATTGGTTTCTTGTACCAGTCAGGTGCAATTGTTTGCACCTCCCTCTAAATGTCAATTGAATCAAAATCTTCACAAATTGCAGCAGCATCTCATTTGATATAAAGGTAGGTTTGATATGCTCTCTGAGTCCATGCAACCTTTTCAACTCTTAATGCTATGAAGCTTGTCATATCTACAAACTCATTACTTAATGTGGTGTGAAATCAAATGTTTTGGTTAGATTAACATTAACTGATTTTGAGATCCTAGGAAAAAGTCTGGAAGCATTAAACTGTCAACACCTGCACTAATTTATAGCGATGTACTCAAAATGTCTGCTATAATTATTCATAACTGCTCAAATGGCATCATAAATATTACCCAAGTTCGTAGCCAGCAAATGTAAAAAAAATTGGTTTTGCAAATGTAAACTGTAAGACATAGATACCATTTATTACATTTCATTACTGCCAGCGACTCAATAATTTCTCCAGGTAATTTCCCGGAACACTGCAGTGCAGATCATTGCAATTAAGCTACAGCATTTAGCGGAACAGGTTAATGATGAAAATACCATGCAATAGCCAACTGATCTAGAAACTGACACGATATCCACATGCTTGCCCTTGTGTGGAAACATTTCAATTTTAAATTGATGAAAGCACTTTTTAACTAAGATGATCACACAAATGTTCAAAATAAAAAGACAAAAATATTTGTCAAAGGTTACTTAGGAAGGTGCTTTATTTTCTCGCTTTGTTTTACCTACCGAATTGACATAAGAAATCAATAATGTGTGACCTATATTTACATTTTCATGAATAGCTGTGATGGCTTGACACACAGGGGCCAAGTTTCGGCCTGAGTTGCTCCTGATTTTTTGGAGCAACTGGTGTAGAACGGAGTATCTTAGAAATTTGAATTCTCGGCATTTAGCTTGCTCCAGTTCTAGTCAGTTAGAACAGTTTCACTTTAGAACAGAATTTTTTTTTCAAAAGGGGGCGTGTCCGGCCACTTACACCTGTTTTCAAAGTTTAGGCAGTGAAAACTTACTCCAAACTAACTTAGAATGGAGTAAGTGAAGATTTTTGTACGTTCGAAAAAACCTTGTCTACACTTTAGAAAATCAGGCGTAGGTTACAAATTAGGCGTAGGGAAAGGGGGGGGGGCTAGGGTTTAAAGGGAAGTTTACAAACATTAAACACTTCAGTTTTACAAATAAAGAGCCATCATCAATAATAAATGATAAATACATCAATAAATCAACCAATAAATCAATCAAAAAAAATTAATAAAAAATAATTTTAAAAAAATCAATAAATAAAATATTTTCTACTTTCCGACTGCAGCACCGGGAGTCCTCCAACAGCATGCTGGGATGCCCCCCCGCCCCCCCCCCCCCCAGTGTGTCTCTGTCAATGTCTCTATCTCTCTGTCTGTCAGTGTCTGTGTTTCGACAGCGAGGGGAGGGGGAGAAGGGGGGTGGGAGGGGGAGAAGGGGGAGGGAGAGAAGGGGGGTGGGAGGGGGAGGGGGAGAAGGGGGGTGGGGGGAGGGGGAGGAGGAGGGGGGAGGTGGGGGGGATGGGAGAGGAGGAGGGGGGAGGTGGGGGGTTAGGGGGGAGAGGGGGGTGGGGGGGTAGGAGGAGGGGGGTGTGGGGGGTAGGGGGGAGAGGAGGAGAAGGGGAGAGGGGGTGGTAGGGGGAGAGGAGGAGAAGGGGGAGAGGAGGAGAGGGGGAAGGGAGAGGGGGGAAGGGAGAGGAGGAGGGGGGAAGGGAGAGGAGGGGGAAGGGGGGGAGAGGGGGAGAAGGGAGAGAGGATGGAGGGAGAGAGGATGGAGGGGAGGGAAGGAAGGAAGGAAGGGAGAGAAGGAGGCTGAACGGCCGGGCCCAAGACTTCTGACTGGATTTACAGGTAGGTGGCGTCGGGTCTCGGGGGGAGTCGCGGAGGTCCGGGGGGGGGGGGAAGAGTCGCGGAGGTCCGGGGGGTGGGGGGAAGAGTCGCGGAGGTCCGGGGGGAGGAGTCATGGAGTTCCGGGGGGGGGGAGTCGCGGAGGTCGGGGTGGGAGAGTCATGAGGTCGGAGTGGGGGGGTGGTGGGGGAGCGGAGGTCGGGTCGCCAGGGGGGGGGGGTGGGGGGTCAGGGGGAAGCAGAGGTCGAGTCGGGTCCGGTCGGGTGGGAGGATCCTTCTACACGCAGCCCCAGTGAGGCCATTCGGCCAGGGCTAGGGGCTGCATGCTTCGGGCCCCTCCCACAGTCTTGGGCGCCTGGAGCTACTGCACATGCGCGCCCACTGTAGCGCGCATGTGCAGAGGTCCCGGCACTGTTTTCAGCACAGGGACCTGGCTCCGCCCCCTACAGCTCGTGCTGTGCCGCGCCCAGCTCCAGAGGACCTGCAGGGAGCCGGAGAATAGGTAAGTTTCTTTTAGGCGCACTTTGTGGCGCCTAAAAAAACCTGCGTCCAGGTCCGGGCTGCGCCGTTCTAGGGCCCACTTGGGCCCACAGTGTGAACATCGGAGGAATCTAAAGTGTCAGGCATGGCTCAGTTGATAGCACTCTCGCCGCTGAGCCAGAAGGTTGTGGGTTCAAGTCGCACTCCAGGGATTTGAGCACAAAATGCCAGTGCAGCATTGAGGGAGTGCAGCAATGTTGGAGGTGCCATCTTTCAGATGAGATGCTGAAACTGAGACCTTGTCTGCTTTCTCAGGTGGACATACAGGGCTGGATTTTTGGCTTTGATGATTTCGGGGCGGTAATGGCGGCAGGGCCGTAAAGTTTGCGTCCGGGAACAGTTTGTGCCTCAGTAAGTAAAATTGGGCAGCTGGGCCCTGAGTCAGGGAGCGCAGCGCTAAGCTAGGTGTTGTACACCTCTCTTGAGCGCTAGCATGGGAAAATCCCGAACTAAAGAGCTGGGATCACTCCGAGAGATGCCTGGGATGAAAAAAAACCTAAATAAAACCCCACAAAAACATTCCCTAAACATTGCCCACACCACCACAAAATAAATGGCAAAAAAATTAAAAGAAAAAATAATCACACTTACCTTAGGAATCAATTACTAACCTCTCTGCAGTTGGTATAGTTAGACTGCCCGATTTCCCAGGCGTTCACTGCGAAGCGCACTGTGGAGCGTACGGGTCGGGCTGAAGTCAAAACTCGTGTTGGTGTCACAACCAGGGGCATTGCTTAATGCGGTGCTGCTTCGTGCCACTGCAAAACTGGACCCAAGAATCCCTGCGGGGCACTGGAGGCTGACCGGCCACCCAGAAGGCCTCACTGCTGCCATTGCCGCCGCTCTGGGGCGAAAGACGGAGGGCTGAAGACCCGAAAATCCGCCCTTTAAAAGATTCAGTGACACAAAATTGAAGAAGAGCAGGGGAGTTATCTCTGGTGGCCTGGCCAATATTTATCCCCAATCAATATCACTAAACAGATTATCTGATCATTATCACTTTTCTATTTGTGGAAGCTTGCTGTGTGCAAATTGGCTGCTGTGTTTCCTACATTACAACAGTCACTACACCTCAAAAGTGCTCCATTGGCTGTAAAGAGCTTTTGCATGTTCTGTGGTTGTGAAAGGTGCTCTCTAAATGCATCTTTCTTTCTTAAAGCAAGCAACTTCAATTAGATTTATAGCAAAGATTTTATTTTAATACATATGAACTCATTTATAGTGAACTTTATTTTTAGTGAAATAATTTCCAGAGACTGGTTCACTTACCATGTAATTGAATGGAATTATATTCCTATAAACTATAAATTATTGTAGTGGTTATGGTGACTAATAATGCAGAGAAGGTGAGTTCACATTCCATCAAAGCTGTTTGAGAATTTGAATTCAGTTAAAAAAACTGTTATCAATAAAGGTGACAATGAAGATGTTGTATTGTCACAGAAACCCCACTGGTTAACTAATGACCTTTGGAGAGGAAAAGCTGTTGGTCTCACCTAGTCTGGTCTAAATGTTACGCCAGTCCCACACCAACATAGCTGACTCTGAACTGCTCTTAAGTGCCCCAGTAAACCACTGAGTTGTATCAAAAGACAACCCATCGCCACATTCCCAAGGCAACCAAGGAGGACCAACAAATGTCAGCCTTGCCTGCAATGACTAATCCAAGAATTAATTAAAAAAAATACAAGTATCAATTTTAATTGGTTTGTTCATGAACAGTGTCTCACAGACTAGACAGTAGAAATCAACATTTCCAGTACAATACTACACATGCTGGAAAAAATGGCACTACAAAAAAGAAGTGCTGGTGAGGTCTCCTGATGTCCTTGGCCTGCTACACTGTTCTAATGAAGCTCAATGGAAGCTCACGGAACAGCAACACATCTTTCGATTAGGCAGCCTTCCTGACTCAACACTGAGTTCAACCATTCTAATCATAATCACTTCTCCCATTTTTTCAGACAGCAGCTATTGGTAATGATTCTGATGTTTTCATTTACAGCTCCTTGAGACCCATTTTTTGTTTCATTCATTGTCCCATTATCACCCCTTTTACCTTGCACCATCATCCCATTTGTCATTTAAACACTCCTACTTTCCACCCTTGTAAAGTCCTGTCCCCTCAGTACAGATTCACACGAGGCATGTAGTGAAGTCAAGGTCACTCTGGACCCGCACCTTTATTTCACAGCTCTGGAGTGCTGCACTTGCCTGAGACCTGTCCTTATATACCTGTCCCTTGCAAGTGCACCCCTGGTGGTAAGGTATGCTGGTGGTTACAGGTCATATTTTATTACAGTCAGTATAGCATGTTAGGGTACAGTTATATATACTAATGTAAGATACATGACATCACCCTCCCCAAGGTCTTATTGTCTTTATAGGTTCAGTCACTCAGGTGGTCTACGCTCTTGCGTGGAGTGTCTGAGTTGTGGTTCAGTTGTTTGCCTTGGTGTCTGTTTTTCTTTGGCTGTGGTTGCTGGTATCTCACCTGGGCCGTCTGTTTCGATTGGTGTGATTGTTGTTGACTCGCCTGGGCTGTCTGTTGAGATTGCCCTTTCCTCAGGTTGTTCCCTCTGTCTGCCCACTAGGTGGGGTGCGAGTTCCACATTGTAATCTGCCTCTGATTCCGCAGTGTTGTTGGTAAATCTGCTTTTGACTTGGTCTACATGCCTCCGGCAGGTTTTGCCATTGTCCATTTGTACTACCAGTAGCCTGTTTCCTTCCTTGCCCGTTACTGTCCCTGCAAGCCATTTGGGACCCCTGCCATAGTTTAGTACAAACACTTTGTCCCCTATCTCATTCCATCTCCCCCTCGAATTTCTGTCATGGTACTCAGTCAGCTTACAGCGCTTTGCCTCAACGATTTTGTGCATGTCTGGGAGGATTAATGAGAGCCTTGTTTTTAAAGTCCTTTTCATCAACAGTTGCACGGGGAGGATCCCAGTCAGTGAGTGCGGACGAGATCTGTATGCCCGCAGTGATTGCGGCAGACGACCCTGCAGCGTGGGACCTTGGATTTTAAGCATGCTTTGTTTAATGATTTGCACTGCTCTCTCCGCCAGGCCGTTGGAGGCCGGCTTGAACGGTGCCGTCTTGACGTCATTTATGCCGTGGTCAATTATAAAGTCTTGGAATTCTGCGCTGGTGAAGCACGGACCATTGTCACTGACCAAATGTCAGGGATTCCGTGCGTTGCAAACATGGTTGCGAGGCTCTCCACAGTGGTGGAGGTTGTGCTCGAGTTTAAAATGGTGCATTCGATCCACTTTGAAAATGCATTTACAACTACGAGGAACATTTTGCCCATGAATGGACTCGCATAGTCTATGTGCACTCGCGACCACGGTTTCGTAGGCCTGGGCCAGGGGCTCAGTGGAGCCTCCCTGGGGGCATTGCTGAGTTGGGCACAAATGGTGCACCTTCGGACGCAGAGCTCCAAGTCCGCGTCAATACCAGGCCACCAGACGTGGGATCTGGCTATGGCCTTCATGAGAATGATCCTCGGTGGAGCTCCCGGACAAATGCTTCTCTGCCTCGCAGAGGCATGACTACTCAGCTGCCCCACATCAGGCAGTCTGCTTGTAGTGATAGCTCATGCATGCGCCTGTGAAAGGGTTTTAATTCCTCGGGGCAGGCATCGCGAGCCTCTGCCCAGTCACCGGTTAGGACACATCTTTTTACTAAGGATAACGTGGGGTCGCTGGCCGTCCAGGCTCTGATTTGGCGAGCCGTCATGGGCGAACCTGTGAACTCAAAGGCATTGAGTGCCATGACTATCTCACAGTCCTGTTCGTCAGACCATTCCGTGGTCGCCAGGGGTAGGCTGCTGAGCGCGTCGGCACAGTTGTCTGTGCCTGGTCTGTGCCTTATGGTATAGTCGTAGGATGCCAGCATGAGTGCCCACCGTTGAATTCGCGCCGAGGCGTTGGCGTTTATTGCCTTGCTCTCAGATAGGTGGGATGTGAGGGGCTTGTGGTCGGTTTCTAATGCGAACTTGGCCCCGAAAAGTTATTGGTGCATCTTTTTGACACCGTACACGCACGCGAGCGCCTCCTTATCTACCATTCCGTACCCACGCTCCACCCGCGAAAATGACCTGGAGGCATAAGCTATGGGTTGTAATTTGCCCGCACTATTGACATGTTGCAAAACGCACCCGACCCCATACGCTGACGCATCGCATGTGAGAACTAACTTTTTACCTGGGTCAAAGAAAGTCAAAACACTGTTGGAATACAGAAGGTTGCATGCCTTATTGAAGGCGCGTTCCTGGGCGTCCCCCCAAAACCAATCGCATCCCTTCTTGAGTAGCACGTGGAGAGGCTCCAGCAGCGTGCTTAAGTTCTGCATAGAGTTCCCAAAGTAATTGAGTAGCCCAAGAAAGGCGCGCAGTTCTGAGACATTCCGGGGCCTGGGTGCCAGGTGAATTGCTTCTGTTTTGGACTCTGTTGGGCGGATTGCATCAGCGGCAATCCTTCTGCCCAAAACTTCAACCTCGGGTGCAAGAAACAGGCACTTGGATTTCTTGACTCGTAGGCCTACCCGATCCAACCGCTTTAGTATTTCCTCCAAATTACGGAGATGGGAGTCGGTGCCCCTGCCCGTGATAAGTATGTCGTCTTGAAATACAACACTCCCCGGGATGGACTTGAGCAGACTCTCCATGTTGCGCTGGAATATGGCAGCTGCTGACCTGATGCCGAATGGGCATCAATTGTACATGAAAAGGCCTCAATGTGTGTTGATGGTGTTGAGTAGCTTGGATTCCTTGGTCAATTCTTGCGTCATATACGCAGATGTGAGGTCTAATTTTGAGAAAAGTTTACCTCCAGCCAATGTGACAAATAAGTCCTCCACTCTGGGCAGCGGGTACTGGTCCTGTTGGGAGATTCTATTTATGGTAGATTTGTAGTCCCCACAGATTCGTACGGTTCTATCAGGCTTCATGACTGGGACAATAGGACTTGCCCAGTCGCTAAATTCCACAGGTGATATAATGCCTTCCTGCAGAAGCCTGTCTAGTTCGTGTTCAATCTTTTCCCTCATCACATAGGGTATAGCTCTGGCCTTGTGATGGACCGGTCTAGCATCCTGTGTGATGTAGATTTTGACTTTGGCCCCTTTGAAAGTGCCCACACCTGGCTGAAAGAGATGCTCAAATCGCTTTATAACTGTTGAGCAGGAGGTCCGTTCCTCTAATGACATGGCATGGACATCATCCCATTTCCAATTTAGTTTTGCCAGCCAGCTTCTCCCCAGCAGTGCTGGGGGGTCTCGGGGACAATCCACAGGGGAAGTCAGTTCACTGTCCCTTTGTGTGTGACAGAGAGCATGGCGCTGCTGAGGACTGGTACGATTTCTTTGGTATAGGTCCTTAGTGTGGTGTCAACCCTTGTGAGTTTTGGTCTGTCTCTTTTATGCAGCCACAATTGATCAAATTGTTGAGCGCCCATGAGAGATTGACTCGCTCCCGTATCCAGCTCCATGTTGACAGATATCCCGTTGAGTAGGACCCTCATCATTATAGGTGGCGTCCTGTCATAGGAGCAGCGGCCATTTATTGTGTTGACCCGCTGTACACCGGTGTCCCGGGTACTGTCCCCACCATCTTCTGGTCCGCTTTCTGACCCATCTGATTCGTATACCAGCCGAGCTGCTGTTTTTTTGCACATGCGGGCCAAATGCCCTGTATATTCACAATTTCTGCAAACAGCCTGCTGAAATCGACATCCCCTTGATGAGTGCCCATCCCCACACCTCCAGCACAGACCTGTTCCATTGTTCAAAGAGTTCCGCAAGAATGAGTTGCGTCTGGCTGATCTCTCTTGAGCTTCTCTCACTTTGTAGTTGATTGCTCGCATTGTGGGTTGATGAGGTGTGAACGGCCGTTCCTGTGGCCCTTGATGGCCTCTGCCTGCTATCGAGAGCTGTTCTCCCGGTTTTGTCTGTGTGTGGGGGTAGCAGCTTGATGGCTTCTGCCTGCTGTCGAGAGCCTGTTCTCTGAGTTTTGTCTGTGTGTGGGGGTAGCAGCTTGTTTAGTGCTGTGAACTTCTTCTTCCGATATTTCGTTAGTTGTCGTACCTGCATTGTAAATCAACCTCGTTTCTTCTTCCCCTACCAAGAATATCTGTGCAACCAGTGCTGCTGCCTCTAAGGTCAGGTTCTTGGTCTCTGTGAGCTTTCAGAATATGCCTGCATGGCCTATTCCTTCAATGATAAAGTCTCTCAGCATTTCTCTCCTCAGTTCATCGGAGAACTCACATAAACTAGCCAACTTCCGAAGTTCTGCCACGAAGTCGGGTATGCTCTGGCCCACACAGTGTCTGTAGTTGTAGAACCTGTGTCTGGCCATGTGTAGGCTGCTCGCTGGCTTCAGGTGGTCTCTTACCAGTGTGCTCAATTCTTCAAACGACTTGCTTGCTGGTTTCTCGGGTGCCAACAGATCCTTCATTAAAGCATATGTTTTCGAGCCACAGCTGGTCAAGAGATGGGCTCTTCTCTTGTCTGCCTTATCATCGCCTAACCAGTCTTTGGTTACAAAGCTTTGCTGGAGCCTTTCTATAAAGTCCTCCCAATTGTCTCCCGCATTGTACTTTTCATCTGATCCGTTGTTCGCCATTCTGTGGATTCTGTAATCCCATCCTCGTCGCCACTGTAAAGTCCTGTCCCCTCGGTACAGATTCACATGAGGCATGGAGTGAAATCAAGGTCACTCTGGACCTGCACCTTTATTTCACAGCTCTGGAATGCTGCACTTGCCTGAGACCTGTCCTTATATACCTGTCTCTTGCAAGTGCACCCCTGGTGGTAAGGTATGCTGGTGGTTACAGGTCATATCTTATTACAGTCATGTATAGCATGTTAGGATACAGTTATATATAATACTGTAAGATACATGACATCCCTATCACAGACTTCCCTTTTGTTCTCTCCTCCCCTCTCCATCTTTCCCTACCTCTGTACTTGCTTAACACCTGTTACATCTCTAACTTTTTCCAGTGCTGATGAAAGGTCATCAACCTGAAATATTAACTCTGTTTCTATCTCCATAGATGCTGCCTGACCAGCAGAGTATTTCCAACATTTCTCTTTTAAACACTTCTTGGTTTGTGTCTTAACCTGGATCTGAATTGTTGGCTAGAATTTCCAATAGCTTGCTGCCCGGTTTCTGGGCGATATTGGCCTTCGTGGGCGATAATCAGGTGAGCGAAAAATTCCCTACCTGAGTTATGCCGGCGGTTTCGAGGTACCGCTGGGGTGTGGACTGTCAGCGTGCATCACCCTCACATCGCCCTGGCGTGATATTTAACTCAGCAGTGACCCGTAGGTAAGTATGAAAAAAAACACCCACGAGAATCAGCGAGTTGGGCGGTAAGTGAGTAGCTCTAAAATAAAAAGGTTAGTAATTGATTTTTTACTCATTATTTTAAAATTCTGTTGTGGTGATTTAGTTTAAAAGGGTCTTGAGAATGTTTTTTTCGATTTTTTATGCAATGTTTTTTGAAAAACTACTTTTAGTGTTTTTCTGCTGCTAGGGCTTGGGATAAATTTTTGGTGATTTTTTTTCTTTATCGCTCATTTTCTTTAGGAACTGCCCAATTGACCCTAAATTCCACTTTTTCGCCCAGATTGTAGGTGCAATGCCCATGTTTTTCGTTCGGCAGATATTTTTATTTTTTGGGGGGGAAGTTTTCGCCGGCGGTAATCTTCCCAATCTTAGCAGTCTTTTGGGTGGCAATCTAGCCCAAAGTGTTTTTAATTTGTGATTTAAACTGAGGGAGCGCCGCATTGTTAGAGGTGTCAACTTTCAGATGAAATGTTGAACAGAAGTCTGTATTCCTCTCAGTAAAAGATGACACGAGAAAAGAAAAGGTGGTGAGATCTCATGGTGTCCTGACCAACATTTAAACCTCAACTAATAGCACCAAAACACATTATTTGATTGTTTATCTCATTGCTGTTTGTGAGACTTTGCTGCGTGCAAATTGGCTGCCACTTTTTCCTACATTATTACAGTAACTACACTTCATAAGTACTTCATTGGCTGTATAACACTTTGCAATCTCCTGAGGTGTGAAACACGTTATATAAATGCAATTTCTCTTTTAGTATTGTGCTGTTAATTAAACTTGATGCAGTTATGTAATTTAATGTTAAGGTGGGTATACAGAGGCTGAGAGTATCGTAGGATAGAAACATAGAAACATAGAAAATAGGTGCAGGAGCAGGCCATTCAGCCCTTCTAGCCTGCACCGCCATTCAATGAGTTCATGGCTGAACATGAAACTTCAGTACCCACTTCCTGCTTTCACGCCATACCCCTTGATCCCCCGAGTAGTAAGGACTTCATCTAACTCCCTTTTGAATATATTTAGTGAATTGGCCTCAACTACTTCCTGTGGTAGAGAATTCCACAGGTTCACCACTCTCTGGGTGAAGAAGTTTCTCCTTATCTCGGTCCTAAATGGCTTACCCCTTATCCTTAGACTGTGACCCCTGGTTCTGGACTTCCCCAACATTGGGAACATTCTTCCTGCATCCAACCTGTCCAAACCCGTCAGAATTTTAAACGTTTCTATGAGGTCCCCTCTCACTCTTCTGAACTCCAGTGAATACAAGCCCAGTTGATCCAGTCTTTCTTGATAGGTCAGTCCCACCATCCCGGGAATCAGTCTGGTGAATCTTCACTGCACTCCCTCAATAGCAAGTATGTCCTTCCTCAAGTTAGGAGACCAAAACTGTATACAATACTCCAGGTGTGGCCTCACCAAGGCCCTGTACAACTGTAGCAACACCTCCCTGCCCCTGTACTCAAATCCCCTCGCTATGAAGGCCAACATGCCATTTGCTTTCTTAACCGCCTGCTGTACCTGCATGCCAACCTTCAATAACTTATGTACCATGACACCCAGGTCTCGTTGCACCTTCCCTTTTCCTAATCTGTCACCATTCAGATAATAGTCTGTCTCTCTGTTTTTACCACCAAAGTGGATAACCTCACATTTATCCACATTATACTTCATCTGCCACGCATTTGCCCACTCACCTAACCTATCCAAGTCACTCTGTAGCCTCATAGCATCCTCCTCGCAGCTCACACTGCCACCCAACTTAGTGTCATCCGCAAATTTGGAGATACTACATTTAATCCCCTCGTCTAAATCATTAATGTACAATGTAAACAACTGGGGCCCCAGCACAGAACCCTGCGGTACCCCACTAGTCACTGCCTGCCATTCCGAAAAGTACCCATTTACTCCTACTCTTTGCTTCCTGTCTGACAACCAGTTCTCAATCCACGTCAGCACACTACCCCCAATCCCATGTGCTTTAACTTTGCACATTAATCTCCTGTGTGGGACCTTGTCGAAAGCCTTCTGAAAGTCCAAATATACCACATCAACTGGTACTCCTTTGTCCACTTTATTGGAAACATCCTCAAAAAATTCCAGAAGATTTGTCAAGCATGATCTCCCTTTCACAAATCCATGCTGACTTGGACCTATCATGTCACCATTTTCCAAATGCGCTGCTATGACATCCTTAATAATTGATTCCATCATTTTACCCACTACTGAGGTCAGGCTGACCGGTCTATAATTCCCTGCTTTCTCTCTCCCTCCTTTTTTAAAAAGTGGGGTTACATTGGCTACCCTCCACTCGATAGGAACAGATCCAGAGTCAATGGAATGTTGGAAAATGACTGTCAATGCATCCGCTATTTCCAAGGCCACCTCCTTAAGTACTCTGGGATGCAGTCCATCAGGCCCTGGGGATTTATCGGCCTTCAATCCCATCAATTTCCCCAACACAATTTCCCAACTAATAAAGATTTCCCTCAGTTCCTCCTCCTTAATAGACCCTCTGACCACTTTTATATCCGGAAGGTTGTTTGTGTCCTCCTTAGTGAATACTGAACCAAAGTACATGACTGTTAAAGTCAAAGGACTGTTAAAGTCAAAGGAAATTCTGTGGGATACTTCCAATAGAAAATAATTACTCTTCTGTCTTAAAACAAAACTTCATACCCATCTTTATGCTGCCAGTTTGTCAGAAATTATCAGCTTAAATGGCATCTTAATTGCCTGCATTATTGATCGTGCTGACTCTGCTGAGCAGCTTGTCAGAAGGTTGTGGGTTAAAGTCTCACTCCAGAGATCTGAGCACAAAAAAATCTAGGCTAACAGTCCAGTTAATGAGGGAATGCTGCACTGTCAGATGTGTCGTCTTTCAGATGTGATATTAAACCAAGGCCCCATCTGCTCTCTCAGGTGGATGTAAAAGAGCCCATGGAATTATTTCAAAGAAGAGCAGTGGAGTTATCCCTGGTGTCCTGGCCAATGGTTATCTCTCAACCAATATCACTAAAACAGATTATCTGTAACTACAACTTTCATTTTTATAATTAGTTTATAAAATTTACAGGAATGTCATGAAAAATATATCTCAACAAAAGAAGAAATACTCTACCGTTGCTATAGATCAAAAATACTAGCAACAGGAGGAAAGAAACTAATTCAAGGCTGTTTAAAACTGCTGTAAAGCATGATCCAGAACTTGTATGGAGGTCCTCCACTTTGTTTGCCTTTTAGAATCTAGATTGTAGAAAAGACCATAAGATATAAAAGCAAAATGCTGCAGATGCTGGAATCTGAAATAAAATCAGAAAATGCTGGAAATCTCAATGGGTCAGGCAGCATCTGTGGAGAGAAACAGAGTTAATGTTTCAGGTCGATGACCCTTCGTCAGAACTGGCAAAAGTTCAAAATGTAACAGATTCTTAAGGAAGTGCAGGGACACTGAAAGGGGGAGGGGAGGAAAGAACATGGGAAGGTCTGTGATAGGGTGGAAGACAGAAGAGATTTGAGAGACAAAATGGATGATGGGCAAATTGAGATGGTATTGGCACAAGTTAGGAAACAAAAAATTAATCTAGATATGGTATGAATGATGGAATAATTACCAGCTGCCATGGGAAGCAGAGAAAAAAAAATTAAAAGGGGAGGAGTTTGTTAAAAAGAAGGGGGGGAAAGGGAACAAAATATGGGCAGAGTTTGTGGTCTGAAATAGTTGAACTCGATGTTGAATCCAGAAGGCTGTAAAGTGCCAAAATGAAAGATGAGGTGCTGTTCCTCGAGTTTGCATTGAGCTCCATTGGAACAGTGTAGCAGGCTGAGGATGGAGAGGTCAGAGTAAGAGTGGAATGGAGAATTAAAATGACAGGTGACCAGAAGCTTGGGGTCACGCTTACAAACTGAACGGGGTGTTCTGCAAAGTGGTCACCCAATCTGCATTTGGGCTCCCTAATGTAGAGGAGATGACATTGTTAGCAGCGAATACAGTATACTAAATTGAAAGGAGTACAAGTAAATCGCTGTTTTACCTGTAAGGAGTGTTTGGGGCCCTGGACAGTGGGAAGGGAGGAGGTAAAAGGGCAGGTGTTGCATCTCCTGCACTTGCGTGGGAAGGTGCCATGAGAAGGGGAGGGGTTGCTGGGGGTGACTGCAAAATGGACCATGGTGTCGAGGAGAGAACGGTCCCTTCGAAATGCTGAGAGGGGAGGGGAGGGAAAGATGTGATTGGTGATGGGATCACACTGGTGATGGCGGAAATGGCGGAGGATGATCCGTTGAACGTGGAGGCTGGTGGGGTGAGAGGACAAGGGGAACCCTGTCGTGGTTCTGAGAGGGAGGGGAAGGGGTCAGAGCAGAAGTGCAGGATATAGAATGGACACGGATACCATATGATATGCTTTATATGATTCAACAGCTTGAATATTGCCACTCATCCCTGAGCAGCTCACAATCCATGAACATTAATGACTCTGTGCTAAGGGAGCTGATGATATACACAGCTGCCATTTTAGACCACAAGATGTCAGCAACACACTTCCCAAAAATGGAAGCTCAGAATTTGCTCACGTCTGAAAAGAAACACTACCTGCATTAAAAGAACAGTTCTGCTTCAAAGAACAAGCTAAACTAATCTTTTACGGCTGCTTCTATTGAATTTATATCAAATCTTTCTATTTCTATTTATACAACACATATTCCTCCCATGTGGCATAAAATAGGAATTACATTTGTTCCCTCATGTCAATACACAACTTACCTGATTATCGTAGCTATTATTTCACAACTAATTTGTGTGCACTGGGACAGTGAAACCACAGTTGGCACAAAGGATCAGCTTTGAATCTAAAGTTTCAAGTAGAGTTACAAAAATAAATTGATATTCAGGAAAATCGCAAATTTAGCCCTCTCCATTTGGGCTTCCCAAGTGGCTCAATGAGTAAGTGCATCAATTGGTGTGGCACAGAATCACAGGCCAGGAAGCTCCCACGCTTGATCCTGTTCCTGCTGAGTTAGCTGATCTCAACTGGGAAAATTGTGGCCTACGTTTCTCCAGTCCAGGGAAAAATCAGCCATGGTGCACCTTCCTTACCATTATGCCGTGACTGCTGATGGGTAGAGCCTTGTCAACTGTTGATATTCACTGTTCAGGGTTGCTAATAAACAGATAACCAGATATCAGTAACAGTTACACCATCAGCAGGGGGCGGGGCAGAGGGTTGGAGAAAATGGAAGGATATGATGACCAATAGCTTTGGTGGTTTTGTTCATTAATATACCACACAATGATGTTGAAGAGCATTGTGTCACACCTCTTATTTCTATATGAAGTACTTCTGATAAGGATCTTGCCAGAGACATAGAAAGGTACTATCAAAAGAAGAGCAAATAATCTCACAAACATTTATGTATACCTCACAGTTGTCAGCCCTACAGCAGCAGTGATCGAGGCCTGAAAATAGATTGCTGCATATCCTTATCGCACTGCAACATGTCAGAGAGCTGGAGCAGAGGTGGCAAAGAAGACAAGCTGCTCACAGGAGGAGAGGGAGGAGGACTCTCAGCAGGCGGCCTTACCCACCTAGGGTTTTCAGCGAGCACTTCTCCTACCTGCACCTAAGCAAGGAGCAGTGCATTCGGAGGCTCCACTTCATCATGGAGGTGGTCACAGAACTCTGCCATCTCTTGGAACCAGGCCAGGAGCCTCAGTGCAGGATGATGGTTCTGCCAGTGCCCCTCAGGGTGACCGTGTCCCTGAAATAGTTTGCCAGCTGATCCTTCCAGGCTGGAACAGGCAAAATAGCTAACGTTTCGCAATTCACCCGTCCATCACTGCATCTGGCCTCCACCATGGTTCAGGGCGCCATCGACTGCACACACATGGCATTGAGGGTGCCTCAAATCAATGCTGAGATGTACTGGATCTTCAAAGACAACCACTCTTTTAATGTGCAGGAGGGATGTCCTGTACCCACAGGAGGGAGAGAGTCCACTTTGCCCTCCTGACCCTCTCGCCTCCTTAACCTCCTCGTTTTCCTCCTCTTCTTCCTACTAAAGAAGTAGGGGTAGGAGAATTCAGGAAAGGGTAAATTTGCCCCAGCAGTCAACTCTCAATCATCAGCAAAGTGATGGAAGGTGTCGTCGACAGTGCTATCAAGCAGCACTTACTCACCAATAACTTGCTCACCGATGCTCAGTTTGGGTTCCACCAGAACCACTCAGCTCCAGACCTCATTGCAGCCTTGGACCAAGCAGGGACAAAAGAGCTGAGTTCCAGAGGTGAGTGAGAATAATTGCCCTTGACATCAAGGCAGCATTTGGCTGAGTGTGGCATCAAGGAGCCCTGTCAGCTGCGGCTCAATAGGAAGCACACTCGCCTTTGAGTCAGAAGGTTGTGGGTTCAAGTCCCAACCCTGGGATTTGAGCACATAAATGTAGGTTGACACTTCAGTGCAGTGCTGAGGGAGTGCTGGATCTGACGGAGGTGCCGTATTTCGGACGAGACGTTAAACCGGGGCCTTGTCTGCTCTCTCAGGTGGACGTAAAAGATCCCATGGCACTTATTTCGAAAAAGAGCAGTGGAGTTATCCCTGGTGTCCTGGCTAATATTTATCTCTCAATCAACATAACAAAAACAAATTATCTGGTCATTATCACATTGCTGTTTCTGGGAGCTTGCTGTGCACAACTTGGCTGCCCTGTTTCCCATATTACAACAGTGACTACGCTTCAAAAGTACTGCATTAGCTGTAAAGCGCTTTGAGATATCCAGTGGTCGTGAAAGGTGCTATATAAATGCAAGTCTTTCTTCTTCCTTTAGTAAAATTGAAGTCAATGGGAATCAGGGGGAAAATTCTTCACTGGCTGGAGTCATACTTAGCACAAAGCAAGATGGTTGTGGTTATTGGAGATCAATTATCCCAGCCCCAAGACATCACTGCAGGAATTCTTCAGGGCAGTGTCCTAGGCCCAACCGTCTTCAGCTACTTCATCAATGACCTTCCCTCCATCATAAGGTCAGAAGAGGAGATGTTCACTGATGATTGCACAGCGTTCAGTGCCATTCGCAACTCCTCAGATAATGAAGCAGTCCATGCCCTCATACAGCAAGACCTGGACAACATTCAGGCTTGGGTTGATAAGTGGCAAGTAATATTCATGCCACACAAGTGCCAGGCAATGACCACCTCCAACAAGTGAGAGTCTAACTGTTATGTCTGTAATGTACTATGAATGACTCCACGAGGCAATGTTTTGTGCTCAAACTGTAGTGACCTTGGTCCTTTATTCATAATATAGAGTGAGGCAACCGCATGGTGGCTCCCCTTTTATACAGCCCCTGCCACCAGGGCAGGAAACCCTGGTCTCCACCAGTTGCATCCTCTAGTAGTGCCAGCATGTATATACGCAGTATAAACCTTATTGATAGTATATCAGGTAAACAAGTCTCCATCTTGTGCAACTATACAGTGACTACACAGAGAGTATATCTATAGTCTGCATATATAACATTACTCTTCCCCCAAGTCCTTTGTGCCAATTATCTTTGCACTATGTGCTCTGGCTTAGCTCTCCCCAGACTTAAGTGCCAATACCCTTGCACCTTGGTTGTGCTTTGGCTTGGCTCTCTCCCTGTTAACACCCAAGTCCTTTTGCTACAACGTTGGGTAGTGGTTACCCATTTGGATGGTTCGCTGATGCAGTGAAGGTTCCAGTGGGTTCTGGATGTGATCCATGTGTGTGTCCATAGCTACATACATCTATTTCCCTCCCACAACCCCCACAGCGAGATCATGCAGTTGCCCGTTATATTAACATAGAGGATCAGACACTGTGCAAGTACAAAGAAAGGAAGAAAAAAAAACATTTTTTTACAGTTTGTATCATGACACCTTGGTTCACTGACTTACATTCGTTATGTTTTACAGTCGTGCGCCAGGAATGGGCAGATTGCATTCATGGTTCAGTCATGGTCAGTACTGAGGTAACAGTACAGGTATGCGAGGACGCTAGTTCCAGAGCAACCGGACGGGGTCCTAGTCGTCTGATGGCGGCGCTGCGCCCCCTGCTAGCGGGGTGGGCTTGGTTCAATCACCTTGCCAGGACTCAGGGCCTTTGCCCTTACCGAGTGATGGGCAGAGCCACAGATGTGTGTGGCCTCCCTGTCCTCCTTTGAGGGCTGAAGAATCTTCTGCCTGCTCTCTAAGAGTGTTGGGAACCTGGCTGTTCCAGGTCCCGTTTGGGGAACTGGTTGGTTCTGACCTTTCGCTCCCAGACATGACCGAGGTAGCGACTGGGTCTGGGGGCTGCACCGTCTCCACCCGGATGGTGGGCAACGGTGGCCAACTGCGTGTATTGGTGCCGTTTTCGTTTCCAGGTCTGTGGCGAATAGTGCCATAGGGTGCCTGCAGCGTGGGATAGACCTGGGGCAGGGTATCAGGATCAGTGCCTTCACCCTCCTGAGGTCGCTGACCTATAACTTGAGGGGACACCGGGGGCAGGGCATCAGGATCAGCGCCTTTGCCATCCTGAATTCACTTGCTTGCTACTTTTGGGGACACTCTATACCCGCAACTTCATTTTGTTCTTTACATTCTTAATCAGTTCGTTACATTGATTGCCATGCATATAATGTCTCTTTAAGTTCAGTTGGTTGCAGGTCTCCTTTAAGAGAACCCTGCTGGCTTTACCCCAATCAAATCCTTTGTTAGACATCACGTGTTGATCCCTCAGCATTGCATCTCATGGTCTGGCCACGGCCATCTTTTTTCCAGCCACCTGCACCTTGCTGCAACAGGTACACCATCTTGCCTCTGTCTCGAGGTCAACTGCTTTGATCCTTCTCTCCCGCAATTCTGCCACAAAAGTTGGAAGAGTGTTTGTGAATTCGATCTTACTCCCCAGGAGTCCTGCCACTGGAGCCGGGAAGGTACTTTTAGGTTGTTTCGGTCGGATCATTGCCACGCAGTCGTGATGGATGATCTGTGCCTCAGGTGCTGTGCTGGTCTGTTCTCTGGTGCCTGGCCCAAGCGAAGGTGAGGTTTTGCTCTACCTCTGAGCATGGGGGGCATCGATTGCTGGAGTGAAGAGGTCTTCCCATTTCCACTGGATCTTCCCCATCCACGTTCTTCCGAGGTAACTTGTGCACCACGCCATTATGGATTACACTTACATCCGCACTACCAAGGACTGGGATCAGCTCCTTGATGTAGGTGCACAACTTTTCCTGTACTGGAACCAGCTCGGGTCGTTTTTCGTTCCACAACCTCTCAAAGGCATCCTGGCTCATCACTGACTGGCTCGCTCCCGTGTCCACTTCCATGAAGACTGGAACGCTGTTTATCTTGACTTCTATCTTCACTGGAGGACAATCGGTGGTGCAGGTATACACTCCATACACTTCTTCTTGGGGCTGAGCTGTCTTTCTGGCCAAATCATCATACTCCCCGCTGGATTCAAAGTCATTTACTGACTCCTCTGCTAGAGGTGGCCCTTTGTGTTACAGGTTTTGCATACGTACTCAGCAAACCAACACTGGTGAGCCCTATGGTTTCCTCCGCAATGGCAGCATGGTGCTACTCGATTAGCACCCCTCGACGGACTCTGAGTTCTGGAACTCTGAGGTCTGTGCTCTCTGCCCTGGGCAGAGCCATGTTCTACAATCTTTCCTGTATTTGCCGGGTTTGAGTCCACAGGATGAATAATTTGCTTGGTGCTGCAGGTCGAGGTCATGAATGCCTAACATGATGATGGCCTTCTGCAGGTTGACAGTCATGATGGACGGTCTGTGCCTCAGGGTGCTGCGCTGGTCTGTTCTCTGGTGCCTGGCCCAAGTGAAGGTGAGGTTTTCCTCTGCCTCTGAGCATGGGGGACATCGATTGCTGGAGTGAAAAGGTCTTCCCATTTCCACTGGATCTTCCCCATCCACCTTCTTCCGAGTAGCGTTGGACCATCACCTGCAACAATCCACAGAGGTAACTTGTGCACCACGCCATTATGGATTACACTTACATCCGCGCTACCAAGGACTGGGATTAGCTCCTTGGTGTAGGTGCGCAACTTTTCCAGTACTGGAACCAGCTTGGGTCGTTTTTCGTTCCATAGCCTCTCAAAGGCATCCTGGCTCATCACTGACTGGCTCGCTCCTGTGTCCACTTCCATGAAGACTGGAACGCCGTTTATCTCGATTTCCATCTTCACTGGAGGACAATCGGTGGTGCAGGTATACACTCCATACACTTCTTCTTGGGGATGAGCTGCCTCTCTGGCCAAATCATCATACTCCTCGCTGGATTCAAAGTCATCTACTGACTACACTGCCAGACGGTGAGTCGCATTTCTTTTACACATACACTGGAGGTGGCCCTTCATGTTACAGGCTTTGCATACATACTCAGCAAACAGACACTGGTGAGCCCTATGGTTGCCTCCGCAACGACAGCATAGTGCTACTCGATTAGCACCCCTCGACGGATTCTGAGTTCTGGAACCCTGAGGTCTGTGCCCTCTGCCCTGGGCAGAGCCACATTCTACAGTCTTGCCTGTGAAAGGCACCATTCTGTGTACAGTACTTGCCGGGTTTGAGTCCACAGGATGAATGATTTGCTTGGTGCTGCAGGTTGAGGTCATGAACGCCTGACTGATGCTGATGGCCTGCTGCAGGTTGACTGTGGTGTCGGCAGATAATAGCTTGTGAAGGAGGCCCTCGTGGCCAATTCCTATAACGAAGATGTCTTGCAATGCTTTGTTGAGGTGCGTGCCAAAATCACACAGTGCTGCAAGTCACCTGTGGTCGGCAGCATATTTTGCAATCTCCTAGCCCTCAGGTCTGCGGTGAGTGTAGAATCTGTGCCTGGCCGTGAGGATGCTCTGTTTTGGTTTTAGTTGGTCACGAATTAGTTCAGTCAGCACATCGTATGTCTTATCCTTGGCCTTTGTGGGTGCCAGCAAGTCCCTGACGAGGCAGTAGACCTCGGGTCCACAACTGGTCAGCAATATAGCCTTGTGCTTCTCCGCCAATGTGTCCGTCTCCCCTGCCAGGTCGTTTGCCACAAAATATAGCTCGAGCCTTTCCATGAAGGCATCCCAATCATCACGCTCTGCAAAGTCTTTTAGTCTGCCAAAGGTAGCCATAATCGCGTGAAAGTCCGTATTCTCGTCGCCAGTTGTTATGTCTGTAATGTACCTATGAATGACTCTACAAGGCAATGTTTTATACTCAAACTGTAGTGACTTTGATCCTTTATTCGTAACTCCAGAGTGAGGCAGCCACATGGTGGCTCCCCTTTTATACAGCCCCTGCCACCAGGGCAGGAAACCCCGGTCTCCACCATTTGCACCATTTAGTGGTGCCAGCATGCATATACACAGTATAAACCTTACTGGTAGTACATCAGGTAAACAAGTCTCCATCTTATGCAACTATACAGTGATTACACAGAGAGTATATACTATAGATACTATCGCTGAGCCGGGAGCAGCGTGAGTCCGTTGCTGAGGTCTATAAAAGGTCGGGAGGTGCGTGGAGAGGCGTTGCTGAGCCGGGAGCAGCGTGAGCCCGTTGGTGAGGCCTATAAAGGCGGAGCTTGTGCAGCTACAGGGAGAAGGCAAAAAAGAAGTAGAAAGAAATAGAAAGGTGATGTCACAGCCAAGGGGGTAAGTGATTGGCTGGTGATTGGTGAATAGTTTTTCTTTTTTCTCTTCTATAAAAGTGAGTAAATTTTAGCATTGTTGTTGCCAATTTAAGTTAATCTAAGGGTTAAATCATGACAGGAGAGCTCAGTCACGTGATATGCTCCTCCTGTACCATGTGGGAACTCAGGGACACTTCCGGTGTCCCTGACAACTATGTGTGCGGGAAGTGTATCTGCCTCCAGCTCCTGATGGACCGGGTTGCGGAATTGGAGCTGAGGGTGGATTTACTCTGGAGCATCCTCAATGCTGAGAATGACGTGAGTAGCACGTGTTGCGAGTTGGTCTTACTGCAGGTGAAGGGTCCACAGCCAGCTAGGGAATGGAAGACCAGCAGGAAGAGCAGTGCAAGGAAGGTAGTGCAGAGGTCCCCTGCGGTCATCCTCCTGCAAAACAGATACACCGCTTTGGGTACTGTTGAGGAGGATGACTCATCAGGGGAGGGCAGCAGCAGCCAAATTCATGGCACCATGGCTGCTGCACAGAAGGGCGGGAAAAAGAGTGGGAGAGCTATAGTGATAGGGGACTCTATTGTAAGGAGAATAGATAGGAGTTTCTGCGGCCGCAACCGAGACTCCAGGATGGTATGTTGCCTCTCTGGCGCAAGGGTCAAGGATGTCTCGGAGCGGCTGCAGAGCATTCTGGAGAGGGAGGGTGAACAGCCAATTGTCATGGTACATGTAGGTACCAACGATATAGGTAAGAAGCGGGAAGAGGTCCTACAAGCTGTATTTAGGGAGCAAAGAGTTAAGTTAAAAAGTAGGACCTCAAAGGTAGTAATCTCTGGATTGCTACCAGTGCCACATGCTAATCAGAGTAGAGGGAGCAGGATAGTTAGAATAAATATGTGGCTTGAGCAGTGGTGCAAGAGGGAGGGATTCAAATTCCTGGGACATTGGAACCAGTTCTGGGGGAAGTGGGACCTGTACAAAAGGGACGGTCTGCACTTGGGCAAGACTGGAACTGATGTCCTGGGGTAACATTTGCTAATGCAGTTCGGGAATGTTTAAACTAATATGGTAGGGGATGGGAACCTATGCAGCGAGATAGGGCGAAGTAATATGGAGTCAGAAACAGATGGTAAAAAGGTAAAAAGCAACAGTGGAAGGCCGAGTAAACAAAGGCAAGAAACAAAAAGGGACACACTACATCATAATTCTAAAAGGACAAAGGGTGTTAAAAAAATAAGCCTGAAGGCTTTGTGTCTTAATGCAAGGAGTATCCGTAATAAGGTGGATGAATTAACTGTGCAAATAGATGTGAACAGATATGATGTGATTGGGATTACAGAGACGTGGCTCCAGGATGATCAATGCTGGGTACTCAACATCCAAGGGTATTCAACATTTCGGAAGGATAGAATAAAAGGAAAAGGAGGTGTGGTAGCATTGCTGGTTAAAGAGGAGATTAATGCAATAGTTAGGAAGGACATTATCTTGGATGATGTGGAATCTATATGGGTAGAGCTGCAGAACACCAAAGGGCAAAAAACTTTAGTGGGAGTTGTGTACAGACCTCCAAACAGTAGTGGTGATGCTGGGGAGGGCATCAAACAGGAAATTAGGGGTGCATGCAATAAAGGTGCAGCAGTTATCATGGGTGATTTTAATATGCATATAGATTGGGCTAACCAAACTGGAAGCAATACAGTGGAGGAGGATTTCGTGGAGTGCATAAGGGATGGTTTTTTAGACCAATATGTCGAGGAACCAACTAGGGGGGAGGCCATCTTAGACTGGGTGTTGTGTAATGAGAAAGGATTAATTAGCAATCTTGTTGTGCGAGGCCCCTTGGGGAAGAGTGATCATAATATGGTGGAATTCTACATTCGGATGGAGAATGAAACAGTTAATTCAGAGACCATGGTCCAGAACTTAAAGAAGGGTAACTTTGAAGGTATGAGGCGTGAATTGGCTAGGATAGATTGGCGAATGATACTTAAGGGGTTGACTGTGGATGGGCAATGGCAGACATTTAGAGACCGCATGGTTCAACTACAACAATTGTACATCCCTGTCTGGCGTAAAAATAAAAAAGGGAAGGTGGCTCAACCGTGGCTATCAAGGGAAATCAGGGATAGTATTAAAGCCAAGGAAGTGGCATACAAATTGGCCAGAAATAGCACTGAACCTGAGGACTGGGAGAAATTTAGAACTCAGCAGAGGAGGACAAAGGGTTTGATGAGGGCAGGGAAAATAGAGTACGAGAGGAAGCTTGCAGGGAACATTAAGACGGACTGCAAAAGTTTCTATAGATATGTAAAGAGAAAAAGATTAGCAAAGACAAACGTAGGTCTCCTGCAGTCAGAATCAGAGGAAGTCATAACGGGGAACAAAGAAATGGCAGACCAATTGAACAAGTACTTTGGTTCGGCATTCACTAAGGAGGACACAAACAATCTTCCGGACATAAAAGGGGTCAGAGGGTCTAGTAAGAAGAAGGAACTGAGGGAAATCCTTATTAGTCGGGAAATTGTGTTGGGGAAATTGATGGGATTCAAGGCCAATAAATCCCAAAGGCCTGATGGACTGCATCTCAGAGTATTTAAGGAGGTGGCCTTGGAAATAGCGGATGCATTGACAGTCATTTTCCAACATTCCATAGACTCTGGATCAGTTCCTATGGAGTGAAGGGTAGCCAATGTAACCCCACTTTTTAAAAAAGGAGGGAGAGAGAAAATGGGGAATTATTGACAGGTCAGCCTGACATCAGTAGTGGGTAAAATGATGGAATCAATTATTAAGGATGTCATGCATTTGGAAAGAGGTGACATAATAGGTCCAAGTCAGCATGGATTTGTGAAAGGGAAATTATGCTTGACAAATCTTCTGGAATTTTTTGAAGATGTTTCCAGTAAAGTGGACAAAGGAGAACCAGTTGATGTGGTATATTTGGACTTTCAGAAGGCTTTCGACAAGGTCCCACACAAGAGATTAATGTGCAAAGTTAAAGCACATGGGATTGGGGTATTGTGCTGATATGGATTGAGAACTGGTTGTCAGACAGGAAGCAAAGAGTAGGAGTAAATGGGTACTTTTCAGAATGGCAGGCAGTGACTAGTGGAGTACCGCAAGGTTCTGTGCTGGGGCCCCAGCTGTTTACATTGTACATTAATGATTTAGACAAAGGGATTAAATGTAGTATCTCCAAATTTGTGGATGACACTAAGTTGGGTGGCAGTGTGAGCTGCGAGGAGGATGCTATGAGGCTGCAGAGTGACTTGGATAGGTTAGGTGAGTGGGCAAATGCATGGCAGATGAAGTATAATGTGGATAAATGTGAGGTTATCCACTTTGGTGGTAAAAACAGAGAGACAGACTATTATCTGAATGGTGACAGATTAGGAAATGGGGAGGTGCAACGAGACCTGGGTGTCATAGTACATCAATCATTGAAGGTTGGCATGCAGGTATAGCAGGCGGTTTAGAAAGCAAATAGCATGTTGGCCTTCATAGCGAGGGGATTTGAGTACAGGGGCAAGGAGGTGTTGCTACAGTTGTACAGGGCCTTGGTGAGGCCACACCTGGAGTTTTGTGTACAGTTTTGGTCTCCTAACTTGAGGAAGGACATTCTTGCTTTTGAGGGAGTGCAGCAAAGGTTCACCAGACTGATTCCCGGCATGGCGGGACTGGCATATCAAGAAAGACTGGATCAACTGGGCTTGTATTCACTGGAGTTCAGAAGAGTGAGAGGGGATCTCATAGAAACGTTTAAAATTCTGACGGGTTTAGACAGGTTAGATGCAGGAAGAATGTTCCCAATGTTGGGGAAGTCCAGAACCAGGGGTCATAGTCTAAGGATAAGGGGTAAGCCATTTAGGACCGAGATGAGGAGAAACTTCTTCACCCAGAGAGTGGTGAACCTGTGAAATTCTCTACCACAGAAAGTTGTTGAGGTCAATTCACTAAATATATTCAAAAAGGAGTTAGATGTAGTCCTTACTACTAGGGGGATCAAGGGGTATGGCGAGAAAGTAGGAATGGGATACTGAAGTTGCATGTTCAGCCATGAACTCATTGAATGGCGGTGCAGGCTCGAAGGGTCGAATGGCCTACTCCTGCACTTATTTTCTATGTTTCTATGTTTCTATAGGCTGCATATATAACACTAACCACCTCCCCTTGATATTCAACAGCATTACCATTGCTGAATCCCCCACCATTAACATGCTGGGGGTCACCATTGACCAGAAACGTAACTTTTCCAGCCATATAAATAACGTGGCAACAAGAGCAGGTCAACAAGAGCTGGGTATTCTGTGGCGAGTGTCTCACCTCCTGACTCCCCAAAGCCCTTCCACTATTTGCAAGACACAAATCAAGAGTGTGATGGTATACTCTCCACTTGCCTCGATGAATGCAGCTCCAATAACACTTAAGAAACTCGTCACCATCCAGGACAAAGCAGCCTGCTTGATTGGCATCCCATTAACCACCTTCAACATTCACTCCCTCCACCATCGTTACACAGTGGCTGCAGTGTGTACCATCTACAAGATGCACTGCAGCAACTTGCCAATGCTTCTTCGGCAGCACCTCCCAAACCCATGACCACTGCCATCTAGAAGGACTAGGGTAGCAGGCGCATGGGAGCACCATCACCTGTAAGTTCCCCTAAAAGTTACACACCATCCTGACTTGGAACTTTATCGCTGTTCCTTCATCGTTGTTGAGTCAAGATCCTGGAACTCCCTCCCTAATTGCACTGCGGGAGTACCTTCACCACACGGACTGCAGCGGTTCAAGAAGGCGGCTCACCACCATCTTCTTAACGGCAATTAGGTGTTGGCAATAAATGATGGCCTTGTCAGCAATTCCCAAATCCTGGAACAATTAATGTTTTTAAAGTGGGAGGATTTAGGAAAGAGTAAATTTAAAAGCAGCAAGTGAAATGTTAAAGCTCTGGAGCAGAGCAGAGTTTTGGGTAAAGATAAGCAGAGTGCGTCAGGAAGGGACAGAGAGATTAATAAAGGTATTAGGGCATCAATGACTAAAGTGACAGCAGGGAAATATAGAAAAAAGTGAAAGCTAAAGGCACTATATCTGAATGCAAGAAGCATTCTAAAAAATAGATCAATTAATAATGCAGATATAAATAAATGGGTTTGATTTAATAGCCATTACAGAGACATGGTTGTAAAGTTGCTAAGATTGGGAATTAAATATTCCAGGATATTTGACTTTTAGAAGAGACAGGCAGAATGGAAAAGGAGGAGGGGTAGCCTTGATAATAAAGAAGGGAATAAAGACAGTAGAGGGAAAGGGTCTTGGCTCAGAAAAACAAAATGTAGAATCAGTTTGGATGAAGCTAAGAAACAAGGGGCAGAAATAACTAGTGGGAGTTGTCCATCGGCCCCCTAGCAGCGGTTATAGTGTCGGGCAGAGTGTAAATCATAAATTAAAGATGCATTTAAAAGGGTAATACAGTAATCATGGGGGACTTTAACTTTCATATAGATTGGGCAAACCAAATTTGCAGAAATCATGCAGAGGAAGAGATCATGGAATGCATTCATGATAGTTTTCTGGATTAGAATGTCAAGGAACCTACGAGAGAATTGGCTATTTTAGATCTAGTACTGTGCAATGAGGGTTAATTAATAACCTTGTATTAAAGGAGCTTCTGGGATCATAATATAGAATCATAGAAATTTACAGCACGGAAGGAGGCCATTTCGGCCCATCGTGTCCACGCTGGCCGGTAAAGAGCTATTCAGCCTAATCCTACTTTCCAGCTCTTGGTCTGTAGCCTTGTAGGTTATGGCACTTCAAGTTCACATCCAAGTACTTTATATGATAGAATTTTATGTTGAGTTTGAGAGTGATTTAGTTAAATGTGAAACTTGGATCCCAAACCTGAACAAAGCAAACGACTTAGGCATAAGAGGCGAGTTGGATAAGGTAGGTTGGAAATTAGATTAAATATATGACAGTAGAAAAGCAATGGCAAACATTTAAACAAATAATTCATAATTCACAATGAATATACATTCCCTTAAGGAATAAAAACACCATGGAATAATGGTCCGAACGTGGCTAACAAGAGAAATTAAAGATAGTATTAGATTAAAGGAAGAGGCTTATAATGTTGCCAAAACGAGCAGTAATCCTGTTGACTGGAAAGATTTTAAAATTCAGTAAAGGAGGGCCAAGAAATTTATAAAGGGAAAATAGAATATGAGAGTAAACTAGCGAGAGACATAAACACAGAAGTAAAAGCTTCCATAGGTATGTAAAAAGGAAAAGATCAGTGAAAGAAATCGCGGGTCCCTTAGAGGCTGAGACAGCAGAAATTATAATGGGGAACAAGGAAATGGTAGAGAAATTAAATACATACTTTGCATCTGTCTTTCTGGAAGAAGATGCAAAAAACCTTCCGAAATTAATGGAGAACCAAGGGTCTAGCGAGAAGGAGGAACTGAAAGAAATTAGTATTCGTAAAAAAATAGTACTGAAGAAATTAATGAGACTGAAAGCCGATAAATCCCCTTGACCTGATGGCCTACATATTAGGGTTTTTAAAGAGGTGGCTATAGAGATTATGGATGCTTTCGTTGTCATCTTCCAAAATTCCATAGATTCTAGAATGGTTCCCGCAGATTGGAAGGTAGCTAATGTAACCCTGCTATTTAAAAAAGGAAGGAGGCAGAAAACGGGGAGCTACAGACCAGTTCGTCTGAAATCAGTAGTAATGCTAGAATCTATTATTAAGGACGTGGTAAAAGGGCACTTAGAAAATAATAATAGGATTGGGCAGCTTCAACTCAGATTTAGGAAAGGAAAATCATGTTTGATGTATCTGTTAGAGTTTTTTGAGGTTGTAACTAACAAAATAGATAAGGAGGAACCAGTGGATGTGGTGTATTTTGATTTTAAGAAAGGATTAGATAAAGTGCCACAACAGAGGTTATTAAATAAAATTAAGGTTCATCGTATTGGAGGTAATATACTAGCATGGATTGAGGATTGGTTAATGGACAGAAAACAGAGAGTAGGAATAAATAGGTCATTTTCGGATTGGCAGGCTGTAATAGTGGGGTACCGCAAGGATTAATGCTTGAGCCTCAGCTATTTACAATCTATATCAATGATTTGGATCAAGGGACAAAATGTAATATATCCAAGTTTGCTGATGATACAAAGCTAGGTGGGCATGTAAGTTGTGAGGAGGATACAAAGAGGCCTCAAGGGGATATAGAAAGGCTAAGTGAGTGGGCAAGAACATGGCAAATGGAATATAATGTGGAGAAATGTGAAGTTATCCACTTTGGTAGGAAAAATAGAAAAGCGGAGTATTTTATAAATGGTGAGAGATTGGGAAATGTTAGTGTTCAAATGGACCTATGTGTACACGAATCACTGAAAGTTATCATGCAGATATAGCAAGCAATTAGGAAAGCAAATGGTATGTTGGCCTTTATTACATGAGGATTTCAGTATAAGAGTAAAGGGGGCTGAAATTGCCCCTTTTTTCAAGGGCCGTTAGGTACCGCCCGGTGTAGGGGGAGGGGGCGACACATCCGCAATTGCCCCCGGGCCAGAGGCGGCATAAACAGGTTTCTGCCACGCCCCGATGTTCCGTCCCTCCCAGCGATCTGACCCCTTGTCGCCTGTGCGCCGACCCCTTACCACCCGGCGACGACCTCTTTTCTGCCTCGCGGGGGAAATTGCCCCACGGGAGCGCGGCGGCTGCTGGTCGGTGCCACTGACAGCTTTGCGATAGGGATGCTGCCAATGGCTGGGCGGTGCAGTCACCCTTAAAGCGGAGGGTGTACTGCCGTGGCCACCATTTACTTTTAAGTGTCGGCTCAATCTGCACCCCCTCTTAGGTGCCAGGCCGCTAGCCCGGCCAAACCCTTCCCTGGTGGCACAAAGTAGTCCTCACTAGGCCTCACAGCATCCTTCCCCTTTAAGTGAAGGGGAAGGACTTTGTGACACGTCAGCTATTGGGGAATTGTCCTATGAGGAGAGATTGAGTAGACTAGGCCTATATTCTCCAGAGATTAGAAGAATGAGAGGTGATACAAAATTCTTACAGGGCTTGACAGGATAGAGCCAGGGAGGATGTTTCCCCTGGCTGGGAGTCCAGAACCAGGAGTCACAGTCTCAGAATAATTTCTTCATTCAGAGGGTAGTGAATCTTTGGAATTTTCTACCCCAGAGGGCTGTGGAGGTTCAGTCATTGAATATATTCAAGACAGAGATCGATAGATTTTTGAATACTAAGAGTATCAAGAGAAATGGGGACAGTACAAGAACGTGCAGTTGAGGTAAAAGATCAGCCATGATCTTATTGAATGGCAGAGCAGGCTCGAAGGGCCGAAGGGCCGAATGGCCTACTCCTGCTCTAATTCTTATGTTCTAAACCAGTTATTCGCAGACATGGGTGCACTGGGAGAAATTGTTCTTGGAATACAGCATGATTTGGAGGATGAGCAGAGGCTCTCCCAATGGCAGTGAAGGTCACCACGGCCCTCAATTTCTTTGCCAGCGGATCCTTCCAGTCTGCAGCAGGGAAATATCTTAACATCTCACAGTTTGCCATTCATCGCTGCATAGAAATTTACATAGAAACAGAGAAATTTACAGCGCAGAAGAAGGCCAATTCGGCACATCGTGTCCACGCCGGGAGGTCACTGAGGCTCTCTAACCAGGAGAAGGGAATACACTGGCTTCTCTCTTGGCAGAGAGAAGCAGGATAACATAAGAACATAAGAACATAAGAATTAGGAACAGGAGTAGGCCATCTAGCCCCTCGAGCCTGCTCCGCCATTCAAAAGATCATGGCTGATCTGGCCGTGGACTCAGCTCCACTTACCCGCCCGCTCCCCATAACCCTTAATTCCCTTATTGGTTAAAAATTTATCTATCTGTGATTTGAATACATTCAATGAGCTAGCCTCAACTGCTTCCCTGGGCAGAGAATTCCACAGATTCACAACCCTCTGGGAAAAGAAATTCCTTCTCAACTCGGTTTTAAATTGGCTCCCCCGTATTTTGAGGCTGTGCCCCCTAGTTCTAGTCTCCCTGACTAGTGGAAACAACCTCTCTGCCTCTATCTTGTCTATCCCTTTCATTATTTAAAATGTTTCTATAAGATCACCCCTCATCCTTCTGAACTCTAACGAGTAAAGACCCAGTCTACTCAATCTATCATCATAAGGTAACCCCCTCATCTTCGGAATCAGCCTAGTGAATCGTCTCTGTACCCCCTCCAAAGCTAGTATATCCTTCCTTAAGTAAGGTGACCAAAACTGCACGCAGTACTCCAGGTGCGGCCTCACCAATACCCTGTACAGTTGCAGCAGGACCTCCCTGCTTTTGTACTCCATCCCTCTTGCAATGAAGGCCAACATTCCATTCGCCTTCCTGATTACCTGCTGTACCTGCAAACTAAATGATGAGTGTGCATGTGTCTTTGCCAGGATAGCGGGATTCCACATGGTGCAGGGCGCTATTGATTAAAAGCAAGTGGGCTTGCAGGCACCGCATAATAATCCTGAGATCTTCAGTAACTGCAAAGGCTACCACTCACTGCATGTGCAGTTGATATGCAACCACGCACAGAGAATCCTCAATGCCAATGCTATCCTGGTAGTAGCTATGATGAATTCATCCTTCGCCAGTTGGTGTGCAGCAATCTTCCAAACAGCACTGCAAACTCAAGGCTGGCTGGTCGGAAACAAGGGCTATCAGCTCTGCACCTGGCTCATGACACCCCTCCGCAAACCCACCACTCGTGGCCAGCATTCATATAATGAGAGCCACACTTCAACCAGGATCATCATCGAGCAGACCATCGGGCTACAGAAGCAACGGTTCTGCTGCCTTGACCGCTCGGAAGGAGCCCTTCAGTACACGGCGGAGCGGCTGTCCCATTTCGTGGTGGTCTGCTGCATGCTTCACAACTTGGCCATTATGAGGGCACAGCGTTTTCCTGCACCTCAGGAGGAGGAAGAGGACAAGGAGCAAGTGGAGGGAGGGAAGAGGCAGTCAGCCTATCATCCATCTGGATGGACTGTCTGTGAACGGTTCATCAGACTCCAATTCAAATGAGCAATGCCCCAGATCTCCATTGCTCACCACATCCCCATCATACCATCCCTGTCTCACATAATATCACAGCGCCCTCCTAGGCACAAAGGTGAACAAAAGAAAATAAGAATAGAAGAATTGGGAGCAGGAGTAGGCCATTTGGCACTCGAGCCTGCTCTGCCAGTCAATAAGATCATGGCTGATCCAATCTTGGTCTCAACTCCAATTTCCTTCCTGTTCCCCATAACCCTTGCGTAGTGTATGGAGAAAGAGTCAGATTGAACACTGTGAGCTCAACGTAAAGTGTGAGCTTAGTCTTTTATTGCAGGTCTCCAGAGTGCCTCTCCAACCTGTGAAGCCTCCTTAAATACCTGTGCTTCTTAGGGATTATGGAATCCCTTGGGACTCCAGGAGATGAGCCCTCTGATGGCTGTACAGAGTAAATACAAGTATACATATATAACAACACTCCCCGCCAAAGTCAATAGTGTAACGATTTACAATGTGAATCGATCTGGGGCCCTTCTTGCCCTGGTTGATCGTCTCGGTCTGAAAACTGGTGTTGTTGAATCATTTGTTGGGCCCTCGCTAGGCTGCTGTGCAGTTGGCCTTGTTGGGCTGCCTGGTGTATTGGGCCCTGGTGGGCTGCTGTGGATGATGGGTTCTGCTTTGTGGTCAACCGTGGTGCCGGTTGCCACTGGTGTGTATGTTGGGGGATCAAAAAAGGTAGAGTCCAAAGTGGGTTGCTCAGGATAGTCTGTGAATCTGAGTTTGATTTGGTCCAAGTGTTTCCGGTGAATGAATCCATTTGAAAGTTTGACCCGAAACATCCTGCTCCCCTCTTTGGCCATGACAGTGCCGGGAAGCCACTTGGGACCTTGTCCATAATTTAATACAAACACAGAATCATTGATTTCGATCTCACGTGACACATTTGCGCTATCATGGTATGCACTTTGTTGAAGCCGCCTGCTCTCCAGGTGTTCATGTAGATCAGGGTGAACTAACGAGAGCCTTGTCTTAAGTGCTCTTTTCATGAGCAGTTCAGCAGGTGGGATCCCAGTAAGTGAGCGGGGTCTCGTGCGATAGCTAAGCAGGACTCGGGATAGGCGAGTCTGATGTGAGCCTTCAGTTACCCTCTTCAAGCCTTGCTTGATGGTTTGTACTGCTCTCTCTGCCTGACAATTGGACGCTGGTTTAAATGGGGCAGATGTGACATGTTTGATCCCGTTACGGGTCATGAATTCTTTGAACTCAGCACTGGTAAAACATGGCCTGTTGTTGCTCACCAGGACATCGGGTAAGCTGTGTGTGGCAAATATGGCCCGCAGGCTTTCAGTAGTGACAGTGGACGTGCTAGCCGACATTATCTCACATTCAATCCACTTGGAATACACGTCTGCAACCACAAGGAACATTTTACCCAAGAACGGGGTATAGTCGACGTGTACCCTAGACCACGGTTTGGTGGGCCAAGACCATAAACTTAGCGACGCCTCCCTGGGCACATTGCTTAACTGCGAGCATGTATTACATCTGTGAACGCAGGACCGGGCAACCATCGATACCGGATCGATACCGGGCCCCACACGTGGGATCTGGCTATCGCTTTCATCATTACAATGCCTGGGTGGGTACTGTGGAGGTAATTGATGAAGGTGTCTCTGCCCTTCTTGGGGACCACTACTCGATTGCCCCACAGAAGGCAGTTTTCCTGTATAGACATTTCATCTTTGCGCCGCTGGAACGGCTTTATTTCTTCCTGCATTTCCACTGGGACACTGGACCAGCTCCCGTGAAGCACACAGCTTTTGACTAAAGGGGTCCTGGTTTGTCCAGGTTTTGATCTGCTGGGAAGTGACGGGTGATTGCTCACTCTCAAATGCTTGCATAACTATGGCTAGATCTGCAGGCTGCACCATTTCCACCCCCGTGGTCAGTTTCCAATTTGAATTTTAGCCCAAACAGGTATTGATGTATTTTCTTTACCACATAGACACACGCTAATGCTTCTTTCTCAATCATGTTGTAGGCTCTCTCAGCCTTAGACAGACTCCTGGATGCATAAGCAACTGGCTGCAGTTTCCTGAAATCATTAGCTTGTTGCAATACACACCCAACACCATATGATGACGCATCACATGCTAGTACCAAACACTTACATGGATCATACAACACAAGCAATTTGCTTGAGCATAACAATTTTCTCACTTTTACAAAGGCATTTTCTTGGCTTTTGCCCCAAACCCATTCATCCCCTTTTCATAGTAAGACATGCAGTGGTTCTAACACTGTGCTGAGACCCGGTAAGAAAGTAGTTCAGGAGTCCCAGAAATGACCGCAGCTCCGTCACGTTCTGTGGCCTCGGTGCATTCTCGATTGCCTCCGTCTTCACATTGGTGGGCCTGATGCCGCCCGCCGCAATCCTCCTTCCCAGGAACTCCACTTCAGGCACCATGAAAACGCACTTCGAGCGTTTTAACCTGAGCCCCATGCGGTTGAATCGACGAAGAAACTCCTCCTGGTTCTGGAGGTGTTCGACTGTGTTCCGACCTGTGACCAAGATATCGTCCTGGATGACCACGGTGTGTGGGATAGACTTCAGTAAGCTTTCCATGTTTCTCTGGAATATCGCCGCCACCAGTCGGATTCCAAATGGGCATCTGTTATAAACAAAAGGACTTTTGTGCATGTTGATGCAGTTGAGGGCCTTTGATGATTCCTCCAGTTCCTGCGTCATATAGGCTGAAATCAGAACCAGCTTCGTGAACGTCTGTCCTCCCGCCAGCGTTGCAAAGAGGTCATCGGCCTTTGGTAGTGGGTATTGGTCGTGCATGGAGAAACGATTGATAGTTACTTTGTAATCGCCAGATTCTGACGGTGCCGTCTCCCTTGAGGACTGGGATGATAGGACTGGCCCACTTGTTGAACTCGATCGGGGAAATGATGCCCTCTCTTTGCAGCTGGTCTAGCTCGATCTCTACCCTTTCTCTCATCATGTATGGTACTGCTCTCACCTTGTGATGGATGGGTCACGCCCCTGGAATTAGGTGGATCTGCACTTTTGCTCCTTGGAATTTGCCGATGCCTGGTTCGAACAGCGAAGGAAATTTGTTTAAGATCTGGGCACACGAAGTTTCATTAGCGGGCGATAGCGCTTGGACGTCGTCCCAGTTCCAGCTTATCTTTCCCAGCCAGCTCCTGCCATCGCCCGGTACCACCCAGAGTGGTAGCTTGTTCACTGCTCCATTGTAGGAGACCTTTACGATAGCACTGCCGATTACAGGATTCAGTTCTTTCATGTAAGTTCTTAGTTTCGTGCGAACTGGAGTTAAGACTGGCCTTGAGGCCTTATTGTACCACAACCTTTCGAAAGTCTTTTTGCCAATGATGGACTGGTTCGCGCCCGTGTCCAGCTCCATTGACACCGGGAGTCCATTTAGTTCAACATTCAGCATTATCAGGGGACAATTCGTGGTGAATGTGTGCACCTCATATACCTCTGCCTCCTCGATCTGAGGCTCTGGTTCCTCGTGATCCTCCGTGAATCCGTCCTCCTCTGCAACATGGTGGTTTGCAGCTCATCTGCACGCTCGTTGGAGGTGTCCCATTGTTCCACAGCCCTTGCAAATGTACTCTTTGAATCGGCATGAATGGAAATGATGATCACCCCCGCAGTGCCAACAAGTTGTTAATGGCCTTGCATTCATCACCCTTGATGGTGGACTCTGAGACATCTGCTGACGTGTAGCTGCAGGTATGTGTGACCTGCCCTGTACATTATGATTTGAAAAACAACATCACTTTGTTCACAGTACTTGTAGCAGCACTTGTGTGCTGAGAGATTTGCTTAGTATTGTCACTGGTGGCAATGAACGCCTGGACTATTGCTGTGGCCTTATTCAAGGTTGGGGTCTCGACAGTCAAAAGTTTGCAAAGTATGGTTTCATGGCCAATGCCAAGTGTGAAAAAGTCTCTGAGCATGTGCTCCAAATGTCCTTCAAATTCACAATGTCCTGCAAGTCATCTTAGCTCGGCGACATAACTCGCCACTTCCTGGGCTTCAGACCTTTTGTAGCTGTTGATCCGGTACTTCACCATCAGAACGCTTTCCTTCGGGTTCAAATGCTCTCGGACCAGTGTGCACAAATTGTGGTCGAATGATTTCTCTGTGGGTTTCACTAGAGTGAGCAGATTCTTCATAAGGCCATACGTTGATGCCCCACAGAGACGGTGAGGGTGATCGCTCTTCTTTTGGCAGCGCTCTCTTCCCCATCTAGCTTGTTGGCCACTCCACAAAAGTCTCCCAATCATCTCCCTCTGAGAATTTCTCCAGGATGCCCACTGTTCTCTGCATCTTTAGGTTCGCTATCTGTATCTCGTCGCCAGTTGTAGTTTATGGAGAAAGAGTCAGACTGAACACTGTGAGCTCAACGTAAAGTGTGACCTTAGTCTTTTATTGCAGGTCTCCAGAATGCCTCTCCAACCTGTGAAATCTCCAAGGGATTATGGGATCCCTTGGGACTCCAGGGGATGAGCCCTCTGGTGGCTGTAGAGAGTAAATACACGTATACATATATAACACCTTGACTCCCCTTTTATTCAAAAAATCTGTCTATCTCCACCTTAAATATATTCAATGACCCAGCCTCCAAAGATTCATGACCCTCTGAGAGAAGAAATTCCTCACTTCCATATTAAATGGGCAACCCCTTATCTGAAACTATGCCCTAGTTCTAGAATCCCCCATGAACGGAAACATTCTCTGTGCATCTACCTTTTCAAGCCCCCTCAGAATCTTATACATTTCAATAAGATCACCTCTCATTCTTCTAAACTCCGTTGAGTACAGGCCCAACCTGCTCAACCTTTCTTAATAACACAACCCCTTCATCTCAGGAATCAACCTAGTGAATCTTTTCTGAACTGTCTCCAATGCAAGTATATCTTTTCATAAATAAGGAGACCAAAACTGTAAGCAGTACTCTAAGCATGGTCTCACCAATACCCTGTACAGTTGTAGCAGGACTTCCCTGCTTTTATACTCCATCCCCCTGGCAATAAAGGCCAACATTTCATTTACCTTCCTAATTAATTGCTGTACCTGCATGCTAACTTTTTATTTTTCATGGAGAAGGATCCCCAGATCCCTCTATACCACAGCATTTTGCAGTCTCTGTCCATTTAAATAATAATTTGCTTTATTATTCTTCCGACCAAAGTGAATAACCTCACATTTTCCCACATTATATTCCATCTGCCAAATTTTTGCCCACTCACTTAATTTATCTATATCCCTTTGCAGATTATTTGTGTCCTCTTCACCCATCTTTTTATCGTCAGCAATGGTCCCTTCATCCAAGTCAGTAATATAGATTGTAAATAGTTGAGGCTCCAGCACTGATCCCTGTGTCACCCCGCTAGTTACGTTTGCCAACCTGAAAATTACCTATTTATCCCAACTCTGTTTCTGTTAGTTCGCCAATCCTCTATCCATGCGAATATATTACTCCCAACCCCGTGAGATCTTATCTTGTGGAGTAACCTTTTATGTGGCACCTTATCGAATGCCTTCTGGAAAACCAGATGCACCACATCTACTGGTTCCCCTTTATTCACCCTGCTTGTTACATCCTCAAAGAACTCCAGCAAATTTGTCAAACATGATTTCCCTTTCATAAAACCATCACTCTGCTTGATTGAATTATGATTTTCTAAATGTTCTGCTACGACTTCCTTAATAATGGATTCCAGCATTTTCTCAATGTCAAGACGTTAGGCTAACTGCTCTATATTTCCTTGCTTTCTGTCTCCCTCCTTTCTTGAATAAGGGTGTCACCTTTGCGGTTTTCCAATTGGCTGGCACCTCTCCAGAATCCAGGGAATTTTGGTGGATTACAACAATGCATCCACTATCTCTGCAGCACTTCTTTTAAGACCCTAGGATGCAGGCCATCAGGTCCGGGGGACTTGTCCATCTTTAGTCCCATTAGTTCGCCTAGTACTTTTTCTCTCGTGATTGTGTTTGTTTAAAGCTCCCCCTCCCTAAAGCCCTTTGATTATCTATTATTATTGGGATGCTTTTAGTGTCTTGTACTGTGAAGTCTGATACAAATATTTGTTCGAACTTTCTGCCATTTCCCTCTTTCCCATTATTAATTCCCCAGTCTCATCCTCGAAGTGACCAATGTTTACTTTAGCTGCTCTCTTCCTTTTTATATACCCGTAGAAGCTCTTACTGTCTGTTTTTATATTTCTTGTTAATTTACTCTCATAATCTATGTTTTCTCATTTTATGAAATGAGAGACACCACAAAAGATTGCAAACAAAATTAATACATTTATCAATAATCAAATCACACATATGTGCATATATATTATTAACTAATCACCCTCGTACTATCCCTTTTCCTAACCTCGTGTTCCTGTGAAGTGCACCTGCAATGGCTACATCATGGCTGGTGGAATGCTTCTGTGTTTCCGTGCAGGAGACTCCAGATGGCCTTGCACGGACCTCGAGCATAAGAACATAGGAACAGGAGTAGGCCATTCAGCCCCTCAAGCCAGTTTCACCATTCAATTCGATCATGGCTGATCTGCAATCTAACTCCATATACCTTTGACCCATATCCCTTAATACCTTTGGTTAACAAAAAGCTATCAATCTCCAATTTGAAACTAACAGTTGATCTAACATCAATTGCTTTTTGCGGAAGAGACCTACAAACTTCTACCACCCTTTGTGTGTAGAAGTGTTTCCTAATTTCACTCCTGAAGGATCTGGCTCTAATTTTTAGGCTATGCCCCCTTGTACTAGAATCCCCAACTAGCAGAAATAGTTTCTCTCTATCTATCCTATCTGTTCCCCTTAATATCCTGAAAAACTCAATCACATCACCCCTTAACCTTTTAAATTCTAGGCAATACAACCAACCTAATTTGTGTAATCGTTTCTTGTAATTTAATCCTTGTAGTCCACGTATGATTCTGGTAAATATACGTTGCACTCCGTCCAAGGTGAATATATCCTTCCTATTGCATGGTGCCCAGAACTGCTCACACTGTGTGATCTAACCAGGGTTTTGTGCAGCTGCAACATAAATTGTACCCCGATGTACACTAATAATCTACATATAAAGGCCAGCATTCCATTAGCCTTTTGCAAACATAAGACATAAGAATTAGGAACAGGATTAGGCCATCTAGCCCCTCGAGCCTGCTCCGCCATTCAAAAAGATCATGGCTGATCTGGCTGTGCACTCAGCTCCACTTACCCGCCCGCTCCCTATTACCCTTAATTAGCTTATTGGTTAAAAATCTATCTATCTGTGATTTGAATACATTCAATGAGCTAGCCTCAACTGCTTCCTTGGGCAGATTCACAACCCTCCGGGAGAAGAAATTCCTTCTTCACTCGGTTTTAAATTGGCTCCCCTGTATTTTGAGGCTGTGCCCCCTAGTTCTAGTCTCCCCGACCAGTGGAAACAACCTCTCTGCCTCTATCTTGTCTATCCCTTTCATTATTTAAAAAGTTTCTGTAAGATCACCCCTCATCATTCTGAACTCTAACGAGTAAAGATGCAATCTACTCAATCTATCATCATAAGGTAACCCTCTCATCTCCGGAATCAGCCGAGTGAATCGTCTCTGTACCCCCTCCAAGGCTAGTATATCCTTCCTTAAGTAAGGTGACCAAAACTGCATGCAGTACTCCAGGTGCGGCCTCACCAATACCCTGTACAGTTGCAGCAGGACCTCCCTGCTTTTATACACCATCCCTCTCACAATGAAGGCCAACATTCCATTTACCTTCCTGATTACCTGCTGCACCTGCAATCTAACTTTTTGGGATTCATGCACAAGGACCCCCAGGTCCCTCTGCACCGCAGCATGTTGTAATTTCTCCCCATTCAAATAATATTCCCTTTTACTGTCTTTTTTTCCAAGTTGGATGACCTAACATTTTCCGACATGGTATTCCATCTGCCAAACCTTAGCCCGTTCGCTTAACCTATCTAAATCTCTTTGCAGACTCTCTGTGTCCTCTACACAACCCGCTTTCCCAGTAATCTTTGTGTCATCTGCAAATTTTGTTACACTACACTCTGTCCCCTCTTCCAGGTCATCTATGTATATTGTAAACAGTTGTGGTCCCAGCACCGATCCCTGTGGCACACCACTAACCACCGATTTCCAACATGAAAAGGACCCATTTATCCCGACTCTCTGCTTTCTGTTAGCCAGCCAATTCTCGATCCATGCCAATACATTTCCTCTGACTTCGCGTACCTTTATCTTCTGCAGTAACCTTTTGTGTGGCACCTTATCGAATGTCTTTTGGAAATCTAAATACACCACACCCATCGGTACACCTCTATCGACCATGCTCGTTATATCTTCAAAGAATTCCAGTAAATTAGTTAAATATGATTTCCCCTTCATGAATCCATGTTGCGTCTGCTTGATTGCACTATTCCTATCTAGATGTCCTGCTATTTCTTCCTTAATTATAGCTTCAAGCATTTTCCCCACTACAGATGTTAAACTAACCAGCCTATAGTTACCTGCCTTTTGTCTGCCCCTTTTTTAAACAGAGGTGTTATATTAGCTGCTTTCCAGTCCCATCCTCTAAGGACCAATGTTTACTTTAGCTACTCATTCCCTTTTTATAGACCAGTAGAAGCACTTACTGTCTGTTTTTAAATTTCTTGCCAGTTTACTCTCATATGCTATCTTCTCTGTCTTTATCATTTTTTTAGTCATCCTTTGCTGGTTTCTAAATATTTCCCAAACCTCTGGCCTTCTACTATCCTTCGCAACATTGTATGCCTTTGTTTTCAATTTGAGATCATCCTTTACTTCCTTAGTTAGAACATATGAACACAAGAATTAGGGGTAGGCCATCTAGCCCCTCGAGCCTGCTCCGCCATTCAAAAAGATCATGGCTGATCTGGCCGTGGACTCAGCTCCACTTACCCGCCCGCTCCCCATAACCCTTAATTCCCTTATTGGTTAAAAATCTATCGATCTGTGATTTGAATACATTCAATGAGCTAGCCTCAACTGCTTCCTTGGGCAGAGAATTCCACAGATTCACAACCTTCTGGGAGAAGAAATTCCTTCTCAACTCGGTTTTAAGTTGGCTCCCCTGTATTTTGAGGCTGTGCCCCCTAGTTCTAGTCTCCCCGACCAGTGGAAACAACCTCTCTGCCTCTATCTTGCCTATCCCTTTCATGATTTTAAATGTTTCTATAAGATCACCCCTCATCCTTCTGAACTCCAACGAGTAAAGACACAGTCTACTCAATCTATCATCATAAGGTAACCCCCTCATCTCCGGAATCAGCCTAGTGAATCGTCTCTGTACCCCCTCCAAGGCTAGTATACCTTCCTTAAGTAAGGTGACCAAAACTGCACGCAGTACTCCAGGTACCGCCTCACCAATACCCTGTACAGTTGCAGCAGGACCTCCCTGCTTTTGTACTCCATCCTTCTCGCAATGAAGGCCAACATTCCATTCGCCTTCCTGATTACCTGCTGCACCTGCAAACTAACTTTTTGGGATTCATGCACAAGGACCCCCCCAGGTCCCTCTGCACGCAGCATGTTGTAATTTCTCCCCATTCAAATAATATTCCCTTTTACTGTGTTTTTTTCCAAGGTGAATGACCTCACATTTTCCGACATTGTATTCCATCTGCCAAACCTTAGCCCATTCGCTTAATCTATCTAAATCTCTTTGCAGCCTCTTGGTGTCCTCTACACAACCCGCTTTCCCACTAATCTTTGTGTCATCTGCAAATTTTGTTACACTACACTCTGTCCCCTCTTCCAGGTCATCTATGTATATTGTAAACAGTTGTGGTCCCAGCACCGATTCCTGTGGCACACCACTAAACACCGATTTCCAACCCGAAAAGGATCCATTTATCCAGACTCTCTGCTTTCTGTTAGCCAGCCAATTCTCGATCCATGCTAATACATTTCCTCTGACTCCGCGTACCTTTATCTTCTGCAGTAAGCTTTTGTGTGGCACCCTATCGAATGCCTTTTGGAAATCTAAATATACCACACCCATCAGTACACCTCTATCCACCATGCTTGTTATATCATCAAAGAATTCCAGTAAATTAGTTAAACATGATTTCCCCTGCATGAATCCATGTTGCGTCTGCTTGATTGCACTATTCCTATCTAGATGTCCCGCTATTTCTTCCTTAATGATAGCTTCAAGCATTTTCCCCAATACAGATGTTAAACTAACCGGCATATAGTTACTTGCCTTTTGTCTGCCCCCTTTTTTAAACAGAGGCATTACATTAGCTGCTTTCCAAACCGCTGGTACCTCCCCAGAGTCCAGAGAATTTTGGTAGATTATAACGAATGCATCTGCTATAACTTCCGCCATCTCTTTTAATACCCTGGGATGCATTTCATCAGGATCAGGGGACTTGTCTACCTTGAGTCCCATTAGCCTGTCCAGCACTACCTCCCTCGTGATAGTGATTGTCTCAAGGTCCTCCCTTCCCACATTCCTGTGACCAGCAATTTTTGGCATGGTTCTTGTGAAGATCGAAGCAAAATAATTGTTTAAGGTCTCAGCCATTTCCACATTTCCCATTATTAAATCCCCCTTCTCATCTTCTAAGGGTCCAACATTTACTTTAGTCACTCCCTTCCGTTTTATATATCGGTAAAAGCTTTTACTATCTGTTTTTATGTTTTGCGCAAGTTTACTTTCGTAATCTATCTTTCCTTTCTTTATTGTTTTCTTAGTCATTCTTTGCTGTCGTTTAAAATTTTCCCAATCTTCTAGTTTCCCACAAACCTTGGCCACCTTATACGCATTGGTTTTTAATTTGATACTCTTCTTTATTTCCTTGGTTGTCCACAGCTGGTTATCCCTTCTCTTACCACCCTTCTTTTTCACGGGAATATATTTTTGTTGAGCATTATGAAAGAGTTCCTTAAAAGTCCTCCACTGTTCCTCACTTGTGCCACCGTTTAGTCTGTGTTCCCAGTCTACTTTAACCAACTCTACCCTCATCCCACTGTAGTCCCCTTTGTTTAAGCATAGTACGCTCTTTTGAGACACTACTTCCTCACCCTCAATCTGTATTACAAATTCAACCATACTGTGATCACTCATTCCAAGAGGATCTTTTACGAGGAGATCGTTTATTATTCCTGTCTCATTACACAGGACCAGATCTAAGATAGCTTCCTCCCTTGTAGGTTCTGTAACATACTGTTCTAAGAAACAATCCTGTATGCATTCTATGAATTCCTCCTCAAGGCTACCCCGTGCGATTTGATTTGACCAATCGATATGTCGGTTAAAATCCCCCATGATTACTGCTGTTCCTTTTTCACATGCCTCTATTATTCCCTTGATTATTGTCTGCCCCACCATGAAGTTATTATTTGGGGGCCCATAAACTATGCCCACCAGTGACTTTTCCCCCTTACTATCTCTAATCTCCACCCACAATGATTCAACATTTTGTTCATTCGAGCCAATATCATCTCTCACAACTGCCCTGATATCATCCTTTATTAACAGAGCTACCCCACCTCCTTTCCCTTCTTGTCTATCCTTCCGAATTGTCAGATACCCCTGTATGTTTAATTCCCAGTCTTGGCTACCCTGCAACCACATTTCTGTAATGGCCACCAAATCATACCCACTTATAATGATTTGTGCCGTCAACTCATTTACTTTATTTCGACTGCTGCGTGCGTTTAGGTAGAGTGTTTTAATACTCGTTATTAAACCATGATTTTTAGTTTTGACCCCTCCTGCAGCCCCTTTATATTCATGCATATTGTCCCTTCCTATCACCTTGTGGTTTACACTTAGCCCAGTGCTACTCTGCTCTGTTGCCTCCTGCCTTTTGCACTCTTCATTGGGGTCCTATTCATCTGCGCTCTCACCCACTCTAACTAAATCAGAGCCCTCTCCTGAGTTTCGAATACTCCTCGCATTGAGGCACCGAGCTTTCAGGCATGCCTTTTTATTACACTTTGACCCTTTAGAATTTTGCTGGACAGTGGCCCTTTTTGTTTTTTGCCTTGGGTTTCTCTGCCCTCCACTTTTACTCATCTCCTTTCTGTCTTTTGCTTCTGCCTCCATTTTGTTTCCCTCTGTCTCCCTGCATTGGTTCCCATCCCCCTGTCATATTAGTTTAACTCCTCCCCAACAGCACTAGCAAACACTTCCCCTAGGACATTGGTTCTGGTCCTGCCCAGGTGCAGACCGTCCGGTTTGTACTGGTCCCACCTCCCCCAGAACTGGTTCCAATGCCCCAGGAATTTGAATCCCTCCCTGCTGCACCACTGCTCAAGCCACGTATTCATCTGCGCTATCCTGCGATTCCTACTCTGACTAGCACGTGGCACTGGTAGCAATCCCGAGATTATTACTTTTGAGGTCCTACTTTTTAATTTAGCTCCTAGCTCCTTAAATTCGTCTCGTGGGACCGCATCCCTTTTTTTACCTATGTCATTGGTACCAATGTGCACCATGACAACTAGCTGTTCTCCCTCCCTTTTCTGAATGTCCTGCACCCGCTCCGAGACATCCTTGACCCTTGCTCCAGGGAGGCAACATACCATCCTGGAGTCTCGGTTGCGGCCGCAGAAACGCCTATCTATTCCCCTTACAATTGAATCCCCTATCACTATCGCTCTCCCACTCTTTTTCCTGCCCTCCTGTGCAGCAGAGCCAGCCATGGTGCCATGAACTTGGATGCTGCTGCCCTCCCCTGATGAGTCATCCCCCTCAACAGTACTCAAAGCGGTGTATCTGTTTTGCTGCACTACCTTCCTTGCACTGCTCTTCCTGCTGGTCTTCCATTCCCTATGTGGCTGTGTACCCTTCACTTGCGGTAAGACCAACTCGCTATACGTGCTACTCACGTCATTCTCAGCATCGTGGATGCTCCAGAGTGAATCCACCCTCAGCTCCAGGGCTGCAACACGGTCAGTCAGAAGCTGGAGGCGGATACATTTTCCGCACACATAGTCGTCAGGGACAGCGGAAGTGTCCCTGAGTTCCCACATGGTACAGGAGGAGCATATCACGTGACCGAGCTCTCCTGCCATGACTTAACCCTAAGATACACTTAATTTGGCGACAACAATGTTGACAGGTTACTTACTGATATAAAAAAGAAAAAGAAAAGCTACTCACCAATCACCAGCCAATCACTTACCCCTTTGGCTGTGACGTCACCTTTTGATTTCTTTCTACTTCTTTTTTGCTTTTTCTCCCAGCTGGAGCTGCACAAGCTGGGCCTTTATAGGCCTCACCAACGCACCTCGAGCTCCCGCTTCCGATCTGCCGCCGCCTCTCGCAGCCACTGGGCTTTTATAGGCTTCTCCAAGCACCTCGAGCTCCCACTGCCTCTCGCAGCCGCTGGGCTTTTATAGGCACCTCTACGCACCTCGAGCTCCCGCCTCTGATCTGCCGCAGCCTCTCGCAGCCGCTGGGCTTTTATAGGCTTCTCCACGCACTTCAAGCTCCCACTGCCTCTCGCAGCCGCTGGGCCTTTATAGGCTTCTCCACGCACCTCGAGCTCCCACTGCCTCTTGCAGCCACTGGGCCTTTATAGGCCCCTCCACGCACCTCGAGCTCCCACTGCCTCTCGCAGCCACTGGGCCTTTATAGGCTTCTCCATACACCTCGAGCTCCCACTGCCTCTCGCAGCCGCTGGGCCTTTATAGGCCTCACCAACACACCTCGAGCTCCCACTGCCTCTTGCAGCCACTGGGCCTTTCTAGGCCCCTCCACGCACCTCGAGCTCCCGCCTCTGATCTGCCGCTGCCTTTCACAGCCACTGGGACTTTATAGGCCTTCACCACACACCTCGAGCTCCCGCTTCCGATCTGCCGCTGCCTTTCACAGCCGCTCGGCCATTATAGGACTCACCACGCACCTCGAGCTCCTGCCTCCGATCTGCCGCCGCCTCTTGCAGCTGCTGGGCCTTTATAGGCCTCTCCACGCACCCCGAGCTCCTGCCTCCGATCTGCCGCCACCTCTCGCAGCCGCTGGGCCTTTATAGGCCTCTCCACGCACCTTGAGCTCCCGCTTCCGATTGTTTTCTGCATCTGTTCATGACATTTTATGATCTATGCACCTGAACCCCCAAGTTTCTTTGGACATCCACTGTTTTTAGCTGTTCACCATTTAGAATGTTCCCTGTTCTATCCTTTTTAGGTCCATAGGGGGATCAAGGGGTATGGCGAGAAAGCAGGAATGGGGTACTGAAGTTGCATGTTCAGCCATGAACTAATTGAATGGTGGTGCAGGCTAGAAGGGCCGAATGGCCTACTCCTGCACCTATTTTCTCTGTTTCTATGTTTCTATGGTGGATGACCTCACATTTGTTTACATTGAAATTCATTTGCCAGTGTTGTCCATTCACTTAATCTATCAATATCACTTCGTAATTTTATGCTTTCATCTACACTGCCTAAAAAGCCACCTATCTTTGTGTCATCAGCAAATTTGGACATATGACTTTATACGTCATCATCTAAGTCGTTAAGAAATATTGTGAGTGGTTGAGGCTCCAAAACAGCTCCCTGTGGGACACCACTAATCACATCCTGCCAATTTGAAACCTACCCATTATCACTACTCTCTGTCTCCTGCCGCTCAGCCAATTTCCTAACCTGGACTAGAAGGCCCGGCTGTAGGCTGCACCATCTTGGCATGGGCAACAGCAGTCTGGGCTGGCTGGCTGCAGGCAGTGGCAGAGTGATAGTGGAGGGAACAGGAATGCTGTCATCCTGAGAGAGGAGAGCAGGGTCCTGCTCCACTGACCCACTGCCACTCCCTCGGGCTGGCACCTCAACATTCCTAGCAATCTGTTGGAGGACAGATTGCTGCGCTGCTGCAACACCCTGCAAACCCCGATTGACAGTGGTAAACCCAGCCAAGGTGCCAGCAGTCAGAGCTTTGGTGGCTTCACGCTGAGGCTGTATGACAGCAATCTGAGCTTGGCTGGCACCACGCTGAGACTGCATGAGAGCAGTCTGAGCTTCTGCTGCAGCACTAAGGCATTTGGTCGCTTCCACCTGTGCTGCAATGGAAGCTGCGCCATCACCCATCATGTGTGCCATCACCTCTGGGTCGACACGGTCTCTCTGGGAGTGTACCACCATTACCAGGCTGGAAATCCTGGACTCCATGCTCTGCGCAGAGCCTCATGCAATGTTGGAGGCAGACTCCTCCATGCTCCTTGACATTGCTGAGAGGCTCTCTGGCAGGCTTGACATTGTACCCATAATTTCTGTGTGCATAATCATCACTCTTCTTCTGCAGACCTCCCCATCGAGGTCCTCATCTGAGTCCTGTGCAGCAGAACGCGTGCACGAACTCATCCTCCGATGAGCTGGCTCCCGAACTATCCTTTCCCCTGGCCTTGCAGGAGCCCACTCAGCCCCGGTGCCTCACCCTGTTCAGATCTTGCTTCTACACTAGCCTCTAAAGTTCGAGTAGTGCCAGTTTCTGAGCTGATGTCTGAGTGAGAGATGCAGTGATGTGGTGTCTACTTCCTCCTCTTCTCCCCTCTCGCTCTCTGTGGTGACCTCGTGGACAGACTGCTCGGGTGCTTGTTGATTATCTGAAAGCAGAAAGGCACAAGAGTTGGGTTATGGTGAAGTGGGTGGGGCGGGGGCGGCGGGGGGGACGGGGGGCGGGGGTGGGGGCGTGGCGGGTGGGGTGGGGAGGTGGTGGGAGCCGGAAATGCATACAACATGAGTAGCTAGAAAGTGAGAAAAGATTGTGGTCTGAGTGGGAAATGGGATGTGAAATGAAGGATTAGGAATGATCATACCATTGTTGTCCTCAGGGGGATCAACCTCGCTGGTTGCCATGGCATCGACGATGTGGTACCCAAAGATCTTGAATACTCACTCCTCCAGCTGGTTTAATTCTTGAGTGTCTGCCTGGCCCCTACCTGTCTGTTGCTGCTCCCGACGATTATGTGCCACCTCTGACTGCAAGATAAAGAGAAGTTTGAGTGAGTGTGGTGCAATGTGCTCGGGTGATGTGCCTGCCATTGTTGAATAGCTGTCCGTGTTTGCAAGTTGCAAGATGTGGGTGTGAGTGTTGGAGCAATGGTAAGGTTGTGAGGCTGAAGTGAAGCCCTGATTTTGAGGTGAGTGGTGATGGGTCGAGATTGTTGTGGGTGACTGCTGGGGATGTGGTGCAGTGTGTGAAGCTTGTGATGCAGATAGTGGTTAAGTGGCATTTGCTGAAGCCTTCATTCACCTTGACCACCCATGTGAGGTTGTTAAACTTCATCCTTCACTGGGTTGGGCTCCTGGGGACCACAGTGCTGGCCGTGATGTCTCCTACCACATGGTCCGGGATTTGTCGGGCAAGGGCTTCCTGCCAGTTTGTGGGTATAGGACCGCCCGCCTCCTCTCCACCATGAATACTAAGGCCTCTAGAGCTGCATTTAAAAACCTAGAGCTGAGATAATTGACCTCCAACAACCACAACCATCTTCCTTTGTGCTAGGTATGTCTCCCGCCAGTAGAGTTTTCCCCGAGATTCCCATTGACTTCAATTTTACTAGTGCTCCTTGATGCCAAGCTCGGTCAAATGTTGCCTCGATGTCAAGGGCAGTCACTCTCACCTCACCTCTGAAGTTCAGTTCTTTTGTCCATGTTTGGACCAAGGCTGCAATGAGGTCTGGAGCTAAGTGATGCATGCCATTTCCATTATAATAATGCCATAGACAAGCAGCATGGTAACCATCATGTTCACTGTCTCTTTGCCAGGTCCCCTCTGCCCCTCCTCATTCTGTTTGCCACAGGAGGACCCATTTCCCTCACTGTGCCAGACTGATCCCCCTCCCCACTAATCTTTTTGTGCCAGGGTGACATGCTTCGACATTCTTGTCTGTCTGGTTTTGAGGGTGGCCGTCTGGATATTTTGACTGAATTACAGTTTACTATAAATGTAGACTGTATACAATCATTTTGTTTGTGGTTTTATAATTTATGTTAATTCTCATAAAAATTATGACACTCATTATATCCACATTATTGTTGACTGTGTGCTGGTTGAGGGAGATTAATGTCTATGCATATTCCACTAGCTATGCTGTGCAACCTATATTTTCTGCCCTGGCTACTTTGCTGTGCTCCCACCTGGTGTGGCCCTGGATTCAGTTTAGAAAATATTGTCACGCTACCTTAACCTTCTCTACTCAAAGGAGAAGAATCCCAGCTTCTCTAGTCTCTACATGACAGGTTAGAGTATATTATCTATCGTAAATTATTATGGCCTAGAGTTTCGATAAGGCCCAAAAATGGGCAGAGACACCACAGGGAGAGATTTGCTTGTGCTCGTTTAGACAGCACAGGCAGCACGTTAATTTGGTGCTGATTTGAATGATTTGAGTGCACAGCCCAGCAACGAATGCATTACTTCAGGTTGTGCGCTCAGCAGGAAGCCCAATGCAGTGATGCTGCATTCTCTTAAAGCAAGGTTGTCATTTTTGAAAGCAGCCTCAAGCCCTTAAAGCCCAACTGCCTTCTGAAAAAAAATATTAAAAATCATTCCAAACTAGATAGTCTTCTGCATGTAAAAAATGGTAAAAGTGCTTCACTTTGGGTAAAAGGGCACCCAGAGTCTTGCAGGCAGTGCAGCAGGTCAACACTGGGAGAGAGTCCGCTACCCACAGGGGCCAGGAGGCCCTCCAGAAAGAAGGATGTGGGATCAGACTGCTGAGGTGGTCACTGCCAGCAGTGACACCCCCAGGACATGGCTCCAGTGTTCAAAGAAGTTTCATGGCCTCAGACAAGTGGTCAAGGTCAGTGAGTGCATCTTCAAAAGCCGTCTCCGACCAACTGTGCACCACTAGCCTCACACACTGCTCAATGCATGACACCCCCACCCCATCCTTCACCTACCAACAATCTCGACTAAACACGAGGCACACCTCACCTTCATAGCTTTACCTCGCCCTCTTGGAGGAGACAGTGCTGGCCATTCTTGGCAGGGGCATACTGAGCCCTTAACCAGCAGCGGGGCAGAAAGGATACAAGATGCTGGTATCCTCATACATTATCCTGCTTCTCACATCTCACTTCCCCTTCATTCCACAATATCTTCTGATTTACAAACTGCACATGGTGTAAGCATGCACCTCTTGCTTTATACCCCTCCCCTCACCACAACCCTACACTTTCGCCTTCCTCATTCTTCAAGAAATCCAGATTGAAGAAGAAGAAGAAAAAGAAAAATAATAATAAGAAGAAAAAGAAAAATAATAATAAGAAAAAAAAGTCACTCGATTTCACACTCCCAGTCACCAGCTCCTCGAGGTCATCCTGCAGTGTCCCCCACTGAAAGTCAACCGTCTTCCACCAGTCATGCTGCAGTCACTGGGGTAGCACTGTGTGACATCACTAGCATAAGCAAAAGCACACGCAGGACAGTCACTAAGGGAATGTACAAGTATTATTAGTTGTTTTTTGATGTGATATTGGATGGGTAAAGTTGGATTTGAAAATTTGCTTTGTGGTGGCTTTCAACAGATGAAAGGTAAGGTATGAGACAAATGTTGAAAGGGGAATTGCGGTTGTGTTCACTGGTACCGCAGGCGGATGATTCGATCCCAGATATCCCAGCCAGAAAGGGACTGTCTGGATTGCCTCCTTCCTTCGCTTTCTCTTCTGCTTGTGTAATGACAGGATTAATAAATAATTTCCTAGTAAAGGGTCCCCTTGGACTGAGTGATCATAGCATGGTTGAATTTCAAATTCAGATGGAGGGTGAGAAAGTTGGATCTGAAACCAGCGTACTAAGCTTAAATAAAGGAGACTATGAAGGTAAGAGGGTAGAGTTGGCTAAAGTTGACTGGGAAAATAGATTAAAGTGTAGGACAGTTGATGAACAGTGGTGTATATTTAAGGAGATATTTCTCAACAAAAATATATTCCAGTGAGGAGGAAAGGGAGTAAAAGAAAAGATAGCCATCCGTGGCTAACTAAAGAAATAAAGGACAGTATCCAATTAAAAACAAGGGCATACAAAGTGGCCAAAACTAGAGGGAGGACAGAAGATTAGGAAACTTTTAAAAGCCAGCAAAGAATGACTAAAAAAATGATTAAGAAAGGGAAGATAGACAATGAAAGTAAACTAGCACGAAATATAAAAACAGATAGCAAGAGTTTCTATAGGTTTATTAAAAAGGAAAAGAGTGCCTAAAGTAAATGTTGGTCCCTTAGAGGACGAGACCAAAGAATTAGTGATGGGGAACATGGAGATGGCAGAAACTCTGAACAAATATTTTATATCAGTCTTTACGGTAGAGGACACAAACAATATCCCAACAATGGATAATCAAGGGGCTATAGGGGCGAACATAACACAATCACAATCACTAAGGAGGTGGTACTCAGTTAGATAATGGGACTAAAGGCAGATAAATCCCCTGAACCCAATAGCTTGCATCCTAGGTTCTTAAGGGAAGTCGTGATAGGAATAGTGGATAGAACTGCAGAAAAGAGCATTCGAAGATCAGGCCTTCAAATCTGCCACCAAGTTTATGGTCGACAGGAATGTAGTAAAACTCGCCCTCCTGTATGGCTCAGAGACATGGACCATATATAGTAGACACCTCAAATCGCTGGAGAAATACTACCAACGATGTCTCAGTTAGATTCTGCAAATCCCCTGAGAGGACAGACGAACCAATGTTAGTGTCCTCGTCCAGGCCAACATCCCCAGCATTGAAGCACTGACCACACTCGATCAGCTCCGCTGGGCAGGCCACATTGTTCGCATGCCTGACACAAGACTCCCAAAGCAAGCGCTCTACTCAGAACTCCTTCACGGCAAATGACCCAAAGGTGGGCAGAGGAAACATTTCAAGGACACCCTCAAAGCATCCTTGATAAAGTGCAACATCCCCACCGAGTCCCTGACCAAAGACCACCCTAAGTGGAGGAAGTACATCTAGGAGGGCGCTGAGCATCGAGTTTTAGCGCCGAGATCATGCAGAAACCAAGCGCAGGCAGCGGAAAGAGCGTGCGGCAAACCAGTCCCACCCACCCTTTCCCTCAACGATTGTCTGTCCCACATGTGACAGGGACTGTGGTTCTCGTTTTGGACTGTTCAACTAAGAACTCATTTTTAGAGTAGAAACAAGTCTTCCTCCATTCCTCGAGATTGCCTATGATGGTGATGAATGCATTGGTCGTAATTTACCAAAATTCCCTGGATTCTGGGGAAGTCCAGCAGATTGGAAAACTGCAAATGTAACGCCCCTATTTAAAAAAGAAGGCAGACAAAAAGCAGGAAATAGACCAGTTAGCCTAACATCTGTGGTTAGGAAAATGTTGGAATCCATTATTAAAGAAGCAGTAGCAGGACATTTGGAAAAGCATAATTCAGTCAGGCAGAATCAGATTTATGAAGCTGAAGTCATGTTTGACAAATTTGCTAGAATTCTTTGAGGATGTAATGGACAGGGTGGATAAAGGGGAACCTGTGGATGTGGTGAATTTGGACTTCAAGAAGGCATTTGACAAGGTGCCAAATAAAAGGTTACTGCGCAAGATAAAAGTTCACGGGGTTGGGGGTAATATATTAGCATGGATAAATGGTTCATTCTCGGGTTGGCAATCAGTAACTAGTGAGGTGCCGCAGGGATCAGTGCTGCGACCTCAACCATTTACAATCTATATTAACGACTTGGAAGAAGGGATCGAGTGTAACGTAGCCAAGTTTGCTGACGATACAAAGATGGGAGGAAAAGCAATGTGGAGGAGGACACTAAAAATCTGCAAAAGGACATAGACAGGCTAAGTGAGGGCAAAAAATTGGCAGATGGAGTATAATGTTGGAAAGTGTGAGGTCATGCACTTTGATAGAAAAAAATCAAAGATCAAGTTATTATTTAAATGGAGAAAAATTGCAAAGTGCTGCAGTACAGCGGGACCTGGGGGTACTTGTGCATGAAACACAAAAGATTAATATGCAGCTACAGCAAGTGTTCAAGAAGGTCAATGGAATCTTGGCCTTTATTGCAAAGGGTATGGAGTATAAAAACAGGGAAGTCTTGCTACAGTTATACAGGGTATTGGTGAGGCCACACCTGGAATACTGCATACAGTTTTGGTTTCCATATTTACGAAAGGATATACTTGCTTTGGAGGCAGTTCAGAGAAGGTTCACTCGGTTGATTCCCGAGATGAGGGGGTTGGCTTATGAGGAAATGTTGAGGAGTTTGGGCTTCTACTCATTGGAATTCAGAAGAATGAGAGATGATCTTATTGATACATATAAGCTTATGAGGGGGCTTGACAAGGTGGATGTAGAGAGGATGTTTCCACTTATCAGGGAGACTAGAACTAGAGGGCATAATCTTAGAATAAGGGGCCGCCCATTTAAAACTGAGATGAGGAGGAATTTATTTTCCCAGAGGGTTGTAAATTTGTGGAATTTGCTGCCTCAGAAAGCTGTGGAAGCCGGGACATTGAATAAATTTAAGACAGAAATAGTGTACCCAGGAGGGCGCTGAGCACCTCGAGTCTCATCGCCGAGAGCATGCAGAAATCAAGTGCAGGCAGCAGAAAGAGCGTGCGGCAAACCAGATTCTTTGCCACCCTTTCCTTCAATGACTATCTGTCCCACCTGTGACAGAGACTATGATTCTCGTATTGGACTGTTCAGTCACCCAAGGACTCATTTTAAGACTGGAAGCAAGTCTTCCTCGATTCCGAGGGACTGTCTATGATGATTTAATTTGCATTTGATAAATTTATAAATTATGTTTGGAATGTTTGTTTTGTGGTGGCTTTCATTTCAATTTTGTGATCAGGAGAATATTGTGATGTTCCATGACAGATGCATAGTAAGATGGGGAAGTGATGAACAACCGGGATCTGGGGTTTCATTCACTGGAACCGCAGTCTGGTCAGGCATTCACTGACATCCCATCCGGAACTGGGTTCTACTGCCTGCCTCCTCCCTTCCTCCTCCTCTTCCTCTACCTCCTCCTCTTCCTCTTCCTCCATCTCATGTTGAGGTGGTCCCAGAACCCATAATGGCAAGGGCTATGCTCTCATGATGGCCAAGTTGTGGAGCATGCAGTAGACCGCCACAAAATGGGACACCCACTCCGACGTGCAGTGGAGGGCTTCTCCCGAGCAGTCAAGGCAGCGGAACCTTTGCCCGATGATCTGCTCAATGACTTTCCTCGTGACGGCAAGGCTGTAATTTTATGACTGCTGGCCACAAGTGGTGATGTTGCGGAGGGGATTCATCAGCCAGGTATAGAATGGATAGCCTTTGTCTCTGAGCAACCATTCTCGGGTTTGACGTGGTGGCTGGAAGATTGCTGGCACACAGGACTGGTGCAGGATGAAGGTATCATTACTGCTGCCAGGATAACGGGTATTCACTATCATGATGTGCTGGGCGTGGTGGCACATCAACTGCACAATAAATGAGTGGTAGCCTTTGTGTTTACGGAACATCTCAGAATTGGTATGCGACGCCTGCAAAGCCACATGTGTGTAGTCAATGGCACTCTGCATCATGGGGAATCCTGATATCCTGGTAAAGCCACACGCATGCTCCTCCTGCTTCTCTCTGTTCAGGAGTACAGAGCTTCTGTGACCTCCCAGATACAGCGATGGACAGCAACATAAGAACATAAGAAATAGGAGTAGGAGTAGGTCATCTGGCCCCTCGTGCCTGCTCCACCATTCAATATCATGGCTGATCTGATCTTGGCCTCAACTCTACTTCCCTGCCCTCTCCCCATAACCCTTGACTCCCTTATCCTTCAAAAATCTGTCTATCTCTGAACTGCCTCCAATGCAAGTATATCCCTCCTTAAATAAGGAGACCAATACTGTACATAGTACTCCAGGTGTGGTCTCACCAACACCCTGTACAGTTGTAGCAAGACTTCCTTACTTTTATACTCCATACCCCTTGCAATAAAGACCAACATTCCATTTGTTTTCCTAATTATTTGTTGTACCTGCATGTTCACTTATTGAGTTTCATTTACAAGGACACCGAGATCCCTCTGTACAGCTGCATTTTGTAATCTCTCCCCATTTAAATAATAATTAGCATTTTTATTTTTCCTACCAAAGTGAATAACCTCATATTTTTCCACATTATACTCCATCTGCCAAATTTTTGTCCATTCACTTAGCCTGTCTATATCCCTTTGCAAAATGTTAGCAATGTTAGCAATGTCTCCTGCTCCAGACTGGAAGGATCCAGTTGCAATAAAATTGAGGTGACCGTGAGGGCCTCTGGGTGAGCTGTCATCACTATGCTCTGAGTTTGCAGGTCTGGTTGCAGGAGGTGGTAGAGTTCTGCGACCACCTCCTTGCAGAGCCTCCTAATACACTGCTCCCGGCTTAGGTGCAGGTAGGAAAAGTGCTCTCGGAAGACCCTAAGGGGGTAATGCCTCCTGCTAAGAGCCCTCCTGCCCCTCCTCCTCCTCCCTCTGCGAACATCTTGTCCAGTTCTTCGTTGCATTTGCTGCATCTCCCTGTCACACACAAGCGTGAAGGGATTGCAAGTAGAGCCCCCATAACTGGGAGCAAGTGGTGTGAGCAGAATCCTTTAAATGAGAAGCAAGGCGTTCTCCACTTGCAGCAACACACCTGGTCACCTCAACAACTTTATACAACTCGAGAAAGTTCCAAAGTGTTGCACAAACTTACACAGAGCCTGAAGAAATGAAAAATCAAGTCAGCTGCAAGTTGTTGCTGATAATCCCTTTAAATAGCGATGGTAGGGGGTCTTTCCTGCTGCTGAATGTATGGTCAGCTGGTCATAAGAACATAAGAAGTAGGAACAGGAGTAGGCCACCTGGCCCCTTGAGCCTGCTCCACTATTTAATAAGATCATGGCTGATCTGATCATGGACTCAGCTCCACATCCCTGCCCGCTCCCCATAATCCTTTATTCCCTTATCGTTTAAATATTTGTCTATCTCCACCTTAAATTTAGTAGCTCTTTGCTAGCTTTTAAAAGTTTCCCTGGCCTTCCACTAGTCTTCGCCACATTGTGTGCCCTTGTTTTCAAATTGATACCATCCCTTATTTCCTTAGTTAGCCACGGATGGTTGTCCTTTCTCCTACAGTCTTTCCTTCTCATTGGGATATATTTTTGTTGCAAATTATGAAATATCTCCTTAAATGTCTGCCACTGCTCATCAACGGTCCAATACTTTAATCTTTTTTCCCAGTCCACTTTAGCCAACTCTGCCCAATCTAATTGTCGAGCATTCCAACAAATTTTGTCGAGGTTCCATCTGTCCTTAAACTATAGAAAGGGGACCAGTTCAAACTTCCGGATGGCCTAAACATTTATGTCAAACATAATATGGATGTTAGCATGTAATTATGATGGCTTATACGTTCATAGGTCATTTATATAGTTGGTGTGTGAGTTTCTCTGTTTCAAGAATGAAATAAACAGCTGCTTCAGCCCAGTCTGACGTCAGATATTGTCGACATGTTTGGGGAAAATACAACCGAGGTAGGGAACTGAAGTAATCTGTTTGGATCTTAAAGTCTGGCAAACTGAGGGAAATCCTTATTAGTCAGGAAATTATGTTAGGGAAACTGATGGGACTGAAGGCCGATAAATCCCCAGGGCCTGATAGTCTGCATCCCAGAATATTTAAGGAAGTGGCCCTAGAAATAGTAGATGCACTGGTAGTAATTTTCCAAAATTCCATGGATTCTGGATCAGTACCAATGGTTTGGAGGGTAGTTAATGTAACCCTACTTTTTAAAAAGGAGGGAGTGAGAAAACAGGGAATTATAGACCGGTTAGCCTGATATCGGTGGTGGAGAAAATGCTGAAATCAATTATTAAAGATGTAATAGCAGCGCATTTGGAAAGCAGTGACAGGATCGGTCCAAGTCAGCATGGATTTATGAAAGGGAAATCATGGTTGTCAAATCTTCTAGAGTTTTTTGAGGATGTAACTAGTAGAGTGGATAAGGGAGCAGCAGTGGATGTGGTGCATTTGGACTTTCAAAAGGCTTTTGACAAGGTCCCACACAAGAGATTAGTGTACAAAATTAAGGCACATGGTATTGGGGTAATGTAGTTACATGAATAGAAAACTGGTTGGCAGACAGGAAGCAAAGAGTGGGAATAAATGGGTCCTTTTCAGAATGGCAGGCAGTGACTAGTGGGGTGCCGCAAGGTTCAGTGCTGGGACCCCAGCTATTTACAATATACATTAATGATTTAGACGAAGGAATTGAATGTAATATCTCCAAGTTTGCAGATGACACTAAGCTGGGTGGCATTCTGAGCTGTGAGGAGGATACTAAGAGGCTGCAGTGTGACTTGGACAGGTTAGGTGAATGGGCAAATGCATGGCAGATGCAGTATAATGTGGATAAATGTGAGGTTATTCACTTTGGTGGCTTGAACAGGAAGGCGGATTATTTTCTGAATGGTGACAGATTAGTAAAAGGGGAGGTGCAACGAGACCTGGGTGTCATGGTACAACAGTCACTGAAGGTAGGCATGCAGGTACAGCAAGCAGTAAAGAAAGCAAATGGCAAGCTAGCCTTCATAGCGAGAGGATTTGAGTATAGGAGCAGGGAGGTCTTACTACAGTTGTACAGGGCTTGGTGAGACCACTTCTTGAGTTTTGGTCTCCTAATCTGAGGAAGGACATACTTGCTATTGAGGGAGTGCAGCGAAGGTTCACCAGACTAATTCCCAGGATGGCAGGACTGACATATGAAGAAAGACTGGATCGGCTAGGTTTATACTCACTGGAATTTAGAAGAATGAGAGGGGATCTCATAGAAACATATAAAATTATGACGGGACTGGACAGGTTAGATGCAGGAAGAATGTTCCCAATGTTGGGGAAGTCCAGAACCAGTTTAAGGAAGTCATATAGGACCGAGATGAGGAGAAGCTTTTTTACCCAGACAGTGAAATTCTCTACCACAGAAAATTGTTGAGTCCAGTTCGTTGGATATATTCAAGAGGGAGTTAGATGTGGCCTTTACGGCTAAGGGGATCAGGGGGTATGGAGAGAAGGCAGGAGAGAAGGGTATGGAGACAAGAGGATCCTTCATTTTTAACAGAGGTAGGAAAACAACTCCCACTGAAAATGAAGATTTACTTTATCAATGTAAATATGATTTCAGTTAAGTCAGAACGTTGCTTTTTTAACTTGGCACTTGTCATTCTTTATAAACTGAATGTAAGAAAAAATATTCATATCTTTGTAGTCATGATTAGGAAAGGGCATTAAATGAAGTGGTGACGCCAATATGGCAGATTGAATGTCAAATCATAGTTGCACACTCATTGATGTCATGATCTTCCGCATTTAAATATCTTCAGTGAGCACAGGCAATGGCAGCACTACCCAAAATAGCAGGACCCGCTGAAAGCGAGTGGATGCGAGGCGACCACCATTTTTTTCTTTCAAATCGGTTTTAATGGCCAGCTCTAAAGGCTCCAATTTTACGGCCGTCAAATTGAAGCAATTAATTCGATCTTTTATGACTGGAGAGCAGGAATTGCAGTTACCCAACATTAGGATGCAATACACTTTTAAATCCATCTCTTTATTGTAAGATTGTGCCCAGGCTATAACTCCCAGACGTGTCCTCAATTATAATAATGACAAAGAATGCAACTTGCAGACATGCATTGTCATCAAGATAGTGACTCAAAGAGATAATTGTATTTAGAAAATCTATAAAGGGAATAAACCTATACATCTGTACTTGTACCAAGAGATTTGAAATACATAACAACACACTCGATGACACTAAATAAAAATAATGCAGCTTTTAATAAGTATGTTGATCTCCTTCCTTAGCTGCTTTCTGGTATGATTGATAGATTTCATCTTGAGAATACATCTTTATAAATTGTCACATTTTGCAATAAATAAATGATGAGCATTAGCAGAATATAGACAATTTATTGTACCTGCAGATCACAAGATTTGCCTCCTTATGCTTATGGAAGCAGTCACAGCACGCAGGGAGATTCTCTTCCTTTCCAATGGGCGAGAGGGTCCTCCCCCGAAGATCAGCACAGCCTGGTTACACATTGCAAAGGCGGGCACAAGCAGGGATGTCACCTGGAGTACCAGGCTGCAGTGGTGCAAACCTTTCAATAATCTCAGTAGATCACAAAACGTTACTGCAAAGCCACACATCCCCATCACTCTGCCTACTCCTGCACATCCTTACTCACACCAACTTACCTTGCACCTCCACCCATCCCTCTCTATCTGCATTATCCCTTCCCCATCTCATTAGCCACCCATCACCCTCATCCTAGTCCAATCATACTAACTAACAGCACACAAGGATAGGCACTTGGGTGTTTTAGCCAATGTTCATGTGAAGTTTCTGTTAATATGCTGTCGAACATTTAAATATTTATTATCAACATTTTGCCTTCTTGGACAGATTTGTGTGCAACTTTGGAAGTGGCTTAGTCAGTTGCAGTGAATGGTGAGACGTGGTGGTACCCCATGCAATGGTGAAAGGAATGGCTTGGACATTGCAGCGATGCTTTTTGGTGGTACCAGCCTGGCGCATCATGTGGCAGCCAGGGTGTGCAACATCAAGTGAAGTAAATGTGGCCATGGTGAGGCCAGCCTTGTGTCCCGGGCAGCAATGTGGTCAGGTGTTGATGCCCTCTGTTAAGTGCTGCATCAGGTGATTGTGGAGAAGGTTGGTGTTGTTGTTGTTGCTGCTGATGTGTTTAGTGATGTTGGTGTTGGGGCTGCTGATGTTCCTGGTGATGCTGGTGTTGGGGATGATCATGAATGGGATTCTGAGGACCAAGGTGAGAGAGTTTCAAGGGCACCCATGCTGATGGAATAGCTGGCAGGTGAAGTCGAGATGACAGAAACGATCTGTCAATGACGGGAGAGGTAATTATGTCAGACTGGATGGAGTCTTGTGTAAAGACTTGCAGCATCCTCAATCTATAGTGAAAATGCAGGTTAGAGAAGAGAGTGGCTAAGGCAAGAAAGATGAATTAGCTGGGTGCTTTGACATAAGAACACAAGACATAAGAAATAGGAGCAGGAGTAGGCCATCTGGCCCCTCGAGTCTGCTCCGCCATTCAATAAGATCATGGCTGATCTGATCTTGGCCTCAATTCCACTTCTTTGCCTGCTCCCCATAACCCTTGACTCTCTTATCATTGACTTGACATTTGAAACTGTCAACTCATCAGCTGAAACAATGGCAAGTGACCTCCCACCTCAGCTTCACGGATGAGGTCTAGGCACAGTAGGAAACTGGTGGGCGACCTGTCAAAATCAAAAAGCTGGGAACAAAGCATTGTTAAGTGGCTGTAAACAAGCCACTAATGATTTCAATTGCCTCCTCCATCGCTGTGTGTCGGGTCTGCTCAGCGCTGGCAGACCTGACATGAAAGGCTGTCAAAAAATAAATTCCCACCGACCCACCACCGTCTGCGCCCGCTGATCCCCCAGAAAATTGTGAGTGTTGTGCAGAAGTGGTCATTCTGCAGCTGCCAGGCTGCTCTTGAGATCTTTCATTTTTTATGTGTATCATCTGGGTGGGTTAGAAAATGAGTAGTTCTAGGAGCGTGGACTCTCACGGGTGGTGTACAAGAAGTGACTGAAGATTCTAAACTGTAACAAATCTGTTAACAAACATTTCCCACCTCCCCAGTGTGTCTGCTAAGGAGCTGACAAATTTGTCCTCATGCCTACTTAAGGACCTGATTGTTGCCATTTTTTCACCCATGGTACTTCTTTGCCACTGATTATGGGCAACCTTTTCCTTTGGATGGGGATTGGTATCTGAGTAATAGAACATTTAATTTCTCTCTTGCATCCAAAGCCGTTTAATCGTAAAATACTTTCAGGTGCAAGGTATGCAGCAGTCTCTTCACTTTTGACTGTAACATTTTAATCTTTGATCTCAGGAATTGGGATAAGGCACATAAGAACATAAGAATTAGGAGCAGGAGAGGGCTATTTGGCCCCTCAAGCCTGCTCCGCCATTCAATATGATCATGGTTGATCTTCTACCTCAACTCCATTTTCCTGCACTATCCCCATAATCCTTGATTCCCTTAATATTAAAAGATCTATCGATCTCTGTCTTGAATATACTCAATGACTGAGCATCAACAGCCATCTGGGGCAGAGAATTCCAAAGATTCACCACCGTCTGAGTTTCTCCTCATCTTAGTCCTAAATGGCCAACCCCTTATTCTGAGGCCGTGACTCCTGGTTCTAGACACTCCAGCCAGGGGTAACATCCTCCCTGCATCTACCCTGTCAAGCCCTGTAAGAATTTTGTAAGTTTCAATAAGATCACCTCTCATTCTTCTAAACTCGAGAGAATATAGGCCTAGTCTACTCAATCCCTCCTCATAGGACAATCCCCCCATCCTAGGAATCAGTCTGGAGAACCTTTGTTGTACGCCCTCTATGGTAAGTATATCCTTCCTTAGATAAGGAGACCAAAATGATACACAATTCATGGGGTTAGTTGTATGGGACCTCTCTCTTTCACACACCAGGGCCCTATATAATTGCAGTCAGACATCTTTACTCTTATACTCCAATCCTCTTGTAATAAAAGCCTACAAACCATTTGCTTTCTTAATACTTGTTGTACTTGCATGTTAACTTTCAGTGATTCGTGTAAAAGGACACCCAAGTCCCTCTGAACACAACATTTCCCAATCTCTCACCATTTAAAAAAATACCCTGTTTTTCTATTTTTCCTACCAAAGCAGATAACTTCACATTTCTCCACATTATATTCCATTTGCCATGTTGTTACTCACTAATTTAGCATGTGTATATCCCCTTGAAGTCTCTTTGCATCCTCCTCACAACTTACATTCCCACCTAGCTTTGTATCATCAGCAAACTTGGATATACAAGTACAACCTCCAAAATCCAGAAACCTTGAGACCGAGGCCATTTCAGTTTTTGGGTTTTTCCGGATTTGGAACAGAAATCCGACATCCCGAATCTAAAACTCCCTGGGCCGAGTTTCGGGTTTTACCGGATTTCGGAGATGAAATCCGATGTCCCGAATCCGAAAACCCCTGGGCTGAGTTTTGGATATTTCCGGATTTCGGAGACAAACTGACATTCGAATCCTGAAATCCTGTTCCAGGTGCACATGGTTCTGGGGAGAAAGGACCAGACAGGCTCTCGTAATATTTTCAATGTGGTCCTTTGCCTGAAAAGCGAGTCAATGACAGGACTTCCAACTGGCAACAATGGGACTTTACGAGGTAGTTGAGGACCGAGAGGACACTGTGGACTGTTTGGAATTCTGGATCTGATTCGGTTCGGAACATTAACCGTTGACAGAGTTCAGTCAGGATCACTAGGTCCAGAATAGGAGGACTGGCCAGCAAGGAATCCTCACAGATGTTATGGAGGACGATGGTGATGGTGCCGACTTTCGATTTAAAAAAAAATCTAGTAGTTGAATTCCATCACTAAAGATATGTGTGTGAAAGGGAGAGGTCCCATACAGCTAGCCCCATGAATCCCCCAGTCACCCCCCCCACAACAAGCCTCTGTGTAGCCGCAGCACGGACCAACAGAACTCGACGCCTGACGCTGCTACCAGAGACACAACATCAGCCGAGACTACGCAGGTCAGTGGAGGAGGCGGTTTTTACTGCATTCATTTGGAAATGATTTATATAGTATCTTTTTATTCATATCCATGTTCATGCTGAGATTTAAAGTGCCCATTGTAGTTCATTAACCCTTGGAGTGCCTCGGCAAATGTGTTACTATCCCATAAAAGTGGTGACCGTGAACTGTGAATATAAATGTGGATTATCATTTCGATTAAATTTCTTTTCAAGTCCTTAGATTGTTTTCTTGAGTTTTTTCTAATGTTCCAACTAATAACTTTTTTAAATGCAATTAATTTTAGGATCCAGTATTTTTCCCACTGATTTTTTCCCCATTTTTACGGTAATTTGAGCATGAAGTCACGTTAAAAAAAGGTCCGGTTTTTGGAACATATTTCCAGATTTCGGACGACTCTTCCTCCATTCCGCGCGATGTCCGGTTTTTGGAATATTCCGGTTTTTGGAACTCTGGATTTCGGAGGTTGTACCTGTATTACATTTGGTCCCCTCATCCAAATCATTGATTCAGTTTGTAAGAAGCTGAGTCCCAAGCACTGATCCTTGCGGTACCCCACTAGTTACAGTTTGCCGACCCGAAAATGACCCATTTATTCCTACTCTCTGTTTTCTGTCCGTTAGCCAATCCTCAATCCTATGAGTCCTAACTTTGCTTAATAACAAGGCATGGGTGTGCAGCTTGAAGTAAATATCCATCCATCTAGCGATTTACACTGCACAGACATGATACTTATGGAGGTAAGTCATGCTTCTAACATTCTTTTAGGATATTCATGGTTACATATGTCTTCACTTAACTTGACCAACCTCATGAGATCATTGAAATGTTTCTGGCTCTGTTTAGGGGATTCAGGGGGTGGATGAGGTGGCATTGACCACGTGGACTATCCTCTTCTGTAACTTGCTTCTTCCTCTCATCTCCACCAATAGAGTATGTCCAACACAGCAGATGTCTCTGATGCCATTTCTATCTCTGTTATTTCAAAGCAGTTTTTTTTGCTCCCTCTCTCGCTCCTCTTTGTTCATTCAATTTGTCTTTCTTCTCCTACATCAATGACAGCCTCTTAAGTGTTGCACCTAAATCTAATTTCCCTGCACCCAGGGTGCAGTAAACCACTCAGGAACAGGAATACCACTGAAAACCCACCCCGGATGTGAAATGAGGCCCACCCGAAGAAAGTTTTGTTAGCTCCAGATGGGATGATTTCTAGCAGGCATACGAAAATAAAGCCCCATATCTCGGCGCTCATTAAATTCTGTCACTTGGAGAGGAAACCAACTCACATTCATCCACTGAGAAAACAAAGTAACAAAGCTTTCTCTGAACAACTCACACTCTAATTAAGTTTTCACACATACTCAGAACGGTTCCACATGTCCTGATAACACTAATGCTTTCTCCTCATTGTTACTTCTTTCATTTGCATATACCGTACTGTACAAAAAACTTTTTATGCAATGTCCTGGCCAATATGTATTCCTCAGCCAACATCCACAACAACAACAGCAACAACTTGTATTTATATAGTGCCTTTAACATAGTAAAACATACCAAGGTGCTTCATAGAACCATTCTCAAATAAAATTGGACACCGAGTCACATGAGGAGATATGAGGGTAGATGGCCAAAAGCTTGGTCAAAGAGGTAGGTTTTATGGAGTGTCTTAAAGGAGGATAAGGTGCCACACAAGAGGTTACTGCACAAGATAAAAGCTCATGGGGTTGCGGGTAATATATTAGCATGGATAGAGAATGGCTAACTAACAGAAAACAGAGAGTCGGGATAAATGGGTAATTTTCAGGTTGACAAACAGTGACTAGTGGGGTGCTGCAGGGATCAGGGCTGGGTCCTCAACTATTTCCAATCTATATTAATGACTTGGATGAAGGGACCGAGTGTAATGTAAACAAGTTTGCTGATGATACAAAGATGGGTGGGAAAGCAAATTATGAGGAGGATGCAAAAATCTGCAAAGGGATATAGACAGGCTCAGTGAGTGGACAGAAATTTGGCAGATGGAGTATAATGTGGGAAACAGTGAGGTTATCCACTTTGGCAGAAATAATAGAAAAGCAAATTATAATTGAAATGGAGAAAAATTGCAAAGTGCTGCAGTACAGAGAGACCTGGGGATTCTTGTGCATGAAACACAAAAAGTTAGTATGCAGGTACATCATAGGCAATCCCTCGGAATCGAGGAAGTCTTGCTTCCACTCTAAAAATGAATCCTTAGGTGACTAAACTGTCCAATACGAGAACCACAGTCCCTGTCACAGGTGGGACAGACAGTTGTTGAGGGAAAGGGTGGGTGGGACTGGTTTGCTGCATTCTCATTCTGCTGCCTGCGCTTGATTTCTGCATGCTCTCGGCGATGTGCCTGAAACACAAAAAGTTAGTATGCAGGTACAGCAAGTAACGAGGAAGGCAAATTGAATGTTGGCCCTTATTGCAAGGGGGATAGAGTATAAAAGCAGAGAAGTCCTGCTACCACTGTACAGAGTATTGGTGAGGCCACATCTGGAGTACTACATACAGTTTTGGTCTCTGTATTTAAGGAAGGATATACTTAGAAACATAGAAACATAGAAAATAGGTGCAGGAGCAGGCCATTCAGCCCTTCTAGCCTGCACCGCCATTCAATGAGTTCATGGCTGAACATGAAACTTCAGTACCCCCTTCCTGCTTTCTCGCCATACCCCTTGATCCCCCGAGTAGTAAGGACTTCATCTAACTCCCTTTTGAATATATTTAGTGAATTGGCCTCAACTACTTTCTGTGGTAGAGAATTCCACAGGTTCACCACTCTCTGGGTGAAGAAGTTTCTCCTCATCTCGGTCCTAAATGGCTTACCCCTTATCCTTGGACTGTGACCCCTGGTTCTGGACTGCCCCAATATTGGGAACATTCTTCCTGCATCTAACCTGTCTAAACCCGTCAGAATTTTAAACGTTTCTATGAGGTCTCCTCTCATTCTTCTGAACTCCAGTGAATACAAGCCCAGTTGATCCAGTCTTTCTTGATAGGTCAGTCTCACCATCCCGGGAATCAGTCTGGTGAATCTTCGCTGCACTCCCTCAATAGCAAGAATGTCCTTCCTCAAGTTAGGAGACCAAAACTGTACACAATACTCCAGGTGTGGCCTCACCAAGGGCCTGTACAACTGTAGCAACACCTCCCTGCCCCTGTACTCAAGTCCCCTCGCTATGAAGGCCAACATACCATTTGCTTTCTTAACCGCCTGCTGTACCTGCATGCCAACCTTCAATGACTGATGTACCATGACACCCAGGTCTCATTGCACCTTCCCTTTTCCTAATCTGTCACCATTCAGATAATAGTCTGTCTCTCTGTTTTTACCACCAAAGTGGATAACCTCACATTTATCCACATTATACTTCATCTGCCATTCATTTGCCCACTCACCTAACCTATCCAAGTCACTCTGCAGCCTCATAGCATCCTCCTCGCAGCTCACACTGCCACCCAACGTAGTGTCATCCGCAAATTTGGAGATACTACATTTAATCCCCTCGTCTAAATCATTAATGTACAATGTAAACAGCTGGGGCCCCAGCACAGAACCCTGCGGTACCCCACTAGTCACTGCCTGCCATTCTGAAAAGTACCCATTTACTCCTACTCTTTGCTTCCTGTCTGACAACCAGTTCTCAATCCACGTCAGCACACTACTCCCAATCCCATGTGCTTTAACTTTGTACATTAATCTCTTGTGTGGGACCTTGTCGAAAGCCTTCTGAAAGTCCAAATATACCACATCAACTGGTTCTCCTTTGTCCACTTTACTGGAAACATCCTCAAAAAATTCCAGAAGATTTGTCAAGCATGATTTCCCTTTCACAAATCCATGCTGACTTGGACCTATCATGTCACCATTTTCCAAATGCGCTGCTATGACATCCTTAATAATTGATTCCATCATTTTACACACTGCTGAGGTCAGGCTGACCGGTCTATAATTCCCTGTTTTCTCTCTCCCTCCTTTTTTAAAAAGTGGGGTTACATTGGCTACCCTCCACTCCATAGGAACTAATCCAGAGTCAATGGAATGTTGGAAAATGACTGTCAATGCATCCGCTATTTCCAAGGCCACCTCCTTAAGTACTCTGGGATGCAGTCCATCAGGCCCTGGGGATTTATTGGCCTTCAATCCCATCAATTTCCCCAACACAATTTCCCGACTAATAAAGATTTCCCTCAGTTCCTCCTCCTTAATAGACCCTCTGACCCCTTTTATATCTGGAAGGTTGTTTGTGTCCTCCTTAGTGAATACCGAACCAGTACTTGTTCAATTGGTCTGCCATTTCTTTGTTCCCCGTTATGACTTCCCCTGATTCTGACTGCAGGGGACCTACGTTTGTCTTTACTAACCTTTTTCTCTTTACATACCTATCGAAACTTTTGCAATCCGCCTTAATGTTCCCTGCAAGCTTCTTCTCGTACTCCATTTTCCCTGCCCTAATCAAACCCTTTGTCCTCCTCTGCTGAGTTCTAAATTTCTCCCAGCCCCCAGGTTCGCTGCTATTTCTGGCCAATTTGTATGCCACTTCCTTGGCTTTAATACTATCCCTGATTTCCCTCGATAGCCACGGTTGAGCCACCTTCCCTTTTTTATTTTTACGCCAGACAAGAATGTACAATTGTTGTAATTCATCCATGCGGTCTCTAAATGTCTGCCATTGCCCATCCACAGTCAACCCCTTAAGTATCATTTGCCAATCTATCCTTGCCAATTCACGCCTCATACCTTCAAAGTTACCCTTCTTTAAGTTCTGGACCATGGTCTCTGAATTAACTGTTTCATTCTCCATCCTAATGCAGAATTCCACCATATTATGGTCACTCTTCCCCAAGGGGCCTCGCACAATGAGATTGCTAATTAATCCTCTCTCATTACACAACACCCAGTCTAAGATGGCCTCCCCCCTAGTTGGTTCCTCGACATATTGGTCTAGAAAACCATCCCTTATGCACTCCAGGAAATCCTCCTCCACCGTATTGCTTCCAGTTTGGCTAGCCCAATCTTTGTGCATATTAAAGTCACCCATTATAACTGCTGCACCTTTATTGCATGCACCCCTAATTTCCTGTTTGATGCCCTCCCCAACATCACTACTACTGTTTGGAGGTCTGTACACAACTCCCACTAACGTTTTTTACCCTTTGGTGTTCTGCAGCTCTACCCATATAGATTCCACATCATCGAAGCTAATGTCTTTCCTAACTATTGCATTAATCTCCTCTTTAACCAGCAATGCTACCCCACCTCCTTTTCCTTTTATTCTATCCTTCCTGAATGTTGAATACCCCTGGATGTTGAGTTCCCAGCCCTGATCTTGCATTCGAGGCTGTTCTGAGAAGGTTCACTAGGTTGATTCCGGGGAGGAGGGGGTTGACATGAGGAAAGGTTGAGTAGGTTGAGCCTATACACATTGGAGTTCAGAAGAATGAGAGGTGATCTTATTGAAACTTATAAGATAAAGAGGGGGCTCAACAAGGTGGATGCATAGAGGATATTTCCACTCATAGGGGAAACTAAAACTAGGGGACTTAGAATAAGGGGCCGCCCATTTAAAACTGAGATGAGGAGAAATTTCTTCTCTCAGAGGGTTGTAAATTTTGGGAATTCTCTGCCCCAGAGAGCTGTGGAGGCTGGGTCATTGAATATATTTAAGGTGGAGATAGATAGATTTTTGAGCGATAAAGGAGAAAAGGGTTATGGGGAGCGGGCAGGGAAATGGAGCTGAGTCCATAATCAGATCACCTATGATCTTATTGAATGGTGGAGCAGGCTCGAAGGGCCAAATGGCCTCCTTCTGCTCCTATTTCTTATGTTCTTATGTAGGAAAGAGAGTTAGAGGTGGAGAGGTTTAGGGAGGAAATTCCAGTGCTTAGGGCCTTGCCAGCAGGCCAAGAGGTCAGAATTAGAGGAGCACAGATATTTTTCAAGGTTGTGGGGCTGGAGGAGATTTCAGAGATCGGGAGGGGTGAGGCCAGGGAGGGAATTGAAAACAAGGATGAGAATTTTTAAATCGAGGCGTTGTTTAACCAGGAGCCAATGTAGGTCAGCTAACACAATGATCACTACAAACAGATGAGAAAAGAAAAACTTACATATATATAGCGCCTTTCATAACCTCAGGATGTCCCAAAGTGCTCAACAGGCAATAAAGTACTTTTTAAAGTGCTGACACGATTGTAATGTAAGAAACGTGGCAGACAATTTGTGCATCGTAAGCTTCCACAAACAGCAATGTGATAATGACCAGATAATTAGATTTTTTTTGTTATGTTAATTGAGGGATAAATATTGGCAGGACACCGGGAATAATTCTCCTGCTCTTCTTCGAAATATTGCCATGGGATCTTTTACGTCCACTTGAGAGCGCAGAGGGGGCCTCGGATTAATGTCTCATCTGAAAGACAACACCTCTGGCAAATACTGCACTGCAGTGTCAGCCTCGATTTTTGTGCTCAAATCTCTAGAATGAGATCTGGTCATTATTTCATTACTGTTGAAATTGGAACTTGTTGCGTGCCAATTGGCTGTCGCATTACTAATATTACAACAGTGACTATACTTCAAAAGTATTTCATTAGCTGTTAAACGCTTTGGGACATCCTGAGGTTGTGAAAGGTGCTAGGGAAATGCATGCCTTTCTTTCTTTCTTTCTTTCTTTCTTTCTCTGTTCTTGTTGCTGTACCTGGATCCAGGCCTTGATTTGCCAAGATCATGAATGCTATGCTCATAATAAAGGATGAAACTGAGTGCTGTGTACAATGAGCAAGTGTGACCTTAGCTCCTTTAATAAGACTCCAGAGTGCAGGAGCTTGCTTATATACTGTGCTCTCAAGGGAAGCTGGGATCCCTTGGGACTCCAACATGTAGGCCCTCTGGTGGTAATGTAAAACAGGTTACAAGGGGTTAAATACATAACATCACTCCACCGTGAAGTCAACAGTACACTTATTTGCAAGGTGAGACTGTTATATATGTGGACATGTATTTACTCTGTACAGCCACCAGAGGGCTCATTCCCCGGAGTCACAAGGGGTCCCATAATAAGGTCACCCTTTACTTTGAGCTCACAGTGTATAGTCTGACTCTTTCTCCATACACTGCAACTGGCGACGAAATACAGATAGCGAACTCAAAGATGCAGAGAACAGTGGGCATACTGGAGACATTTTCGGAGGGAGATAATTGGGAAACTTTTGTAGAGCGACTCGACCAATACTTTGTGGCCAAGGAGCTAGATGGGGAAGAGAGCGCTGCCAAACGAAGGGCGATCCTCCTCACCGTCTGTGGGGCACCAACGTATGGCCTCATGAAGAATCTGCTCACTCCAGCGAAACCCACGGAGAAATCGTATGATGATTTGTGCACACTGGTCCAAGAGCATTTGAACCCGAAGGAAAGCATTCTGATGGCGAGGTACCGGTTCTACACCTACAAAAGATCTGAAGGCCAGGAAGTAGCGAGTTATGTCGCCGAGCTAAGACGCCTTGCAGGATATTGTGAATTTGAAGGACATTTGGAGCACATGCTCAGAGACTTTTTCGTACTTGGCATTGGCCATGAAACCATACTTCACAAACTTTTGACTGTAGAGACCCCAACCTTGAGTAAGGTCATACCGATAGCCATGGCGTTCATTGCCACCAGTGACAATACTAAGCAAATCTCTCAGCACACAAGTGCTGCTACAAGTACTGTGAACAAAGTGATGTTGTTTTTGAATCGTAACATACAGGGCAGGTCACACATACCTGCAGCTATACATCCGCAGATGTCTCAGAGTCCACCATCAAGGGTGATGAATGCAAGGCCATTAACACCTTGTTGGCGCTGCGGGGGTGATCATCATTTTCATTCATGCCGATTCAAAGGATATGTTTGCAAGGGTTGTGGAACAATGGGACACCTCCAATGAGTGTGCAGGCGAGCTGTTAAGACTGTTAAACCTGCAAACCACCATGTTGCAGAGGAGGATCATGACGAAACAGAGCCTCAGATAGAGGAGGCAGAGGTACATGGGGTACACACATTCACCATGAATTGTCCCCCGATAATGCTGAATGTTGAACTAAATGGACTCCCGGTGTCAATGGAGCTGGACACGGGCGCGAGCCAGTCCATCGTCGGCAAAAAGACTTTCGAAAGGTTGTGGTGCAACAAGGCCTCAAGGCTAATCTTCACTCCAATTCACACGAAACTAAGAACTTACACAAAAGAACTGATTCCTGTAATCGGCAGTGCTACCGTAAAGGTCTCCTACGATGGAGCGGTGCACAAGCTACCACTCTGGATGGTACCGGGAGATGATCCCATGCTGCTTGGCAGGAGCTGGCTGGGAAAGATACGCTGGAACTGGGACGACATCCAAGCGCTATCGCCCGCTGATGACACTTCGTGTGCCCAGGTCTTAAACAAATTTCCTTCGCTGTTTGAACCAGGCATCGGGAAATTCCAAGGAGCAAAAGTACAGATCCATCTAATTCCGGGGGCGCGACCCATCCATCACAAGGTGAGAGCAGTACCGTATATGATGAGAGAAAGGGTAGAGATCGAGCTAGACCGGCAACAAAGAGAGGGCATCATCTCAGCGATTGAGTTCAGCGAGTGGGCTAGTCCTATTCTCCCAGTCCTCAATCTGTGGTGATTACAAAGTAACTATCAATCGTTTCTCCCTGCAGAACCAATACCCACTACCAAATGCCGACGACCTCTTTGCAACGCTGGCAGGAGGAAAGACGTTCACGAAGCTGGATCTGACTTCAGCCTACATGACGCAGGAACTGGAGGAATCATCGAAGGCCCTCACCTGCATCAACACGCACAAATGTCTTTTTGTTTATAACAGATGTCTGTTTGGATCCGATCAGCGGCGGCGATATTCCAGAGAAAGATGGAAAGTTTACTGAATTCGGTCCCGCACACCGTGGTCTTCCAGGACGACATCTTGGTCACAGATCAGAACACAGTCGAGCACCTGCAGAACCTGGAGGAGGTTCTTAGTCGACTCAACCGTGTGGGGCTCAGGTTAAAACGCTTGAAGTGTGTTTTCCTGGTGCCTGAAGTGGAGTTCCTGGGAAGGAGGTTTGCGGCGGACGGCATCAGGCTCACCAACGCGAAGATGGAGGCAATCGAGAATGCAGCGAGGCCACAGAACGTGACGGAGCTGCGGTCGTTTCTGGGACTCTTGAACTACTTTGGTAACTTCTTACCGGGTCTCAGCACCCTGCTAGAACCACTACATGCCTTACTATGAAAAGGGGGCGAATGGATTTGGGGCAAAAGCTAAGAAAATGCCTTTGTAAAAACGAGAAAGTTGTTATGCTCAAACAAATTGCTTGTGTTGTATGATCCATGTAAGCATTTGGTACTAGCATGTGATGCGTTATCATATGGCGTCGGGTGTGTATTGCAACAAGCTAATGATTTTGGGAAACTGCAACTGGTTGCTTATGCATCCAAGAGTTTGTCTAAGGCCAAGAGAGCCTACAGCATTGAAAAAGAAGTATTAACGTGTGTCTATAGGGTAAAGAAATGCATCAGTATCTGTTTGGGCTAAAATTCGATTTGGAAACTGACCATAAGCCACTAAGATCCCTGTTTTCCGAGAGTAAATGGATAAATACCAACGCATCGGCCCGCATCCAGAGATGGGCATTCACGTTGTCCGCATACAACTACACCATTCACCACAGGCCAGGCACAGAAAACTGCGCCGATGCTCTCAGTAGGCTGCCATTGCCCACCACGGGGGTGAAAATGGCGCAGCCCGCAGATCTAGCCATGGTTATGCAAGCATTTGAGAGTGAGCAATCACCCGTCACTGCCCGGCAGATCAAAACCTGAACAAGCCAGGACCCCTTATTATCTCTAGTCAAAAGCTGTGTGCTTCACGGGAGCTGATCCAGTGTCCCAGTGGAAATGCAGGAAGAGATAAAGCCATTCCAGCTGCGCAAAGATGCAATGTCTATACAGGCAGACTGCCTTCTGTGGGGCAATTGAGTAGTGGTCCCCAAGAAGGGCCAGAGACACTTTCATCAATGACCTTCACAGTACCCACCCAAACATCATAATGATGAAAGTGATAGTCAGATCCCACGTGTGGTGGCCCGGTATCGATGCGGACTTAGAGTAATACATGCTCGCAGTTAAGCAATGTATCCAGGGAGGTGTTGCTAAGTTTATGGTCTTGGCCCTCCAAACCATGGTCGAGGGTATATGTCGACTATGCAGGACCGTTCTTCGTTAAAATGTTCCTTGTGGTTGTAGACGTGTACTCCAAGTGGATTGAATGTGAGATAATATCGGCTAGCACGTCCGCTGCCACTACTGAAAGCCTTTGGGCCATGTTTTACCAGTGCTGAGTTCAAAGAATTCATGACCCGTAACAGGATCAAACATGTCACATCTGCTGTATTTAAACCAACTTCCAATGGTCAGGCAGAGAGAGAAGTGCAAACCATCAAGCAAGGCTTGAAGAGGGTAACTGAAGGCTCACTGCAGACTCGCCTATCCCGAGTCCTGCTTAGCTACCGCATGAGACCCCACTCATTCACTGAGATCCCATCTGCTGAACTGCTCATGAAAAGGGCACTTAAGACAAGGCTCTCGTTAGTTCATCCTGATCTACATGAACACGTGGAGAGTAAGCGGCTTCAACAAAGTGCATACGATGACAGCGCAAATGTGTCACGCAAGATTGAAGTCAATGATCCTGTATTTGTATTAAATTATGGACAAGGTCCCAAGTGGCTTCCCGGCACTGTCATGGCCAAAGAGGGGAGCAGGGTGTTTCGGGTCAAACTTTCAAATGGACTCATTCACCGGAAACACTTGGACCAAATCAAACTCAGATTCACGGACCACCCTGAGCAACCCACCTTGCAACCTACCTTTTTTGATCTCCCAACATACACACCAGTGGCAACCGACACCACGGTTGACCACAAAGCAGAACCCATCATCCACAGCAGCCCTGTAGGGTCCAACACACCAGGCAGCCCAGCAAGGCCAGCTGCACAGCAGCCCAGCGAGGGCCCAACAAATGATTCAACAACACCAGCTTTCACACCAAGACGATCAACCAGGGCAAGAAGGGCCCCAGATCAACTCACATTGTAAATAGTTACCCTATTGACTTTGGGGGGGAATGTTGTTATATATGTGGACTTGTATTTACACTGTACAGCCACCAGAGGGCTCATTCCCCGGAGTCACAAGGGATCCCATAATCCCTTGGGAGCACAGGTATTGAAAAAAGCTTCACAGGTTGGAGAGGCACTCTGGAAACCTGCAATAAAAGATTAAGGTCATACGTAACTTTGAGCTCACAGTGTTCAGTCTGACTCTTTCTCCATACATGTGAGGCTTTTCGCTCCCTTGTCGATCGTCTCAGTACAAATGCGGGTGTGGGTGAGTTGGTTAGTTTTTCACTGGGCTGTTGGGCAGCCGGCCATGCCGGACTGCTGTGGATAGTGAGTTCGGCTTCGTGGTCAACCATGATGTCAGTTGCCACTTGTGTGTGTGTTAGAGGGTCAAAGTTGGTGGTGTCTTCTTCAGGTTGTTCGTAGCTGTTGGTGAATTGCAATTTGATTTGGTCCAAGTGTTTTCTGTATGTTTGTCCATTGGCCAATTTGACCTGAAACAGCCTACTCCCCTCTTTGGCTGTGACCATGCCAGCGAGCCATTTGGGACCATGTCCATAATTGAGCACCAACACAGGATCATTGATCTCAATATCGCGTGACAAATTTTCACGGTCATGGTACATACTTTGTTGATGCCGCTTGCCCTCCACATGATCATGGAGATCAGGGTGGACAAGAGAGAGCCTTCCTTTTAGCACCCTTTTCATGAGCAGCTCGGCTGGGGGAACCCCGGTGAGCGAGTGGGGTCTGGTGCGGTAGCTGAGCAACACTCGCGACAGCCGGGTCTGAAGGGAGCCTTCTGACACATTTTTCAAGCTGTGCTTGATGGTCTGAACTGCCTGTTCTGCCTGGCCGTTGGATGCGAGCTCGAACGGGGCAGATGTGACGTGTTTGATCCCATTGCGGCTCATGAATTCCTTGAATTCAGCACTGGTACAGCACGGTCCATTGTCGCTGACTAGGACATTAGTCAAGCCATGCGTGGAAAAAATGGCTCATAGGCTTTCAATTATGGCTGTGGACGTCCTTACAGACATTATCGCACATTCAATCCACTTTGAGTAAGCGTCCACGACAGCCAAAAACATTTTGCCTCGAAATGGGCCTGCATAATCCACGTGGATCCTCGACCACGGTTTGAAGGGCCACGACCACAAACGTAGCGGTGTCTCTCTGTGTGCATTGCTCAGCTGAGAGCAAGTGTTGCACAGGCGTAAATCCGAGTCGATGCCAGGCCACCACACATGGGATCTGGCTATGGCTTTCATCATTACAATGCCTGGGTGGGTGCTGAGCAGTTCACATATGAACGTATCTCTGCCTTTCTTGGGCAAGACCACGCGATTGTCCCACAAAAGACAGTCCTCCTGCAGGGACATTTCGTCTTTGCGCCTGTGGCATGGCTTAATCACTTCCTGCATCTCCACTGGGACACAGGACCAGCTCCCATGGAGGACACAGTTTTTTACCACGGACAGTAAAGGATCCTGGTTGGTCCAGATCCTGATCTGACGGGCCGTAAAGGGGGTTTTTTCGTTCTCGAATGCCTCCATGACCATGAGCAAGTCCGCTGGCTGTGCCATTTTCACCCCGGTGGTGGGCAATGGCAGCTGACTGAGAGCATCTGCACAGTTCTCTGTACCCGGTCTGAGGTGGATCACATAGTTGTATGTCGACAGCGTGAGCGCCATCTTTGGATGCGGGCAGAGGCATTGGTATTAATCTCTTTGCTCTCAGAGAACAACGCTATGAGCGGCTTGTGGTCAGTTTCAAGCTCAAGCCTGAGGCCAAATAAGTACTGGTGCATGTTTTTTTACCCCGTAAACGCACACTGGAGCCTCTTTTTGAATTATACTGTCGGCCCTTTCGGACTTGGACAAACTCCTGGATGTATACGCGACCGGTTGCAAGATCCCTGATTCGTTAAACTGTTGTAACACACACCTGACCCCGTATGATGATGCATCGCAAGCCAGCACTAATCTTTTACAAGGGTTATACAGGACAAGCAGCTTGTTTGAACATAACAGATTTCTGACTTTCTTAAAGGCAGCGTCTTGTGAATTCCCCCATGCGTCTCCCTTGCGCTGTAGCACATGTAGGGGTTCTAGCAGGGTGCTTAACCCAGGTAGGAAATTACCAAAATAGTTAAGGAGTCCCAGGAATAACCGCAGCTCCATCACATTCTGTGGTCTCGGCACGTTCTTGATGGCCTCTGTCTTGGCGTCGGTCGGTCTGATGCTGTCTGCTGCGATTCTTCTTCCCAAGAACTCGACCTCCTGCACCAGGAAAGCACACTTCGAGCGTTTCAACCTGAGCCCCACGCGATCCAACCGACTAAGAACCTCTTCCAAATTCTTCAAGTGCTCAAGGGTATCCCGATCTGTAACTGGTACATCGTCCTGGAAAACCATGGTGCGAGGTACCGACTTTAGCAGGCTCTCCATATTCCGTTGGAAGATTGCTGCGGCCAACCGAATCCTGAACGGATATTGTTTATAGATGAACAGACCTTTGTGCATGTTGATGCAGGTGAGGCTTTTCGAAGACTCCTCCAGCTCCTGCATCATGTAGTCCGTGGTCAAGTCCAGCTTGGTGAACATCTTCCCTCCAGCCAGGGTCGCGAATAGGTCGTCTGCCTTGGTAGTGGGTACTGGTTCTGTAAAGTCCTGTCCCCTCAGTACAGATTCACACGAGGCATGTAGTGAAGTCAAGGTCACTCTGGACCTGCACCTTTATTTCACAGCTCTGAAATGCTGCACTTACCTGTCCTTATATACCTGTCTCTTGCAAGTGCACTCCTGGTGGTAAGGTATGCTGGTGGTTACAGGTCATATCTTATTACAGTCATGTATAGCATGTTAGGATACAGTTATATATAATAATGTAAGATACATGACATTAAGGTCTTATTGTCTTTATAGGTTCAGTCTCTTGGTGGTCTATGCTCTCGCGTGGAGCGTCTGAGTTGTGATTCAGTTGTTTGCCTTGGTGTCTGTTTTTCTTTGGGTGTGGTTGCTGGTATCTCACCTGGGCTGTCTGTTTCGATTGGTGTGATTGTTGTTGACTCGTCTGGGCTGTCTTTTGGGATTGCCCTTTCTTCAGGTTGTTCCCTCTGTCTGTCCACCAGGCATGGTGTGAGTTCCACATTGTAGTTTGCCTCTGGTTCCGCGGTGTTGTTGGTAAATCTGCTTTTGACTTGGTCTACATGCCTCTGGCAGGTTATGCCATTGTCCATTTGTACTACCAGTAACCTGTTTCCTTCCTTGTCCGTTACTGTCCCTGCAAGCCATTTTGGACCCCTGCCATATTTTAGTACAAACACTTTGTCCCCTATCTCATTCCATCTCCCCCTCGAATTTCTGTCATGGTACTCAATCAGCTTACGGCGCTTTGCCTCAACGATTTCGTGAATGTCTGGGAGGATTAATGAGAGCCTTGTTTTTAAAGTCCTTTTCATCAACAGTTGCGCGGGGGGATCCCAGTCAATGAGTGCGGACGAGATCTGTACGCCAGCAGCAGTCGCGACAGGTGACCCTGCAGCGTGGGACCTTGGATTTTAAGCATGCCTTGTTTAATGATTTGCACTGCTCTCTCCGCCAGGCCGTTGGAGGCCGGCTTGAACGGTGCCGTCTTGATGTGATTTATGCCATGGTCAATTATAAAGTCTTGGAATTCTGCGCTGGTGAAGCACGGACCATTGTCACTGACCAATATGTCAGGGATTCCGTGCGTTGCAAACATGGTTGCAAGGCTCTCCACAGTGGTGGAGGTTGTGCTCGAGTTTAAAATGGTGCATTCGATCCACTTTGAAAATGCATCTACAACTATGAGGAACATTTTGCCCATGAATGGGCCCGCATAGTCTACGTGCACCCGCGACAACGGTTTGGTAGGCCAGGGCCAGAGGCTCAGTGGAGCCTCCCTAGGGGCATTGCTGAGTTGGGCACAAATGGTGCACCTTCGGACGCAGAGCTCCAAGTGCGCGTCAATACCAGACGTGGGATCTGGCTATGGCCTTCATGAGAATGATCCCCGGGTGCTCGCGGTGGAGCTCCTGGACAAATGCCTCTCTGCCTCGCAGAGGCATGACTACTCGGCTGCCCCACATCAGGCAGTCTGCTTGTAGTGATAGCTCATGCATGCGCCTGTGAAAGGGTTTTAATTCCTCGGGGCAGGCATCGCGAGCCTCTGCCCAGTCACCGGTTAGGACACATCTTTTTACTAAGGATAACGTGGGGTCACTGGCCGTCCAGGCTCTGATTTGGCGAGCCGTCATGGGCGAACCTGTGGACTCAAAGGCATTGATTGCCATGACTATCTCACAGTCCTGTTCGTCAGACCCTTCCGTGGTCACCAGGGGTAGACTGCTGAGCGCGTCGGCACAGTTGTCTGTGCCTGGTCTGTGCCTTATGGTATAGTCGTAGGATGCCAGCATGAGTGCCCACCATTGAATTCGCGCCGAGGCGTTGGCGTTTATTGCCTTGCTCTCGGATAGGAGGGACGTGAGGGGCTTGTGGTCGGTTTCTAACACGAACTTGGCCCCGAAAAGGTATTGGTGCATCTTTTTGACATCGTACACGCACATGAGCGCCTCCTTCTCTACCATTCCGTACCCGCGCTCCGCCCGCGAAAGTGACCTGGAGGCATAAGCTATGGGTTGTAATTTGCCCGCACTATTGACATGTTGCAAAACGCATCCGACCCCATACGCTGACGCATCGCATGTGAGAACTAGATTTTTACCTGGGTCAAAGAAAGTCAAAACACTGTTGGAACACAGAAGGTTGCGTGCCTTATTGAAGGCGCGTTCTTGGGCGTCCCCCCAAAACCAATTGCACCCATTCCTGAGTAGCACGTGGAGAGGCTCCAGCAGCATGCTTAAGTTCTGCATAAAGTTCCCAAAGTAATTGAGTAGCCCGAGAAAGGCGCGCAGTTCAGAGACATTCCGGGGCCTGGATGCCAGGCGAATTGCTTCTGTTTTGGACTCTGTTGGGCGGATTCCATCAGCGGCAATCCTTCTGCCCAAAAATTCAACCTCGGGTGCGACAAACAGACACTTGGATTTCTTGGCTTGTAGGTCTACCCTATCCAACCACTTTAGTACTTCCTCCAAATTACGGAGATGGGAGTCGGTGTCCCTGCCCATGATAAGTATGTCGTCTTGAAAAACAACCGTCCCCGGGATGGACTTGAGCAGACTCTCCATGTTGCGCAGGAATATGGCAGCTGCCGACCTGAAGCTGAATGGACATCAATTGTACATGAAAAGGCCTCGATGTGTGTTGATGGTGGTGAGTAGCTTGGATTCCTCGGTCAATTCTTGCATCATATACGCAGGTGTGAGGTCTAATTTTGAGAAAAGTTTACCTCCAGTCAATGTGACAAATAAGTCCTCCACTCTGGGCAGCGGGTACTGGTCCTGTAGGGAGACTCTGTTTATGGTAGATTTGTAGTCCCCACAGATTCGTACGGATCCATCAGGCTTCATGACTGGGAAGTTGGGACTTGCCCAATCGCTAAATTCCACAGGTGATATAATGCCTTCCCGCAGAAGCCTGTCTAGTTCGTGTTCAATCTTTTCCCTCATCACATAGGGTACAGCTCTGGCCTTGTGTAAGACCGGTCTAGCATCCTGTGTGATGGAGATTTTGACTTTGGTCCCTTTGAAAGTGCCCACACCTGGCTGAAAGAGATGTTCAAATCGCTTTATAACTGTTGAGCAGGAGGTCCATTCCTCTAATGACATGGCATGGACATCATCCCATTTCCAGTTTAGTTTTGCCAGCCAGCTTTTCCCCAGCAGTGCTGGGGGGTCTCCGGGGACAATCTACCGGGGAATTCGGTTCACTGTCCCTTTGTGTGTGACAGAGAGCATGGCGCTGCTGAGGACTGGTACAATTTCTTTGGTAGAGGTCCTTAGTTTGGTGTCGACCCTTGTGAGTTTTTATGCGGTCACAGTTGTTCAAATTGTTGAACGCCCATGAGAGATTGACTCGCTCCCGTATCCAGCTCCATGTTGACAGATATCCTGTTGAGTAGGACCCTCATCATTATAGAAGGCGTCCTGTTCTGGGAGCAGCGGCCATTGATCATGTTGACCCTCTGTACATCGGTGGCCCGGTACTGTCCCCACCATCTTCTGGTCCGCTTTCCGACCCATCCGATTCGTATACCAGCCGAGCTGCCGTTTTTTTGCACATGCGGGCCAAATGCCCTGTATATTCACAATTTCTGCAAACAGCCTGCTGAAATCAATATCCCCTTGATGAATGCCCACCCCCACACCTCCAGCACACACCTGTTCCATTGTTCAAAGTGTTCCGAAAGAATGAGCTGCGTCTGGCTGATCTCTCTTGAGCTTCTCTCAGTTTGTAGTTGATTGCTCGCATTGTGGGTTGATGAGGTGTGAACGGCTGTTCCTGTGGCCCTTGATGGCTTCTGCCTGCTGTCGAGAGCCTGTTCTCCCGGTTTTGTCTGTGTGTGGGGGTAGCAGCTTGTTTAGTGCTGTGAACTTCTTGCTCTGATATTTCGTTTGTTGTCGTACCTGCATTGTAAATCAACCTCGCTTCTTCTTCCCATACCAAGAATGTCTGTGCAACCAGTGCTGCTGCCTCTAAGGTCAGGTTCTTGGTCTCTGTGAGCTTTCGGAATATGACTGCGTGGCCTATTCCTTCAATGAAAAAGTCTCGCAGCATTTCTCTCCTCAGTTCATCGGAGAACTCACATAAACTAGCCAACCTCCGAAGTTCCGCCACGAAGTCGGGTATGCTCTGGCCCACACAGCGTCTGTAGTTGTAGAACCTATGTCTGGCCATGTGTAGGCTGCTCGCTGGCTTCAGGTGGTCTCTTTCCAGTGTGCTCAATTCTTCAAATGACTTGCTTGCTGGTTTCTTGGGTGCCAACAGATCCTTCATTAAAGCGTATGTTTTCGAGCCACAGCTGGTCAAGAGATGGGCTCTTCTCTTGTCTGCCTTATCGTCGCCTAACCAGTCTTTGGTTACAAAGCTTTGCTGGAGCCTTTCTATAAAGTCCTCCCAATTGTCTCCCACATTGTACTTTTCATCTGATCCGTTGTTCTCCATTCTGTGGATTCTGTAATCCTGTAACTCGTCACCACTGTAAAGTCCTGTCCCCTCAGTACAGATTCACACGAGGCATGTTGTGAAGTCAAAGCCACTCTGGACCTACACCTTTATTTCACAGCTCTGGAATGCTGCACTTGCCTGAGGCCTGTCCTTATATACCTGTCTCTTGCAAGTGCACCCCTGGTGGTAAGGTATGCTGGTGGTTACAGGTCATATCTTATTACAGTCATGTATAGCATGTTAGGATACAGTTATATACAATAATGTAAGATACATGACAGGTCCTTTAGCAAAAAGCAGTTAATCGTTGCTTTATAGTCCCCACAAATTCTAACCGTGCCGTCCTTTTTAAGTACCAGGACAATTGGACTAGCCCACTCGTTGAATTCCATCGGTGCAATGATGCCTTCTCGCTGCAGTCTGTCCAGCTCAATTTCTCACGCATCATGTACGGTACCGCCCGTGCCTTATGGTGGATGGATCGCGTACTGGGAACCCAATGGATCTGCACTTTCGCCCCCGTGAAGCTTCTAATGCCTGTCTCAAACAATGATGGGAACTTGCTCAGAACCTGGGCACATGAGGCGTCGTAGACGGAAGAAAGTGCTCGGATGTTGTCCCAGTTCCAGCGGATTTTTCCCAGCCAGCTTCTGCCAAACAATGTGGAGCCGTCCCCTGGCACAATCCACAGTGGAAGTTCGTGTACTGCTCCATCATAGGAGACTTTGACTTCTGCACTGCCAATTACAGGGAATAGTTCCTTGGTGTAAGTCCTTAGTTTGTTGTGAATAGTGCTGAGCTTGGGTTTGTGTGCCTTTTTGCCCCACAGCCTGTTGAAGGTCTTTTTACTCCTTATGGACTGACTTGCCCCCGTGTCCAGTTCCATAGATACTGGAATACCGTTCAGTTCAACTTTCAACATTATTGATGGATATTTCGCAGCAAATGTGTGTACCCCATACACTTCTGCCTCCTCGGTATGAGTCTCCAATTCAGCCTGATCCACATTGGATCGATCTTCCTCTGCAACGTGCTGGTTTGCAGGGTTTGCAGCTTGCCTGCACATGTGCTGGAGGTGTCCCATTGTTCTGCAACCATTGCACGCATAGTGCTTGAAGCGGCATTGATGGGGCCGAAGATCACCTCCACAACGTCAACAAGGTGTTAACTGCCTCGCATTAATGATTGATGGTGGACTCTGGATCATCTGAGGTCGGACAGCAGCAGCCGGCGTGTACGTTCTGCCACGTATATTTCTGCTCGAAACCGACATTACTTTATGCACAGTACTGGCCAAAACTTCTTTACTCTGCGAAATCTGTTTGGTGTTGTCGCTGGTGGACATAAATGCCTGGGCTATCGTTATGGCTTTATTTAGATTCGGAGTTTCTACAGTCAACAGTTTGCGAAGGATTGTCTAATGGCCAATGCCTAGTACAAAAATGTCTCTCAGCATTTGTTCTAGGAATCCCTCAAACTCACTATGTCCTGCGAGGCTCCTTAGTTTGGCGACATAGCTCGTCACTTCGATCGTTGACACATGTAGAACCGATATCTCGCCATCAAAACACTTTCCTTAGGATTTAGGTGCTCCCGGAACAGCGTACACAATTCTTCATAATATTTCTCTGTTGGTTTTGCCGGAGCTAGGAGGTTCTTCATGAGGCCATAGTTTGTTCCCCCACAGACAGTTAGGAGGATCGCCCTTTTTTTGGTAGCGTTCTCATCTCCTTCCAGCTCGTTGGCGACGAAGTAGTGGTCGAGTCTCTCCATGAAGACCTCCCAATCATCCCCTTCTGAGAACTTCTCCAGGATACCAACTGTTCTTTGCATTTTCACGCGGTTGTTCGTTACCTCGTCGCCAATTGCTATGCTCATAATAAAGGATGAAACTGAGTACTGTGTACAATGAGCAAGTGTGACCTTAGCTCCTTTAATAAGACTCCAGAATGCAGGTACCTCGTGGGTGGCGTGCTTATATATTGTGCTCCCAAGGGATGTTGGGATCTCTTAGGACTCCAACAGGTCGGCTCTCTGGTGGTAGTGTAATACAAGTTGCAAGGGGTTAAATACATAACAATGGAGAAACATTTTTTTTGTTGAAAATTATGAGTAGCCTCATGATACACCTACCAAAGGTCTTTTCCTCCCCCTGACCCTGTGTATATTTATTCTACCATACATCATCATACATCAATTCAAACTTATCAGCTTCATACCACCTTACCATGTTGATAAAGCTTGTGTAAATAGAGAAAATAGTTTAATGTAGCCTGTTGGTGGCAAAAAAATAATGCTATTTCAGAAAGAATTTAGATTAAAATCAGAAAATGGTGAAAACACTCAGCAGGTCAGGCAGCATCTGTGGAGAAAGAAACAGTTAATGTTTTATGTCAATGACCTTTCATCGGGTATTTGAATTCGGTTTTTGCTCATTAAAGAAGACAAACAGAACTATGATTAATTTTACTTTTTTTGACTTACTTTCATAGTTTTGATCATTTGTATCTAAGCTTCCAGTTGGATCTGACTTTGTCAAATAGGGGGCGATTTTAACCCAGCTGTTCCGTGGAAACTGGGCGGATGGGCAGAAACCTTCCCTATAAGCTACATGCTGTGTGGTTCCGATGCTCTCTGCCTGTCCCGCGCAGCCTGGGACCAGCTGTTACAATGTTAAAGTTCGTGCATGTGTGAAACTGTCAATGGGGCATGCAGAAGTGGCTGCACACTCCCCCAAAAAATTACAAGGAACATAGGTGGGCAGTTAAAATTGCCCTGAACAGCTGCTGGAAAGATCCCAGGAACTCACCGTTTAGAGTTTATAACCTGCTCTACTGAAATGGTAACGAGGACACCTAACAAAAATGTAGGGTCCTTCTTTACAAATGCCAGACCAGATCCCAATAACATCAGCTTTCTTGGAAGAGGACCTGGGGCCAGAATAGGCTCAAAGAGATAAGTATTTTCTTGCTTTCCCTTTGGGCCAAGGAGGAGCAGGACTATTCCTCTGGGCCTCAGACAGAAAACTTAGGCCTCCTTTTCCAAGACCTCTCCCACGCACCTTGCCCCACCCACACCCACCCCGCCTCCATTCCCACCACAGCGCCTCAATGACTGAAGTGTCAATAATGAAAGAGCACAGATTTAAGGTGATTGGGAAAAGAACCAGAGGCGTCATGAGGAAAATCTTTTTTACCCAATGAGTGGTTAGGATTTAGAATGCACTACCTGTTAGGTGGTGGATACAGATTCAATAGTAGCCTTTAAAAGGGAATTGGATAAATACTTGAAGGAGAAAAAACTGCAGGGCTATAGGGAAAGAGCGAGGGAGTGGGACTAACTGAATTGCTCTTCGAAAGAGCTGGTGCAGACTTGATGGGCCGAATGGCCTCCTTCCCTGCTGTACTATTCTAGATTCTATGATTTTATCATCTGAACACGATATGGCCTTGGAAGCCAATTCTGTCACTCACATTATGTTGGTGGGCAGTATATCTTCTGTACGACCTCACAAACACACAGGCTCTAAGATGGCTGATAACGTCCGGAACCTGTCAGGTGACCTGTTCCCTCTTTATTGTTGTGAACAGCAATGGCTGCATTACCACAGTAGTCCACTGGGTGGAAACTATATATATAACAGGCAGACTTTGGACTGCTCAGTTTTTCGCCACTTCCCATCAACATCCCACCCATTCAGGATGGGAAATTGACCCTTCTCAATCTTTCACAGAGTCTTCCGCCTCACCTCAGCCTTTTTCTCCAACATCTGTGGATACAGCAATGGGATGGTAGTAACCTGCCCTTTTCTTCTACCATGCTACCCTTTCCCTCTGCCATTTGACTTTATTTACAGTACCTAAAATTGAGAAATGAATATCTCGATATGGACCAACACTCCTCATTGTAAAAGATAAAATTCCAAACCAGCTCTGACGCCAGATGTACACTACAATCTCACTGCTCGTGATGATAAACTGGTTCTGACTGACACGCCAGATGTAGTGTAAATGAAGCCTGTGTCTATGATCCCATAAAGTTGAACAAATTAGCAACATTATAATGTCTTTGTATTCTCTATGAAACTGAACATATCTTTATTATGAAGATGGATCACCAATACTTCCTTCTGACAACATAGCTGCTTTGAAAGTATATTCATAGTACTGTATTGTGATTACTGATTATATATGAGCCAACATTAATTACAACTGTGCTTCCATAGATTTTCCTTTGCATTTCTGAATGCTGTGAAAATAAAAATATGATGAGGAAACGATCATGAAAACCTTTTTACAGAAAGAAATACAATGTCCTGAAATTGCGGTCGAAGGCTTCCTGCGGGCAAATGCCTCCAAACCGCAATAAAATTATGAGCCTACCTGATGGTCCCGTACCTACGAAAACTCATGCTCCTGGGCCTGCAGACGTATGCTTGTGTAAAGGTCCACGTATCCTAGGAGCACATGTGGTTCGCATGTGGATTCCATGATTCCCATAAGCTCAATAGGAATCACTTAAAAACACAAATTTCACAAACATAAATAAAAATAAAACATTACATGGTTAAAAAAAATGATTAAAATACAACATAAAATTACAAGAAAAATGTAATTTCTTGAAAAATAAATTTAAATATTTCTAAATGGATCCAAAATAACATGAACTAATTTTAAAGGATTTTCTAAGTTTAAATGATTTAAAAATGTTATTTTAATATTTCTTTAAACCCTTATGCTGGTAAAAGAATGCCCTATGCCTGCTTTTACACCATTTTTTAAAAAAGGAGGGAGATAGAAAACGGGTAATTGTAGACCAGTTAGCCTGACATCAGTAGTGCAGAAAATGTTGGAATCAATTATTAACGATGAAATAGCAGCGCATTTGGAAAGCAATGACAGGATCGGTCCAAGTCAGCATGGATTTATGAAAGGGAAATTAGGCTTGACAAATCTTCTGGAATTTTTTGAGGATGTAACTAGTAGAGTGAACAAGGGAGAACCAGTGGATGTGATGTATTTGGAATTTCAAAAGGCTTTTGACAAGGTCCCACACAAGAGATTGGTGTGCACAATTAAAGCACATGGTATTGGGGGTAATGTACTGACATGGATAGAGAACTGGTTGGCAGAGAGTTGGGATAAACGGGTCCTTTTCAGAATGGCAGGCAGTGACTAGTGGGGTGCTGCAGGGCTCAGTGCTGGGACCCCAGCTATTTATCATATATATTAATGATTTAGATGAAGGAATTGAGTGTAATATCTCCAAGTTTGCAGATGACACTAAGCTGGGTGACTGTGTGAGCTGTGAGGAGGATGCTAAGAGGCTGCAGGTTGACTTGAACAGGTTAGGTGAGTGGGCAAATGCATGGCAAATGCAGTATAATGTGGATAAATGTGAGGTTATCTACTTTGGGGGCAAAAACACAAAGGTAGAATATTATCTGAATGGGGACAGATTAGGAAAAGGGGAGGTGCAACGAGACCTGGGTGTCATGGTACATCAGTCATTGAAAGTACAGCAGGCAGTGAAGAAGGCAAATGGTATGTTGGCCTTCATAGCTAGGGGATTTAAGTATAGGAGCAGGGAGGTCTTACTGCAGTTGTACAGGGCCTTGGTGAGGCCTCACCTGGAATATTGTGTGCAGTTTTGGTCTCCTAATCTGAGGAAAGACGTTCTTGCTATCAAGGGAGTGCCGCGAAGGTTCACGAGACTGATTCCTGGGATGGCAGGACTGACATATGATGAGAGACTGGATCGACTGGGCCTGTATTCACTGGAGTTTAGAAGGATGAGCGAGGATCTCATAGAAACATAAAATTCTGACGGGACTGGACAGGTTAGATGCAGGAAGAATGTTCCCGATGTTGGGGAAGTCAAGAACCAGGGGACACAGTCTAAGGATAAGGGGTAAGCCATTTAGGACTGAGATGAGGAGAAACTTCTTCACTCAGAGAGTTGTTAACCTGTGGAATTCCCTACCGCGTCGAGTTGTTGATGCCAGTGCGTTGGATATATTCAAGAGGGAGTTAGATATGGCCCTTACGGTTAAAGGGATCAAGGGGTATGGAGAGAAAGCAGGAAAGGGGTACTGAGGTGAATGATCAGCCATGATCTTATTGAATGGCGGTGCAGGCTCGAAGGGCCGAATGGCCTACTCCTGCACCTATTTTCTATGTTTCTACATTTCTATGTTTACAGGAAGTAAGAGTTTCGTGGGCATTCGCTGGGCAGTAGTTGGGCAAATAGCCCAACTCTCTGCCCGCGAATGTTCCTTTCCTGGGAGATTCGTACAATCTGTTAAGCTGAAATTTGACAGATTGCAAGTTTTGGGTTTTCGTGCATGCGCATCTCATGCAGCAACCCAGAATTTGCAGGCACTTATGGCCGTTTTCGCTATGCATATGCAGTCACAGGCCCTGGAAAATCCTGGGCATTATAATTTGTTAGAAAGTAATTAACTTACTGTTAATTTTACTTTTTCTGAAATATTTGACATTATTTAGTCATATAAATTGAAACTTCCTGTATTTTTAAGCTTTTTTAAATTGACGACTAGAAGATCATCGACCTGAAATGTTAACTCTGTTTATCTCCACAGATGCTGCCTGACCTGCTGAGTATTTCCAGCATTTTCTGATTTAATTTCATAGTTCCAGCATTCGCAGTATTTTGCTTTTGGACTAATATATTGCATCTTTTTTTAATGAATAAAGATTTCATTAATGTTAAATACTGTATTTAACTTTAATTATTTATATGAAAATGAATTATATCAGCTAATTTCTGACTGCGAAAAGCATAATGAATAAACAGTGTAACTATTTGTACTGCACTTTTTTTGACAGACATGCATTTGTCAAGCCCTGCCCCCCAATGCTCGCACTGCACTTGTGTTGATAGACATGCGGCAAGCCTCACCCCCTGTCAAGCTCCACCTCCTCCACCTCCCGGCCCAAATCATTCCCTCCACGTGGTGCCGAGAAGCAGGACCTGAAGATCCGACTCTCTTCGCCTGCTCAGGCCCCGGCCCTCTCCCCCCCCGGTCGGCCTGGGGCTAAGAGCGGCCAGTGTGCGGGGCCGAGAGCTGCTGGCGTGGGGCTGAGAGTGGCGGGCCTGGGGCTGAGAGGGCCCATGGGTGGCAAAGAGTGGTGGTGGCAGCGAGCAAAGAAATGGCAGGGGCCCGAGAGGGAGCAAGCGGGAGCGAGATACTGGGAGGAGAGAGAGACTGAGGGGAGAGTGAGAGAGACTAGGAGAGAGAGAGAGAGAGGCTGGGGGAGAGAAAGAGAGGCTGGGGGAGAGTGAAAGAGAGGCTGGTGGGAGAGAGAGAGAGAGACACGGTTGGGGGGGACCGGAGGAGAGAGAGGAAACTCAGGGAAAATGGATCACATTCTTCCAACCCCCTACAAGGGACATCATTGGAGTGGATGATATCCAGAAGTCACGACATTGTCACTATTCACTTCATAACCAACAAACCTGTTAACAATCCATATACAATGCCTGCCCCATCTATGGTGGGGTGGGGGAGGTGGGGAGGATGTACTTGCGCTGGGGTAAGGCACTTCGGCTGGGGGAGGGATGTACTTGGACTGGGGTACGGCTCTTCGGCTGGGAGAGGGATGTACTTGGATTGGGGTGAGGCACTTCGGCTGGGAGAGGCATGCACTTGGACTGGGGTTTTGTACTTCGGCTGGGGGAGGGATGTACTTGGACTGGGGTACGGCTCTTCGGCTGGGGGAGGCATGCACTTGGACTGGGGTAAGGCACTTTGGCTGGGGGAGGGATGTACTTGGACTGGGGTGAGGCACTTTGGCTGGGGGAGGGATGTACTTGGACTGGGGTGAGGCACTTCGGCTGGGAGAGGCATGCACTTGGACTGGGGTTTTGTACGTCGGCTGGGGGAGGCATGCACTTGGACTGCGGTACAGGACTTTGGCTAGCCCTTGCTGTCTTCTGGGAAGCTCTGTCCTCTGTCACTTCAGGAAGTCAAAGTGGATCGAGTTACAATTTGCAAAGTCAGTGAGACCTTGGGATGGGCGGTTCCAGTTACACATTCCTGTGAAACTTCAGGGTGTGGCTTATCCTCCAAAGGGACCAATCATAGACAAAGGGTGGAGCATGGTAGCCATTTTTGCAGTTCAAATAAGCACATCAATGAAAAATCCACGAACATGAAGGAATAATTTCATTTCTGGATATAAATAATTTAATGATGCTTTACTTTGTAGGCTCACTTAAGTTAAAGATGCCACATAGTGGCCATGAAATTCGGTATCTTAACGCTAGCAGTTAAGGCTTGTTTCATTAAAAAAATGCCTCGCTTCTGCCCACTTCTGGCGTGGCCTGTGCTGATCGCCATATTGATGAGGGTGATATGGCAGGCAGAACGTGTGTGCGCTGGTAGTATGTGGAGTAGACAGATCGTAATGCCAGTTAGCGTGCAACATTGATTTGACACACGATCTGCCATTTTGGACGTCACATTCCAAACGACGCCCACTCCTAAAGACACACAGCTGAACATCCGTCCAGATGCATGAGGGAACTCTCCACCAGTGCTATTTAGGATGACACATCCAATAAGTAATACGTTGTTTATTTCTCTTGTACTGGCTCTTGCAGAGTTTATATCAATAAAGGCATGCTAGCAGACATTTATAATGTTGTTAAATTGTGTAGGGAGGGCTGTTAAACATTGGGAAGGCGTTGGTTGCAGCTGGAAGTCCTCTGACAACACCACTTGCTCTCAGTCATGACAGTCCCCCTCGTGCTACAGCATGACAGGGAGATGGAGCAGATGCAGCAAAGAAGACAAGCTGCTCGCAGAGGGAAGAGGAGGAGGGAACATAGAAACATACAAACATGAGTAGGCCATTCAGCCCCTCAAGCCTATTCTACCATTCAGTGAGATCATGGCTGATCTGCGATCTAACTCCCTATACCCACCTTTGGCCCATATACATGGATACCTTTGGTTACCAAAAAGCTATCAATCTCAGATTTAAAATTAACAATTGATCTAGCATCAATTGCCATTTGCAGAAGAGATTTCCTAACTTCTACCACCCTTTGGGTGTATAAGTGTTTCGTAATTTCATTCCTGAAAGTTCTGGCTCTAATTTTTAGACTATGCCCCCTTGTCCTAGAACGCCCAACCAGCAGAAATAGCTTCTCTCTATCTACCCTATCTGTTCCCCTTAATATCTTGAAAACTTCAATCAGATCACCCCTTGCCCTTCTAAATTCTAGGAACTACAACCCTAATTTGAGTAAACTCTCCTCATAACTTAACCCTTGAAGTCCGGTTATCATTATGGTAAACCTACACTACAGTCCCTTCAAAGTCAATATATCCTGCCTAAGGTATGGTGCCCAGAACTGCTCACAGTACTCTAGGTGTGGTCTAACCAGATCTTTGTATAGCTGCAGCATAACTTCTACCCCCTTGTTTTCTAGTCCTCTAGATATAAAGGCCAGCGTTCCATTAGCCTTTGTGTTTATTTTCTGTACCTGTTCATGACATTTTAATGATCTGTGTACAAGTCTCTTTCGACTTCCACTGTTTTTAGCTTTTCACAATTTAGAATGTACCTTGTTCTATCCTTTTTAGGTCCAAAGCGGATGAACTCACATTTGCTTACATTGATATCCATTTGCCACAGTTTTGCCCATTCACTTAACCTATTAATATCTTTTTTAATTTTATGCTTTCATCTCCACTGCCTACAATGTTGCCTATCTTTGTGTCATTGGCAACTTTGGATACATGACTTTCTGTGCCATCATGTCAGTTGTTAATAAATACTGTGCATAGTTGAGACCCCAAAACAGATCCCTGCGGGCCACCACTAGTCACATCCTGCCAATTTGAGTACCTATCCATTATTCCTTCTCACTATTTCCTGCCGCTGAGCCAATTTCCTAACCAGGTCAATAATGTGCCCTCAAGAGGGAAGAGGGCACTCAGCAGGAGGCCTCACCCACCTAGGGCCTTAAGGGAGCACTTCTACAAGCCAGCAGCAGTGTATTCGGAGACCGCACTTCAACAAGGAGGTAGTCACAGAACTCTCCCACCTCTTGGAGTCAGACCTGCAGCCTCAGAGCAGGGCAATGGCAGCTCTGCAGTGGCCCTCAAGATGACTGTAATATATGCACCTGTGAGTATGCTCACAAGTTTGTAAAGCTGTTGCTCTGACTCCAGTGATCCGAGTTCAAATCTCCCAGATCAGGGGCACTTGATTTAATGTTTATTTATTGTTTTCTGCAAAAGAGTTGTAAAGCTGTTGACACTGGGCCCTGAATCCATTAGGTGTGTCGAGGAGGCTCAAGCACGTGGGGAGATCCCGTCCGAACTGACCCCCATCCGGACGGAATTCCTCATCGGCGCCAAACCCCGAAACCTCCCTCGGGAGCCGGTGCCTCACAACTTGAGCCGCCTCGGGGAAATCCCCTCCGTGCCTTTCAGTTCTGCGCGGAGGGGTTTCCTGTACGGGCTGCTCCTGCACACTCTCAACCTTGCCATCCTCGTCTGCCGTCCGGACACGCCATGGCGTACCATCTTGCCGTCCGGAGGAGGTGGGGGTCCCCGATGGAGTGCACTCTACGCAGGGGTCCTCCCACTATTCATCGGGGACTTGGCCTGGAGGGTGGTGCACGGAGCAGTCCCGTGCAATAAATTTTTAAGCCGGTTCACGGACTCTCAGGCCGCCTGCAATTTCTGCGGTCTGGAGGAGTCCGTGTTCCATGTTTTTATTGAATGCACGAGGTTGCAGCCCATGTTCCATTATTTAAAGGGGCTGCTCCTCAATTTCTGGTTGCACTTCAGTCCCACACTCCTGATCTTTGGGCACCTTGTGCGGAGGGGAGCGGGTAGGTCCAAGGGCCTCCTCGTCGGACTGCTCCTGGGCACGGCCAAGGGTGCCATCAGCTGGTCCAGGCAGCGGGCGGTCGAGGGGGTCGTTCAACCTGACTGCCTGCCTCTCTTCCGTGCGTACATCCACGCCAGGGTGTCCTTGGAGATGGAGCACGCGGTGTCCACCGGTATGCTCGCGGCCTTCCGCGAGAGGTGGGCACCGGAGGGACTGGAGTGCATCATCACGCCCGGCAACCAAATTTTAATTTGATTTTATATGTTTTTAAAGTTTAATTTGTTTTAATTGCCAGGTTCTAGTGTCCCCCTCCCTTTTTATAGGGGGCACTTGTAAAATTTATGGTTTTACTGCCAAAAAAACCGCAAAAAAACACAAAAAAAACAACAACAAAAAATCAAAACGAAAAAAGGCAGTTGGAAAGTGTCTGGAGTGTCCACCAGGTCGGGGGGCACTTGATTTAATGTTTATTTTTGGTTTCTTCAAAAAAGTTGTAAAGCTGTTGCTCTGACTCCAGTAATCCGAGTTCAAATCTCCCAGATCAGGGGGCACTTGATTTAATGTTTATTTATTGTTTTCTGCAAAAGAGTTGTAAAGCTGTTGACACTGGGCCCTGACTCCGTTAGGTGTGCTGAGGAGGCAGGCTCAAGCACGTGGGGCGATCCCGACTGAACTGAACCCTGTCCGGACGGAATTCCTCATCGGCGCCAAACGCCGAAACCTCCCTCGGGAGCCGGCGCCTCACAACTTGAGCCGCCTCGGGGAAATCCCCTCCGTGCCTTTCAGTTCTGCGCGGAGGGGTTTCCTGTACGGGCTGCTCCTGCACACTCTCAACTTTGCCATCCTCGCCGGCCATCCGGACACGCCATGGCGTACCATCTTGCCGTCCGGAGGAGGTGGAGTGCACTCTACGCGGGAGTCCTCCCACTATTTATTGGGGACTTGGCCTGGAGGGTGGTGCATGAAGCAGTGCCGTGCAATAAATTTTTAAGCCGGTTCACGGGCTCCCAGGCCGCCTGCAATTTCTGCGGTCTGGAGGAGTCCGTGTTCCATGTATATGTAGAATGTGCGAGGTTGCAGCTCCTCTTCCAATATTTGAAGGGGCTGCTCCTCAAATTCTGGCTGCACTTCAGTCCCACACTCCTGATCTTTGGGCACCCTGTGCGGAGGGGAGCGGGTAGGTCCGAGGGCCTCCTCGTAGGACTGCTCCTGGGGGGCCATCACACGGTACAGGCAGCGGGTGGTCGAGGGGGTTATTCAGCCCGACTGCCTGCCTCTCTTCCGCGGTTACATCTGAGCCAGGGTGTCCCTGGAGATGGAGCATGCGGTATCCACCGGTACGCTTGTGGCCTTCCGCGAGAGATGGGCGCCGGAGGGACTGGAGTGCATCATCACCCCCGGCAACCAAATTTTAATTTGATCATTTAAGTTTAAAATTTAATCTGTTTAATTTGCCTGTTTTAGTGCCCTCCCACCCTTTTAGCCAGGGGGCACTTGTATAATTTCTGCTTTTAGTGCCCTGAACCCCAGCCCCTCAAAAAAAGGGGGGCACTGGAAAAAAATTATTTCGGAGCATGACCCTCCTTGCAGGGGGCATTTGTTTAAAATGCACAACTAAAATAGTTGACCTGGTAATGTTTAGTGTGATTGTTAAACCTGTTGCTAATAAACCAACTAGTTCTTAATAGCAATGTGTTGCTATGAATTCTCAAACAAAGAACCCATGAAGCAAATACATTACAGTGACCATGACCCTGTATTCCTTTGCCATGGATCTTTCCACACTGGAACAGGTGACATAGTAAACATCTCGCAGTTCGCCATCCATCTCTGATTCCGGGAGGTCACAGAGGCTTTCTACTCCAGGAGAAGGAACTTCATTGTCTTCTCTCTGAACAGAAAGAAGCAGGAGGAGCATGCACATGGCTTTGCCAGGATTTCGGGCTTCCCATGGTGCAGGATGCCATCAACTACACACAGGTGGCTTTGCAGGCCACTTGTATCATCTGCAAACTTCTTAATCATGCCCCTTACATTGAAGTCTAAATCACTGATATATAGCATGAAAAGCAAGGCATCTAACTGTCACAGGAAGGGAGAGTGGAGAGCACCAGTTAAAAATGTCACAGGACAGAGAGTGGAGAGAAACAGTTCCAAATGTAACAGGACAGAGAGTGGAGAGAAAAAATTTACAATGTTAAATTACATATAGAGGAGAGAACAATTTCAAAATGTAACAGGACAGAGAGTGGAGAGCACCAGTTCCAACTGTCACAGGAGAGAGAGTGGAGAGCACCAGTTCAAACTGTTACAGGAGCCTCCAGTCGTGCCCCGGTAACTGCTCCCAAGGGAAGTGGAGTGTGGGAAATTGCACTCCGCTTCCATTGAGAGGTGGTAAGGCCAATTCTGCGGCGGGAGCAGGACTTCCACGCTGGGGGCTAAACTTCCCTGCCCCAGAAGGTTACCGCCCCCAAGATGGGAGCCTGTGCGGGGAGGCAGAGGGAAGTGGAGGGCGACGGGGGCGGGGGATGGAGGGGGGAGTGGTGGAGGTGGGGGGCGGAGAAACCCAGGGCGGGGGACAGGAGGGGCCACATTGCAGCGGAGATCTAGGGGGGAGCGAAGTGTGTTGGAGGGGCGGGCCTGGGGGCTCTGTGCCTCAGTGCAGGGAGTGTTCAGAGTGGGGTGGACGGGTTGACTGCGCAGATGGCGGTTGGTGGATGTGGTGTGGTTGGCGTCGCGGGGGCGTGGCTCCGGGGTGGCCGGGCTGGGGGCTCGACATCCAGGGGTGTTCGGCATTTGGGAAGGATTCTGACGGGACGAGGCAGGTTGGGTGCCGGGGGAGTGTTCCCGGTGTTGGTAGGTCCGGAGCCAGGGGGGGTGGCACGCTCTTGGGATGGGAGATGGGCTGTTTGGGGCTGGGATTGGGAGAGACTTCTTCACTCGGGGAGTTTTTGGCCTGTGGGGTTCCCTGCTGCGGAGAGTTGCTGATGCCAGTTCATTGGATGTGTTCTGGAGGGATTTGGATGTGGTCCTTGTGGCTGTGGGGGTTGGGGGGTGTGGAGGGGGCGTGGGGGGGAGGTGCTGGGGTGGGTGATCAGCCATGATCTTGTTGAATGGCGGTGCAGGCTCGATGGGCCGAATGGCCTACTCCTGCACCTATTTTCTATGTTTCTATGTTTCTAGTACTGAGCCCTGCGGAACCCCACTGTTTACAGCCTTCCAACCATGAAAGCACCCCTCAACCATTACACTTTGCTGCCACTGAGCCAATTTTGAATCCAACTTGTCATTTTCCCTTGGATCCCATGGACTTTTACTATTCTGACCAGTCTGCCATGTGCGACCCTGTCAAAAGCCTTGCTAAAATCCATGTAGTCTACATAATACACCAGCCATATCAACCCTCCTTGTTACCTCATCAAAAGATTAAATCAAGTTAGTCAGGAGGAGGAAGAGGAGAAGGAGGAAGATGAGGAAGGAAGGAGGCAGACTGCAATTACCCACTCCGGGTGGGCTGTCCATGAGCGCAGCATCAGACTGAGCTTCCCCGAATGAAACCCCAGATCCCCGTTGCTCAACATTTTCCCACCTTAACATCCCTCTGTCACGGAACTTCACAACATCCATTGGGCACAATGCTGAAATGAAAGCCACCACAAAACAAACATTCCAAACATAATTTAAAAATGATTAATTCCAATATTACATTACGAAGTCCATGTGCATTCCCTTAGTGCCTGTCTTTCATGTTCCTTTGCCTAGTCATGTGCTCTTACGCAGTGCTACCTCAGTGCTGCAGCATGGCTGGTGGAAGGCTGCTGACTTTCTGTGGGGACACTGCTGATGGCCTTGCAGGATGACCTCAAGCAGCACCCAGCTGTAGACTGCATCACCTTGACATGGGCAGCAGCAGTCTGGGCTGACTGACTGACAGGCAACTACAAGGGCAAGGGTTGAGTGGCAGTGCTGGAGGTACAAATGTTATCATCCTGAGAGTGAACTGTGGGTTCTTGCTCCACGAAGCCACTGCCACTCCCCCGGGTCCGTGCCTCTGCATTCCTAGCCATCTGGTGGAGGACAGATTGTTGGACTGCTGTAAGACCCTGCAAGCCCCTTTCCACACTGGTAAACGTAGCCATGATGGTAACAGTCTGAGCTTGTGTGGCAGCAAGCTGAGTCAGCAGGACAGAAGTCTGAGCTTCCACTGCAGCACTCAGATATTTGGGTCACTTCTGCTTGTGCTGCAATGGAAGCTGCAATATTACCTGTCACACCCAGAATATGGTTGAGTGATGGTTCGTGCTCTAATGGAGTTGCTCATCACTTCCATACTATAAATCATGGGCTCCAAGCTCCACAAAAAGCTCTGTGCAATGTTGGAGCCAGCCTCCTCCATGCTCCTTGACAGTGACATGAGGCTTTCTGACAGGCTTGTCATTGCACCAAGCATTTCTGTCTGCATGCCCATCACCATGCTTCTGAAGGCCGCCCCATCGAAGTCCTCATCTAAGTCCTGTGCAGCAGAACCTGTGCGCGACCTTGTCCTCCAGGGAGCTGGCACCTGGGTTACCCTTTCCCCATGGCTTGGCTGCATCCCATTCATGGCCGGTATGTAGATCCCATTTCTATACTACACTCTAAAGTTCGCACAGTGCCATTTTCTGAGCTGGTACCTGGGAGTGTCAGATCGAGGGACGGTGTCTTGTCTTCTCCATCACTCTCCTCTTGTTGTTCCTGCACAGACTGGGCTGGTTGGAGTTGTTGGGTAACTGAAAGGAGAAAGACACAAGCATTGGGTTGTGGTGAGGAGAGGGCGGGAAAGCAAAATGTGCATGCTTATACCATCATCAGCTTGCAAGTGAGAAAAGATTGTGGGATGAGGGGGAAATGGGATGTGGGAAGAAGGATTAGGTATCAGCATACTGTCATCATCAATGCTTTCAGCCTTGCCAATCACTACGGCCTCAGTTATGGCTGCTCCCATTATCTCCAAAACTGTCTCCTCCAGCTGGGTCTGGTTCTGCAGCTGTATTTTCCCCGCACCTGTTTGCTCCTGCTTGCGCTGTTTGTGAGCTACATTGGCCTACAAGAAAAAGGGAAGTGTATCAGTGAGTGTGATGCAATGAGTTTGGGTGATGTCCATGTCATAGTTGAATAGCTGACATCGTGTGCAAGATGTGAGATGTGGTTGTGAGGCCTGCAACAGTGGTAAGTGTGTGAGGATGAGTTGAAGCTATGATTGTGACGTATGAGTCATGATTGTTAAAGATTGCTGGTAGGTGAGTGATAGGGTTGTGGTGCTTTGAGCAGTATGTGCGGCTAATGGTGCAGTTGGTGGGATATGGTATTTGAAAATATATTGATTGACCTTGACCACTGGTGTGAGGTCATTAAACTTTTTCCGTCACTGGACCCATGGCCTGGGGGGAAAGGTTGATAGCACTGACCGCTTCAGCAATCTGCTCCCACAGCCTTCGTACAGTGTGTCTGGAAGGTCTCCTGGCCTCCTGCGAGTAGAGGACCTCGCTCCTCCTATAAACCCCTGCACCAAGGTCTCCAGTGCTGTATTGCAGAACCGAGGAGCCCTTTCTCTGTCCTGTTGAGACATTGCTACATTGCAGCACTAGTCAAAATGAGGTACTTCTCTCACAAACCAACTGCCATTTAAGAATTTCAGACAGGCTTTCACTCTGCAGGTAACCTTTAAATATAGAGCCATCTAGCAGCGTGTTTGGTGTTGGGCTCAGCACTATAATCATGTTAATGAGCAGGAAGCACAAATTGCGTGTGATGCATGACTTTCAATGGGCGCAGGCAGATTGCAATCCCAGGGCTTATCTGGGCTGGTTGGCATTGTTGGGTAACTGAAAGGAGAGAGACACAAGTGTTGGGTTTTGGTGAGGAGAGGGTGGGAAAGCAAAATGTGCATGCCGAATGGCCTACTACTGCTCCTATTTTCTATGTTTCTATGTTTCTATCCAATTTAGCATCCCCTTTTTCCTAGGCCTTTTATTTTTATTAAAAACTCAAAAAAAGAAATAAATCCCTTAATTACTTTCTGATAATTTTCTTTGAATTGTAAAACCCAAGCTGGAGTACAGCAAGAATGACTTTTAAAAATACTTGCAAATATAGAGCATTCTTGATTCCTCCAGGCAGTGCCTGAAAAAAACACTATCCCACTGCCAGAGCAACGATTTATAAAAATATCTGGTCACTATGTTATCATTGTGGTGTGAAATATTTATGGAAATGATGGTGGATTCCAAAGCAATTAAAACATGAGCCTATATTTTCCTGTCTTAGTTTGCAGAATTTAAAGAACAAGTTTTAAAATGATAGTTGGGTGCTCTTTTGCTTGTACAGTCTCCATGATTTATGAATCTGTGAGCATTAGTGAAAGTGAACAAGCTATTAAGAACCCATCTGTAATAATTTTTTTCACTCTTGTTAAATATGCAATTTGAAAAAGTATTCCACATACAACAATTTGATAATGAACAGTTAATTTGGTTTTGTTATGTTGATTGAGGGATAAATATTGACCAGGACACTGAGGATAACTCCTCTGCTCTTCTTTGAAATAGTGCCATGGGATCTTTTATGTCCACTTGAGAGAGCAGAAAGTGTTATGTATGCAACCCTTTGTAACCAGTATTATACTGTCACCAGAGGGGCGTACCTGTTGGAGTCCCAAGGGATCCCAGCATCCCTTGGGAGCACCTTATATAAGCAGGCCACCCATGGTATATGAGCACTCTGGAGTTAGAATAAAGGAACTAAGGTCACACTTATTCACATCTACAGTACTCAGTTACATTAATTTATTATATACATAACAACTGGAGACGAGATAACGAATCATCACGCGAAAATGCAGAGAACTGTTAGTATCCTGCAGAAATTCTCAGAAGGGGACGATTGGGAGGCCTTCGTGGAGCGACTCGACCAATACTTCGTGGCCAATGAGCTGGAAGGGAATGAGAATGCTGCCAAACGAAGGGCGATCCTCCTCACTGTCTGCGGGACAACAACCTATGGCCTCATGAAGAATCTTCTCGCTCCGGTGAAAACAACAGCCAAATCATATGAAGAACTGTGTACGCTGGTTCGGGAGCACCTAAATCGGAAGAAGAGCGTTCTGGTGGCAAGGTATCAATTTTACACATGTCAACAGCCTGAAGGCCAGGAAGTGGCGAGCTACGTCGCTGAACTAAGACGCCTTGCAGGACATTGCGAACTTGATGGATTCCTGGAGCAAATGCTAAGAGACTTTATCGTGCTTGGCATTGGCCATGAGGTTATTCTTCGAAAACTATTGACTGTTGAAACATCGAACCTGAGCAAAGCCATAACGATAGCCCAGGCATTTATGTCCACCAGCGATAACACCAAACAAATTTCATAGCATAAAGAGGTTTCGGCAAGTACTGTACACAAAGTAATGTCGTTTTCAGGCAGGAATTCATATGGCAAAACATACATGCCTGCAGCTGCATGACCTCAGCTGACCCAGAGTCTGCCATCCCGTGTGAATGCGAGGCAATTGACACCTTGTTGGTGCTGCGGAGGCGATCATTGAGCCCATCAATATCGCTTCAAACACTACGCGTGCAAAGGCTGTGGAACAATAGGACACCTCCAGTGAGTGTGCAGACGAGCTGCAAACCCTGCAAACCACCACGTTGCAGAGGAAGACTGATCCATGATGGATCAAACTGAACTAGAGACTCAAACCGAGGAAGCAGAAGTGTATGGGGTACACACCTTCACCACGAAATGTCCACCGATCAAGTTAAGAGTCGAACTGAACAGAATTCCAGTATCCATGGAACTGGACACTGGTGCGAGTCAGTCTATCATGAGCAAAACGCCTTCGGCAGGCTGTGGTGCAACAAGGCACACAGGCCCAAACTGAGCACTATTCACACCAAGCTGAGAACTTACACTAAAGAGCTGATCCCTGTAATTGGCAGCGCAGCAGTAAAAGTCTCCTATGATGGAACAGTGCACCAACTCCCACTATGGATTGTACCAGGAGATGGCCCCACTTTGATCGGCAGAAGCTGGCTGGGAAAAACCCACTGGAACTGTGACGACATCCGAGTGATCTCGTCCGTCGACAACGCCTCATGTGCCCAGGTTCTGAGCAAGTTTCCGTCGTTATTTGAGCCAGGCATCGGAAGTTTCTCGGTGTGAAGGTGCAGATCCACTTGGTTCCCGCTACACGACCCATCCACCACAAGGCACAGGCAGTTCCATATATGATGCAAGAGAAAGTGGAGATCGAGCTGGACAGGTTGCAACGAGAAGGCATCATCGCACCGGTGGAGTTCAACGAGTGGGCCAGTCCGATTGTTTTGGTCCTCAAGGGCGATGGCCCGGTCAGAATTTGTGGGGATTATAAAGTAACGATTAATCGTTTTTCGCTGCAGGACCAGTACCCGCTACCCAAGGCAGATGACCTACTTATGACGCTGGCAGGAGAGAAGACGTTCACCAAGTTGGACCTGACCTCGGCCTACATGACTCAGGAGCTAACGGAATCTTCAAAAGGCCTCACCTGTGTCAACACGCACAAAGGTCTGTTCATCTACAATAGATGCCCATTTGGGATTCGATCGGCCGCGGCTATTTTTCAAAGGAACACAGAGAGCCTGCTAAAGTCAGTCCCGTGCACCGTTGGTTTTCCAGGACGACATATTGATCACAGGTCAGGACACCATCGAACACTTGAAGAACCTGGAAGAGGTTCTAAGTCGGCTAGATCATGTGGGACTCAGGTTGAAACACTCGAAGTGTGCTTTCCTGGTGCCAGAGGTCGAGTTCATAGGGAGAAGAATCGCGGCAGAAGGCATCAGACCCACCGATGCCAAGACGGAGGCCATCAAGAATGCGCCGAGACCACAGAACGTGACGGAGCTGCAGTCGTTCCTGGGACTCCTCAATTATTTTGGTAATTTCCTACCCGGGTTAAGCACCTTGCTAGAACCTCTACATGTGTTGCTACACAAGGGAGATGACTGTGTATGGGGGAAATCACAAGAGGTTGCTTTTGCGAAAGCCAGAAATCTGTCATGTTGAAATAAACTGCTTGTTCTGTATGACCCATGTAAGCGTTTAGTGCTAGTTTGCGATGCGTCGTCGTATGGAGTTAGGTGTGTATTACAACAAGCAAACAAATTGGGAACACTGCAAGCGGTCGCCTATGCGTCCAGGAATTTGTCCAAGGCCGAAAGGACCTACAGCATGATTGAAAAAGAAGTCCTGGCATGCGTTTATGGGGTGAAAAAAATGCACCAGTATCTGTTTGGTCTTAAGTTTGAGTTAGAAACTGACCATAAGCCGCTCATATCGCTATTCTCAGAGAGCAAAAGGGATTAATACCAATGCCTCTGCTTGCATCCAAAGATGGGCGCTCACGCTGTCTGCATATAACTATGTAATCCACCACAGACCAAGCACAGAGAACTGTGCTGAAGCTTTCACTTAGTTACCATTGCCCACCACCGGGGTGGAAATGGCACAGCCTGCAGACTTGCTCTTGGTGATGGATGCACTTGAAAACAAAAAGTCACCTATTACGGCCCACCAGATCGGGACCTGGACCAGCCAGGATCCTTTACTGTCCCTTGTAAAAAACTGTGTCCTCCATGGGAGCTGGTCCAGCATCGCAGCGGAGATGCATGAAGAGATCAAGATGTTCTAGCGGCGCAAAGACGAAATGTCCATACAGGCGGACTGTCTTTTGTGGGGTAATTGCGTGGTTTTGCCTAAGAAAGGCAGGGAAACATTCATACGCGACCTACACAGTACTCACCCAGGCATAGTAATGATGAAAGCTATAGCCAGATCCCATGTGTGGTGGCCCAGCATCGACTCAGATTTGGAGTCTTGCATTCGCCAATACAACACTTGCTCTCAACTGAGCAATGCACCCAGGGAGACACCGCTAAGTTTGTGGTCATGGCCCTCCAAACCGTGGTCTAGGATCCACATTGACTTTGCTGGCCCGTTTCTAGGCAAAATATTTTTTGTTGTTGTGGATGATTATTCAAAATGGATTGAGTGTGTAATAATGTCTGTGAGCAAATCGACTGCCACCATCGAAAGCCGACGAGCCATGTTTGCCACGCATGGCCTGCCTGATGTCCTTGTCAGTGACAATGGGCCATGCTTCATCAGTGCTAAATTCAAGGAATTCATGACCCGCAATGGGATTAAACGTCACATCTGCCCCGTTCAAGCCCGCATCCAACGGCCAGGCAGAACCGGCAGTCCAAACCCTCAAGCAAAGCTTGAAACCCGTGTCGGAAGGTTCCCTGCAGACCCGCCCTGTCCCGAGTCCTGCTCAGCTACCGCACCAGACCCCACTCACTCACCGGGATTCCCCCAGCCGAGCTGCTCATGAAAAGGGCACTCAAAACAAGGCTCTTTCTTGTCTACCCTGAACTCCATGATCAAGTCGAGGACAGGCGGCATAACAAAGCATGTACCATGATCGCGCAAATTTGTCATGCGATATTGAAGTCAATGACCCTGTGTTTGTACTTAACTATGGACATGGTCCAAATAGCTTGCTGGCACTGTCATAGCTAAAAAAGGGAGTAGGGTGTTTCAGATTAAACTCGCAAATGGACTAACTTGCAGAAAGCATTTGGACCAAACCAAACTGCGATTCACAGACAGCCATGAGCAACCCGAAGAGGACACCACCAACTTTGACCCTCCAACACACACACAACCGACATCATGGCTGACCACAAAGCTGAACTCACCATCCCCAGCATCCTAGCAAGTCCAGCTACACAGCGAAGAACCAACCAACTCGCCTACACCTGCATTTGTACCAAGACGATCGACTAGGGAGCGAAAGTCCCCAGATCATCTCACCCTCTAAATATGTGTACTATTGACTTCGGGAGGGAGTGATGTTATGTATACAACCCTATGTAAGCAGTATTATACCACCACCAGAGGGCGTACCAGTTGGAGTCCCAAGGGATCCCAGCATCTGTATATAAGCAGGCCTCCCATGCTGTACCAACACTCTGGAGTTAGAATAAAGGATCTAAGGTCACACTTACTCACATCTACAGTACTCAGTTACATTACTATATTATATACATAACAGAAAGGTCCTCAGTTTAACATCCTATCTGAAAGATAGCACCTCTGACAGTGCAACTCTCCTTCAGCACTGCACTGGAGTGCTAGCCTAGATTTTTTGTGGTCAAGTCTCTGGAGGGGGACTTGAATCCACAACCTTCTAAATCAGAGGCGAGATTGCTTCCCACTGAGCCACAGCTGATGCTGATACTTTGAGTGCTATACCGAGCTATAGTAAAAGTGTTCCGTTACTGCTTGTCAGTACAATCTTTTCTGACTCAGTGTAAATATGACTGAAACAATTAATGTTCATGTTTGGTTCTTGAAGTGTTAAAATCAGTTAGAGTATATCGGTCTCGATCACCAGGAAGAACTTGGAGCTCTGTCACATTCTGTAGCTGCTGCATGGAAAGTGCATTGCAACAATCAATCCAAACTGTCTTTCTTCATTTATCACATCTATACCACAAAATGAAACGTAATCACTCTTGACAAATACGATATCCCAGAGGTAAGTTCAGTTGTGGCCTGCTGAAGATGAATGTCTAATGGGTTGGTTTGACCGGAAAAAATCATGTGAGCACTGATGTAATAATTCAAAGCACAGAGGCTATATTCACAATAAGAAATTAACTTCAGATGGTGAAGATTATCCTTCTGTCAAGCAACAGTAATCTTCATTGAAGATTGCTCAGTCAATACAAAGTTACTCACTAACCTCACTCCCATTTGGTGGCGGTAAATTTTTTTTTGTATCAGCAAAATCATGGGGTAAATGACTGAAAATTACATATAAATCAGTACAATTGTTGAATGATATTGCACTAAATTATTTCTCGATCAGTAAAAGATAAACATAAGGATGAAAGAACATAAGAAATAGGAGCAGGAGCAGGCCAACCAGCCCCTCGAGACTGCCCTGTCATTTAATACGATTATGGCTGATCTGATCATGGACTCAGCTCCACTTCCCTGCCCACTCCCCATAACTTCTTATGCCCTTATCAATTAAGAAACTGTCTATTTCTGCTTTCAATTTATTCAATGTCTCAGCTTCCACAGCTCTGAGGCAGCGAATTCCACAGATTTAAAACCCTCTGAGAGAAGAAATTTCTCCTCATCTCTGTTTCAAATGTCCGGCCCCTTATTATAAGATCATGCCCTCTAGTTCTAGTCTCCCCCACCAGTGGAAACATCCTCTCTGCATCCACCTCGTCAAGCCCTCTCATAATCTTATACGTTTCGATAAGAGCACCTCTTATTCTTCTGAATTCCAATGAGTAGAGGCCCAACCTACTGAACCTTCCCTCATAAGTCAACCCTCTCATCTCCGGAATCAACCTAGCGAACCTTCTCTGAACTGCCTCCAAAGCAAGTATATCCTTTCATAAATATGAAAACCAAAACTGCACGCAGTATTCCAGGTGTGGCCTCACCAATACCGTGTATAGCTGTACCAAGAATTCCCTGCTTTTATACTCCATCCCCGTTGCAATAAAGGCCAAGATTCCATTGGCCTTCCTGATCACTTGCTGTACCTGCATACTATCCTTTTGTGTTTCATACAAAAGTACCCCCAGGTCCTGCTGTACTGCAGCAGTTTGCAATCTTTCTCCATTTAAGTAATAACTTGCTCTTCGATTTTTTTCTGCCAAAGTGAATGACCTCACACTTTCCACCATTATACTCCATCTACCAAATTTTGCCCACTCACTTAGCCTGTCTATGTCCTTTTGCAGAATTTTTGTGTCCTCCTCACACATTGCTTTTCCTCCCATCTTTGTACCATCAGCAAACTTGGCTACGTTACACTCAGTCCCTTTTTCTAAGTCGTTAATATAGATTGTAAATAGTTGGGCTCCCAGCACTGATCCCTGCGGCACCCTACTAGTTACTGGTTGCCAACCAGAGAATGAACCATTTATCCTGACTCTCTGTTTTCTGTTAGTTAGCCAATCCTCTATCCATGCTAATATATTACCCCCAACCTCGTGAACTTTTATCTTGTGCAGTAACCTTTTATGTGGCACCATGTCAAATGCCTTCTGGAAGTCCAAATACAACACATCCACTGGTTCCCCTTTATCCACCTTGTTCGTTACATCCTCAAAGATTTCCAGCGAATTTGTCAAATACGACTTCCCCTTCATAAATCTATGTTGACTCTGCCTGACCGAATTTTGCTTATCCAAATGACCTGCTACTGGTTCTTTAATAATGGACTCCAACATTTTCCCAACCACAGATATTAGGCTAACTGAGCTATTGTTTCCTGCTTTTTGTCTGCCTCCTTTGCAGTTTTACAATCTGCTGGGAGCTCCCCAGAATCCAGGGAATTTTGGTAAATTACAACCAATGCATCCACAATCCCTGCCACTACTTCTCTTAAGACCCTAGAATGCAAGCCATCAGGTCCAGGGGACTTATCTGCCTTTAGTCCCATTATCTTACTGATAATGTTTGCATGCTCCTCACAATTTGCTTTCCCACCCATCTTTGTATCATCAGCAAACTTGTCTACATTACACTCGGTCCCTTCATCCAAGTCATTAATATTGATTGTAAATCGTTGAGGACCTAGCACCGATCCCTGCGGCACCCCACTAGTCACTGTTTGCCAACCAGAAAATGATCCATTTATCCCAACTCTCTGTTTTCTGTTAGTTAGCCAATCCTCTATCCATCCTAATATATTACCCCAACCCTTGTGCAGTAACCTTTTATGCAGCATCTTATCGAATGCCTTCTGGAAATTCATATACACCACATCCACTGGTTCCCCTTTATCCACCCTACTCGTTACATCCTCAAAGAACTCCAGAAAATTTGTCAAACATGATTTCCCTTTCATAAAACCACGCTGACTCTACTTGATTGAATTATGCTTTTCCAAATGTTCTGCTACTGCTTCCTTAATAATGGAGTCCAGCATTTTCCCAATGACAGATGTTAGCCTAACTGCTCTATAGTTTCCTGCATTTTGTCTGCCTCCATTTTTAAATAGGGCATTACATTTGCGGTTTTACAATCCGCTGGGACCACCCCAGAATACAGGGAATTTTGGCAGATTACAAACAATACATCCACTATCTCTACAGCCACATCTTTTAAGACCCGAGGATGTAAGCCATCAGGTCCAAGGGACTTGTCTGCCTTTAGTCCCATTATTTTACTGAGTACTACTTCATTAGTAAAAGTGATTGTATTAAGTTCCCCCCTCCCTATAGCCCCTTGATTATCCACTATTGGGATGTTTTTAGTGTCTTCTACGGTGAAGACCGATACAAAATATTTGTTCAACGTCTCTGCCATTTCCCTGTCAAACTGCCACTATATTTATAAAGCCAAATACTCTGTCAAATACGTCAGTATCTCATAGTAATACGTGTCTTGTTCCACCAAGCATCCTTCCACAAAGTGAACCTCTGACCATCCCAATGCCTGCCCTCGGTTTTCTCACCACCTCACCGAAGGGCGTTACTCAGCACCGAGCTTACGGCTCGCATCCTGCCGTTAGCAACTCGGCTCATACAGCAGTGCCTGGTCTCCAGTCATCTTGGACCCCCTTGCTACTGGACCAACTCTGCTAAGCCCGTGTAGTAGCCGGTGTGCAATGGCACCCGATATTAAAAGAACTCACGCACAGGCATCTTCCACCCTTCAAAATGAAGTTCGGGACCTGGAACGTCAGGACCCTCATGGACAACTCCAACAGCGACAAACCGGAACGCCACACCGCCATAGTTGCCAGGGAACTCAGACGCTTCAATGTCGACATTGCTGCCCTAAACGAGACCCGGTGCACAGGGGAAGGTCAGCTCAAACAACAAGGTGGAGGTTACACCTTCTTCTGGAAAGGCAAACCAGAGGAAGAACGCTGCCTCCACGGAGTCAGTTTCGCCATCAAGAACGAGCTGGTCATCCGCCTCAGAAACTTCCCCTGTGGGATTAGCGAATATCTCATGACTCTCCGACTCACCCAATCCCAGAACCAATGCGCCACAGTTATCAGTGCGTATGCCCCAACACGCGACGCAACAGATGAGGCCAAAGAGGGATTTTACTCCAGCCTCGAACAATTCCTGTCCTGCGTCCCTACAGAAAACAAACGGATCCTCCTCAGCGATTTCAAAGCCAGAGTCGGTAAGGACACATACCTCTGGGGAGGCGTGATTGGTAGAGAGGAGGTAGGGAAAACCAACTCCAGCGGTGCCCTGCTCCTGACAAAATGCCTAGAACATGACCTTGTCATCACCAACACCTTGTTCCGCCAGAGGGACAAGTACAAGGCATCATGGCAACACCCTTGCTCCAAGCATTGGCACCTGTTCGACTAAGCTATCGTTCGAGCAAGGGATCGCAAGGAAGTGCGCATCACCCGCGCCATGACAGGAGCCGATGACTGCTGGTTGGACCGCTGCCTAATCTATTCCATCATCAACATCAATATAGCCCCAAAGCGGTGACAGCAACAGAAGCAATACCGCAGAGAAATCAACGGCAGGGCATTCAAAGACCCAGCTAAGAGAGCCCTACACAGCCAGCGGCTCACTGCTAACCTGGCGACCCTTGATGACCCCAAGACGCAGAGTGCCCGCAGCACTTGGTTTTCCCTCCAGGCAACCATAACAAGTGCCTGCGAATAGACGCTCGGTCACTCAACCAGGAAACACCAGGACTGGTTTGATGAGAATGACCAGGAGATCCAAGAGCTAATAAATCACAAGCACAGTGTATTTCTGGACCTAAAACAACAACCCAACTCGGGAGCAGCGAAGCAGCTTCACAGATGGCTTACCACTGAGATCCAACAAAAAACCCGCGACCTAAAGAATAGATGGTGGATGGAGATTCAGCAGCTGGCCGACAGCCATGATGTGCGAAGATTCTTCACCGCAGTCAAGACCACCTACGACCCAAGCACCCAAGGCCCCACCCCACTGCTGGCCAAGAACGGCGAGACACTCATCAAGGACACTGAGGCAGTGAGGACCCGCTGGAAGGAGCATTTAGAAGATCTCCTTAATCAAGACTCTGCCTTTGACTCGAGTGTCCTCGACTCCATCCCGCAGCATGCTACCCGCCAATATCTCAGCAAAACCCCAGCCCCGCACAAATCCATCAGCTCAAGAACAACAATGTATCAGAAGCGAATGGAATCCTCGCTGAGGCACTAAATTATGGAGGAGAGGCAAGATTGGCACAAATGCATGACCTCATCTGTTATGTCTTGAATAAAGAGTCAGACTAGATGCTACAAGCTCAAAGTAAGGTATGACTGTAGTCCTTTATTACAGATCTCACAGTGCCTCTCCAGCCTGTGAGCCCTCCTTATATACAGATGCTCCCATGGGATTGTGGGATCCCTTGGGACCCCAGGGGATAAGCCCTCTGGTGGTTAGACATGGTATTTACAGGTTTACATACATAACAATACTTCCCCCCAAAGTCAATAGTGTAACTATTTACAATCTGAGCCGATCTGGGGCCTTCCTTTCCCTGGTTGATTGTCTCGGTGCAAATGCTGGTTTTGGTGAGTCGTTTGTTGGGCCCTCGCTGGGCTGCTCCGCAGCTGGCCTTGCTGGGTTGCTGGGGGTGGTGAGTCCTGCTGGGTTGCTGTGGATGATGGGTTCTGCTTCGTGGTCAACCGCTGGGTCAGTTGCCACTTGTGTGTGTGTTGGAGGGTCGAAAAAGGTAGAGTCTATTCTGGGTTGTTCTGGATAGTCCGTAAATCTGAGTTTGATTTGGTCCAAGTGTTTCCTGCAGGTGAGTTCATTTGAGAGTTTGACCACAAAACCCTACTTCCCTCTTTGGCCAAAATGGTGCCAGGAAGCCACTTGGGACCTTGCCCATAGTTGAACACAAATACAGAATCATTTATCTCAATTTCGCGTGACACATCTTTGTGCCGCTGGTACGGCTTTATTTCTTCCTGCATCTCTAGCAGGACACTAGACCAACTCCCGTGGAGCACACAGTTTTTTACTCAGGACAGTAAGGGGTCCTGGCTCGTCCAGTTTCTAATCTGTCAGGCGGTAACAGGTGTTTGCTCACTCTCGAATGCTTCCATTACCATGACTAAATCTGCAGGCTGTGCCATCTCCATCCCGGTGGTGGGCAATGGCAGTCTACTGAGAGCATGCATTCGTATTTATCCCCTTGCTTTCAGAAAAGAGGGATCTAAGTGGCTTACGATCGGTTTCCAATTCAAATGTGAGCCCGAACAGATATTGATGCAAGGGAGCGTTGTTATGTATGTAAACCTGTAAATATCATGTCTAACCACCAGAGGGCTTATCCCCTGGAGTCCCAAGGGATCTCACAATCCCTTGGGAGCACCTGTATATAAGGAGGCCTCACAGGCTGGAGAGGCACTCTGAGATCTGTAATAAAGGACTACGGTCACACTTATTTTGAGCTTGCAGTATCTAGTCTGACTCTTTATTCAAGACATAACAACTCTCTTTCATCTGGAAGGAGATCTCGGAGATGCAGTAATCATGACCATCTTTAAAAGAGGGGACAAGTCCGACTGCGGCAACTACAGAAGAATCTCCCTGTTGTCGGCCACTGGGAAAGTCATCGCTAGAATCCTCTTCAACCGTCTTTTCCTTGTAACTGAGGAGCTCCTTCCAGAGTCCATCCATCATGGGGTATAACAGACATGATCTTTACGGCTTGATGACTGAAAGAAAAATGCAGGGAACAGCACCAACCTTGTACATGGCCTTCTTTGACCTGACAAAGCCCTTTGACACTGTTAACCACAAGGGACTATGGAGTGTCCTCCACCGTTTCGGTTGCCCCCAAAAGTGTGTCACCATCCCCTGACTGCTCCAGAATGACATGCAAGCTGTGATCTTGACCAACGGATTCACCACAGACCCAATCCACATCCGGACAATGGTCAAGCAAGGCTGCGTCATCACGCCAACCGTCTTCTCGATCTTCCTCGCTGCAATGCTCCACCTCACGCTCAACAAGCTCTCCGCTGGAGTGGAACTAAAGTATAGAACCAGTGGGAACCTGTTCAAACTTTGTCGCCTCCAGACTAGATCCAAGACCATCCCATCCCCTGACGTCGAACTACAGAAGGCGGACGATGCTTGCTTCTGCGCACATTCAGAGGCTGAGCTCCAAGTCATCAACATCTTCACCAAGGCATACAAAATCATGGGCCTGATACTAAACATCCGTAAGACAATAGTCTTTCACCAACCTGACCCCTCCACAGCACTGCCTCCCAGTCATAAAGATCCACGGCGCAGCCCTCGGTCGCCTGAGGAAGAGAGTGTTTAAAGATCAGGCCCTAAAATCTGGCACCAAGCTTATGGTCTACAGGGTTCCTGTATGGCTCAGAGACATGGACCATATACAGTTAACATCTCAAATCGCTGGAGAAATACCACCAACGATGTCGCCGCAAGATCCTGCAAATCCCCTGGGAGGACAGACGCACCAACGTCAGTGTTCTCGATCAGGCCAGCATCCCCAGCATCAAAGCACTGATCACACTCGACCAGCTCCATTGGGCAGGCCACATTGTTTGCATGCCCAACACAACACTCCCAAAGCAAGCGCTCTACTCGGAACTCCTACACAGCAAGCGAGCCCCAGGTGGGCAGAGAAACGTTTCAAGGACACCCTCAAAGCCTCCTTGATAAATTGCAACAACTCCACCAACACCTGGGTGTCCCTGGCGAAAGGCACTCCTAGTGGACGAAAAGCATCTCGAGTCTCGTCGGCGAGAGAATGCAGAAAACAAGCGCAGCCAGCGGAAGGGTCGTGCGGCAAACCAGACTCCCCACCCACCCTTTCCTGCAATGACTGTCTGTCCCACCTGTGACAGAGACTGTACTTCCCATATTGGATTGTTCAGTCACCTGAGAACTCACTTTTAGAATGGAAGCAAGTCTTCCTTGATTTTGAGAGACTGTCTATAATAATGACGATGTCTTGTTCTAGATATGGTCTATATTACCATGTGTTGGACTGCTTTCTTGCTCTATTTCGCTGCTTTAAACATCAGATTACACACACGCTCAGTTAAAGTAATGACAAGATCAGGTCTTCATTGAAACCTTCATACTATACAAAAACCACTATGAAAGTTACTGAGACATACACTTCACAAAACCAGTGTATGCTCTCTGAGAAATACACTCCAAATCTACTGTCTCTGTTGAAACAGTCTTCTCTCACATCTCTTATACAACATCAGGTCTTGAAATGGCTGAATGACTCTCTACATTGCACACATACTATCAATGGTACATCAACCCTACATACAAATAATTCACAAACAGACAATTGTCCTGAAATCAGGTCTTATTGCTGCAAACGACTCTTGCCATAAATGATTGTAAACACATAGGTGATCAGATTGACACATTTGAACGGCTGAATGACTCCACATCGTCTAGCATCCTGTTTTTGTGGGAACAATCCCTGCTTTGGTCCACACTTCAATACACTCCATGTTCATCAGAAAGCTGCTTCAACTTTTAACCCAACATGTGTCATCTCAGATTGCGCCAAAAGTGAGGCATTCCGGAAATACGGGCTTTTGCTCCCACATTTACCATGCATATATCTTTTTTATGCTGCTTTGTCTATAGTTCTACTTCAATTTCATCTCAGCTCCTCTTACCTTCTCTCCTTTGTCCTCTCTAAACCTCTTCCTCCATATAATGCTCCTGTCCATATGTCCAACCCCTTGACCTTGCTGTCTTCTATGTCTCTAACTCTCACCGATCTTTGCTCCCTCAAATCCAAGGGGTGCAAACTTGAGTATACTTAGTGCTTAAATGGATTAGCCATCCATTGGCTTATGTGGCTGGATCAGTGAGGAAGATTGAGAAGAGGGTTGGCGCGATGACACATCCCTACTTGACCCCGGTCCAGACATGGATTGGCTCTGTAATGGATCCGTTGGTCAGGATCACGGCTTGTATGTCGTCGTGGAGCAGGCAGAGGATGGTGACAAACTATTTGGAGGCAGCCGAAGCGGAGGAGGATGTTCCATAGTCCCTCGTGGTTGGCAATGTCAAAGGCCCTTATAAGTTCAAAGAAGACCATGTACAAGGGTTGGTGCTGTCCCCTGCATTTTTCTTGCAGCTGTCGCGCTGTAAAAATCATGCCGTTGTACCCCGTAGAGGACAAAATCCACACTGTGACTCCAGGAGGAGCTCCTCAGCCACATGGAGAAGACCTGCAATGCTTCAATGCTCCACCTCACACTCAACAAGCTCCCTGCTGGAGTGAAACGAAACTACAGAACCTGTGTTCAACCATCGTTGCCTCCAGGCTAGATCCAAGACCATCCCAACCTCTGTCGTCGAACTACAGGACGCGGACAATGCATGTATCCGCGCACATTCAAAGTCTGAACTCCAAATCATAGTCAACATCTTCACTGAGGCATACGAAAGCGTGGGCCTTACACTAAACATCCGTAAGATAAAGATCCTCCACCAGCCTGACCCCAGCTCACAGCACTTCCCCCCAGTCATCAAGATCCATGGCACGGCCCTGGACAATGTGGACCACTTTCCATACAAGGGCAGACATCAACGACGAGATTCAACACTGCCTCCAGTGCACCAGCGCAGCCTTTGGCTGCCTGAGGAAAAGAGATCAAGCCCTCAAATCTGCCACCAAGCTCATGGTCTACAGGCCCTCCTGTATGGTTCAGAGACGTAGGCCATATACAATAGACAACTCAAATCGCTGGAGAAATACCACCAACGATGATTTCGCAAGATCCTGCAAATCCTCTGGGAGGACAGACGCACCGACATCAGTGTCCTCGACCAGGCCAACATCCCTAGCATCGAAGCATTGACCACACTCGACCAGCTCTTCTGGGTGGGCCACATTGTCCACATGCTTGACACAAGACTCCCAAAGCAAGTGCTCTACTCAGAACTGCTGCATGGAAAATGAGCCCAAGATGGGCAGAGGAAATGTTTCAAGGACACCCTCAAAGCCTCCTTGATAAAATGCAACATCCCCACCGACACCTGGGAGTCCCTGGCCAAAGACTGCCCTAAGTGGAGGGAGTGCATCCGGGAGGGCGCTGAGCACCTCGAGTCCCATTGCCGAGAGCATGCAGAAACCAAGCGCAGGCAGCGGAAGGAGTGTACGGCAAACCAGTCCCAACGACTGTCTGTCCCACCTGTGACAGAGACTAATTCCCGTATTGGACTGTTCATTCACCTGAGAACTCATTTTTAGATTGATAGCAAGTCTTCCTCAATTTTGAGGGACTGCCTATGATGGCTTGATCACATCAAGCTTTACTAGGCCACAGTCTCCTTGCCATAAGCAGTCACTAGAGAGCAAAGTCAACTCGGGCTTATTTTCTTCACTACCATCTTTTTAAACCCATCTCCTCTACCCTCCCCATTTTCAACTCTAACATCATATGTAAGAAACTCATGGATTTCTTTGCCACCAACAAAAAACCATTAGTTTAGTTGGTTTTTTTGCTTCCCCCTTTCCCCTTGCTTAATAAGCCAAGCCCCTCAGAGCCCTCTACTCAAATCCTAAATTCTTGTCTCTCTCTCATTTCTCTCCAATTTCCTCTTCAAACTCATTTTGTCCATAAGTTCCACTTCCTGCTTCTTTGACCCATTTCCACTATACTGCTGACCACACAACTTCCCTTCCTAGCTCCCATGCTAGTGCAAATGACTCCTTTGTCCCAGTCACAGTCTCCTTCCCTTGACCTATCTACTCTTCCAAACCATTGCCCTGTCTCCAACTTCCCTTTCCTCTTCATAGTCTTTGTAAATGTTGTCACCTCCCAGATCCATGCCCACCTCACCCATAGCTACCTGTTTGAATCCCAATCAAGTTTCAACTGCTTACATAGCATCAAAACAACCCTTACAAAAGTCACAAACATCTGTGCCTGTGATCATGATGCATTATCCCTCTTTGTCCTCCTCAACTTCTCTGCAGCTTTTGACAGGATCAAACATTTCATCCTTCAATGCTTCTCCTCTGTTGTCCAGCTCAGTGCGAATGCACTCACTTAGTTCCACTTTCAGCTATCTGATTTTAGAGCAACTCTAGCAATGGCTTCCCTTTCCAGCCATGCACCATCACCTCTGGAGTCTCTGAAGGATCTATTATTGGCCCCCTCCTCTTCCTCATTTACATGCTGGTCATTGGTGACATTGTGCGCAGACATGGAGTTAGCTTGCATATGTAGGTTGATTACACATAATCTACCTCTCCAACACAGCTCTTGACTCCTCTACTGCCTCTGTGCTGTCATCATACTGTTTGTCCAATGTTCAGGTTTTTGAATATCCATGCTCAGGCTATTTGGATGGCAAAATTGGGCAGAACACAGCAAGCCACAACTCTTCAGTATATATGCTCTAGGGCATAGTGACTCATCTCCTGAGCCAGATGTTCTGATCTTCCACATCTATTCCATCAGCCTTAGTGACTGGATCCTGTTCTAGACTTCATTTCCAGAAACGAGACAAATGAGGTTGTTAGAGTTCATTCTTGTGCAATTCAAAATTTGTTTCGATATGAGATTGGGTGAACATAAATTTTGACCTTGCATTGAGAGCTCAAAAGATAACTAATTGTAAAATTGAGTTGCAATAGACAATTGGACTAAATAGGTTCCTTCTAACGCCAAATGGCAGTATTTATCGTATACAATGCATATATTCAAAATAGAATACATACTGAGCATGTCACTCCTTAGCAGGATAATTACCGTATATACTCGCGTATCCTACGATCTCACGTATCATGCGACCCCTAAATTTTCGTCCCCAAAACATGATTTTATCATATATCTCATGTATCATGCGAGTCACTTTTTTGAGATACCAGATGCCACTAGGCTAGGCTTTCAAACAAGTTTAACAAGTACCCAACACGTAACAAGTACCCTAACACATAACAACGATCGAATACAGACCTTAACAACCGAATCATGAAACATCGAGTGGATTCTGTTGTGAAAGCTGTTCGCGAATCGAACACCGATATAGCAATCATTCCAGCTGGCTTGACTAGCGTCGTTCAGCCACTTGACGAAAGAAATGGAATGACTGGATGATGGAAGGAGAGAAATCATTTACGAAGGGAGGGAATATGAAGGCTCCGGAAATGAGGTTGTTAGAGTTCATTCTTGTGCAATTCAAAACTTGTTTCGATATGAGATTGGGTGAACATAAATTTTGACCTTGCATTGAGAGCTCAAAAGATAACTAATTGTAAAATTGAGTTGCAATAGACAATTGGACTAAATAGGTTCCTTCTAACGCCAAATAGCAGTATTTATCGTATACAATGCATATATTCAAAATAGAATACATACTGAGCATGTCACTCCTTAGCAGGATAATTACCTGGTAGATTAAAAGTATGTAAAGAAATTATTAGGACTATTTAAAATAGAATTTTTAGAAATATCTATAAATAATCAAAAAGATTAATGGAATGTTAGCCTTTACAACGAGAGGGCTAGAATATAAAGGGGAGGAAGTTATGCTACAGCTATACAAAGACCTGGTTAGATCACATCTGGAGCACTCCATACAGTTCTGGGGACCACACCTTAGAAAGGATATATTGGAAGGAGTGCAGTACAGAACATCAGGGTTAGCTTATGAGGAAAGATTACATAAACTAGGCTTGTATTCCTTGGAATATAGAAGGTTAAAGAGTGATTTAATAGAGATTTTTAGGTTTTTGAAAGAAATTGATAGGGTAGATAGAGGGAAACTTTTTCCACTGGTCGTGAAGTCTAAGACAAGGGACATAACATTAAAATCAGAGCCAGGCAATCAGGTTAGGAAACATTTCTTCACCCAATGGGTATTAGAAGTGTGGCACTCTCTCCAACAAAAAGCAGTAGATGCAAGCTCAATTAATACTTCTAAATCTGGGAGCGATAGATTTTTGCTAGCCAAGGGTATAAAAGGATATGGAGCCAAGGCAGGCAGATGGAGTTAAGATACAGATCAGCCATGATCTTATTGAATGGCGTAGCAAGCTTGAGGGGCTGAATGGCCAACTTCTGTTCCTATGTTCCTATATTATACACATTGGCCCAGAAATCCCAGTTTCTCCTTCCCGCGGGCGTTCGACAGGATTCTAGAAAAAAGAAGCACACCTACCTGAAGCTGTTGCGCCCACGCGAGATCCCGGACCTGCGGCCTCCCCTGACTGCACGTTGCAGCGCGTGCACATCGGAATGTGCGCAGGCCTGGAGCTGGAGTCATATGGCTCTGGGCAGCCAATCAGGTTTAGTATATTCTCATTCCTAATAATGTAAGTTGGAGTTCCCATTATTATGAATGAGAAACAGCCCCCAAAGCACACATAACCAATAATAAAAGATAGAAAAAATGCACAACATACTTTTATTAATTCAAATTAAAGTTATTTATGTATTTTTTTTTTAATTCCGATTTTTTAAAAGGTTTTTTTAATTATGGTTTAAAATAAACTTACCGTAGTGGGGAGGGTTTTTGACAATAAAATGTGTTTTTTAACTTTTATTTTACAATGTTTTTGTGTGTTTTAAAACTTTTAAGCCTGTAAAAGTAGGCTATTCGCCTTCTTCTGGAGTGGCATGATGGCAAAGCAGTTGAATCCAAAAGCCTTCAACAATCACTAGTTAATTTTTGGTGCTTTATTAAACTTACTTTACAAAAACTATTTAAAAAAACATTAAAATACTTTCTTGTTCTCAAATGTGCTACTCAGTTGCATGATGACTCACAAAGAACAGAAAGTGCATGGCAAATCCTGAGGAACAATTACAACACATCATTAACAGTGGAATAATCTACTGATTGAGAGGGAAGCAGGATGAGTTTAAGAATAAAAGTGCACAGACTAGATTTTGAACTTTTGGACACTATAAAGTATATTTTTCACCCTGGGCTGGAGGAATAGGTGTGGGAAACCAGACCCATTTAGCTGGATGAGCATCACTTTAGTGCTGAAAAGGATGTCTTGCAAAGCCTTTTAAACCAGCCTAAAATTGCTCTCACTGGGAAGGAACCACAGCTTTATTTAGAAATGTAAATGAATTTAAATGAAGACTGGAGTGATTTTACAATTACTTAGGATGGGATTTGGCTGAGGTCAACCTTCGCCCATCTGGAGTGGGCCTATGGGAAGGTCCATGGATAATCATAGATTAATAGAATCATAGAATGATAAAGCACAGAAGGAGGCCATTCAGTCCATCGTGCCTATGCTGGCTCTTTGGTACAGCTATCCAATTAATCAAACTCCGCTGCTCTTTCCCCATGGTTCTGTACTTTTTTCCCTTCACCTATTTAACCAATTCCCTTTTGAATGTTGCTATTGAATCTGCTTCAACCACCCTTTCAGGCAGCGCATTCCTGATCACAACAACTCACTGTATAAAATTTCCTTATGTCGCCTCTGTTTCTTTTGCCAATCATCATAAGTCTGTGTCCCCTGGTTACCGACCCTTCTGCCATTAGAAACAGTTTATCCTTATTTATTATTCATGATTTTGAACATCTCTATCAAATCTCCTCTTATCCTTCTCTGCTCTAAGGAGAACAACCCCAGCTTCTCCAGTTTCTCCACATAACTGAAGTCCCTCATCCCTGGTACCATTCTAGTAAATCTCTTCTGCACCCGTTCCAAGGCCTTGACAACCTTCCTAAAGTGTGGTGCCCAGAATTGAACAGAATACTCCAGCTGAGGCCTAACTATTGTTTTATAAAAGTTCAGCATAATTTTCTTGCTTTTGTACTCAATGCCTCTATTAATAAAGCCAAGAATCCCCTATGCTTTTTTTAACAGCCTTCTCAACTTGTCCTACCACCTTCAAAGATTTGTGTACATACATCCCATGTCTCTCTGTTCCTGCACCCCCTTTAAAATTGTAGCATTTTGTTCCAATTGCCTCTCCTCAGTCTTCATACCCAAATACATCACTTCACACTTCTCTGCGTTAAATTTCATCTGCCATATGTCTGCCCATTCTACCAGTCTATGTTCACCTGAAGTCTGATACTATCCTGCTCATTTTTTTAACTACATTTCTGAGTTTTGTGTCATCTGCAAATGTTGAAATTGTGCCCCGTATACCTAAGCTCAGGGAGGACAGAAACCTCCCGTTGA